>NW_009952715.1:149500-150473 GCF_000747805.2 Chaetura pelagica
ACTTGGGAGTGTCCCTGGGGCTTTTCCAATGGCAGCAGGAGCCCATGGCTGGGTCACTGCAGCCAGAGGCATCCCCACAGCCCTCCTGTGCCAGCTCCCATCCTGCAGCCACTGCCCTGTCAGCCATCTCTCCGTGGTTGCAGGGTGGAGGGGGTGCAACATGTGGGCTCTGGGTGCCCTTTGGAGAGAGCAGGCACAGCCTTAGAGGTTTGGGGTTGAACAGTTGGGCTTTTGCAGGGGTTGCAGCCATTGGAAGGGCTCTCTCCTTAGTCCCCTCCTGGCCTTGCAGCCCTGGCCCTTGCCTTGCCTTGCATGTTGCAAGGGGAAAGATTGTCCCTGTCTGCCTTGGGAAGAGCCAGCACCCAGGTCCCACCCTGGGCTGGTGGGTGAGTGGCATGTCTGGAGAGGAGGGAGGATCCCAGAGCTGGCTGGAATGCCAAGGGGAGCCTGGTTGAAAAACTGCAGTGCTGACAAAAGCCTCTTTGAGGCTGTCCCCTGCCACCCCGGGGGCAGACAGTGGCTCGTCTGGCTGCAGAAATTGCAGCTCTGGCTCTTTACACCCGTGCAGACCCCCAGGAGGAAGCTCTGGTTTGCCTCTTCTCTTCAAGCTGCTGGGAACGTTGGCTTCCTTCAGCTGGAGGGGAGCTCCATCCCTGCATCCTGGTGGCCGTGGGCACGGGCTGCAGGGGGGCTGGCATGGCTGGAGATGGGGCAGGGCTGTGAGCTTGTGGGGTGCCTCAAGGTGGGCCCCAGGCTGGGGCTTGCTGCAGGTCTGGGGGGAGCCCTGCTCACTCACTCACCCCGTGGTTTTTGATGTGGGACTGCAGACATCTGGGCACGAAAGGATGCTGGGCTCCAGGATCCTGAGGTGCCTGTGGCCAGAGGGGCTGCACTGAGCCCTTCCCCTCTGAGCAGGGTGGAGATGCCCCATGGGGAAGCCCCATCCCATTTGCAGGACAGATGAGGAGCTGAG
>NW_009952715.1:150638-156213 GCF_000747805.2 Chaetura pelagica
CATCACCACTGCCTGGGTCCCTGTCACGGTGCTGGGGCTCGGGCTGGCACTGGGGCTTGGTGGCAGAGGGAGGCTGGGGATGCTTGCATGCCTGGGTACCCCCACGCTTTGGAAGAGGCACCCAGGTTTTGATCTTCTCCTGCCATCCCAAGAGACGTGTTTTCCTCCCAGGCTGGACAAGGCTGGGGCTGGTTTCTTTGGGGTTTTTTTTTAAGAGCTCTGGAGGACAATGCCTGGCTCCAGAGCAGGGTGGAGATTCCTGTCTGGTCCTCCTGGAGTCAGGACACTCCTGATACATTCCCCCCCACACACACACATTGCTCGTGTGAAACACCAGGGATTGAGTTGGGGCTCATTAAATTGTCTCAGCTCCTGCTCCTGATGCAGAACGAGGCTGAAATCAGCACTGAGCATCTGCTCCTGGTGCAAAAGCCTGGGGTGGTTGGGTTTCCTTGCCCCCGGGCAGCTCAGAGTTAAAAAGCACCCGTCGAGTTGGCACCAGCCCGAGCAGTTGACATAGGAGGGGAGGAATCCAGCGCCCGGTGTGTGGGCGATGAGGATGTGCCTGCTGCCAGAACAACGGGAGCTGGCTCGCAGGGAGCTGCCTCACCCCGGCCAGATGTTCAACTGTGTTGGGTAGGAGAGACTGTCCTGAGCACAGCTTCCCCAAAGTGCCTTGAGAAAGAGGAGTGAGGGAAGGAGCTGAGCTCCAAACTGAGATCATCTGGGAAGCTCACGGAGCGCGCCGGCACGAGCCCCGTTCCCAGGGTGCTTGCAAGGGGATGGCTCTGATTTATTCCCAGCTGGGGTGACCCTGTGAGCTTGTCCCAGGGTGACATTGAGGGGTCACCATGAGCCCAGAGTGGGTATGGATGCAACAGGCTTCCTCACATCTCCGTGGCTGTTGAGCATCTTGGTGCTTTGGCAGCATCTCCTGCTGCCTTCGCGGGCACGTGGCTGCCATGGGCACTATCCCTTTGGTTTTATCCCATCTCAAGGGTGTCCCAGCTGCAGCTGTAGGTCCAGGGCCAGGGAACGGGTGGCATTTTGGCAGTCACATCCAAACAGTGCAGTGGAAGCAGCTCAAGGAGCGTTGCTGCCTTGGCCAACCCTCAGCCTGAAGGACAATTCCAGGTGCCGGGGAGGGCAAGGGGAAGAAGCCGTGGAAGAGCAGAGCCCCGTGGTGTGTCCCCAGGGCACCTTGCTGAGAGCGACCAGCCGGTTGTGACTGTCCCCTTTCCCTTCCTGTTGCAGAGAACCCGAGCACTGAGGTCAGCCTCCTGGAGCTGATTGGAGACCCCCCTCCAGAGGAGATCCTCAAGATTTATGGCCCCGACAACAACCCCGGCTACGTCTTCGGCCCCAACGCCAACACGGGGCAGGTGGCCCGGTACCACCTGCCCAACCCTTTCTACCGGGACTTTTCCCTCCTGTTCCACATCCAACCCACCACCCCCAGGGCTGGGGTCCTCTTTGCTGTCACGGACTCCTCTCAGAGCATCATCTACGTGGGGGTCAAGCTCTCGGAGCTACGGGCGGGCAAGCAGCAGATCATCTTCTACTACACAGAGCCGGGCTCCTCCAGCTCCTATGCTGCAGCCACCTTCACTGTGCCCACCTTGCTCAACCAGTGGACACGCTTTGCCATCAGCGTGGAGGAGGAGGAGGTCACCCTCTACCTGGACTGTGAGGAGCACGAGCGAGTCCGCTTCGAGCGCTCCCCGGATGAGATGGAGCTGCAGAAGGGCTCCGGGCTCTTCGTTGCTCAAGCTGGAGGGGCTGACCCAGATAAATATCAGGTAAGGCCTCAGGTCACCCCAAGGTGTGTCCTCAGGAAGCTCGGGTGAGATGGGTTAGAATGTGACACCAGCCTGTGCTTGTGGAACCAGCCTCTTTGCCCAGAAGGCAAATGAGTGGTGACACTCTGTGCGTGTTCCTGGGGGGAAACAACTTGTCTTAGGATCGTAGATTTGGGTTGGAAGACCTTAAAGATCACATAGTTCCAACCCCCTTCCATGGGCAGGGACACCTCCCACCAGCCCAGGCTGCTCCAAGCCCCATCCAACCTGCCCTTCAACACTGCCAGGGATGGGGCAGCCACAGCTTCCCTGGGCAACCTGGGCCAGTGAACAGTCTTGGGTCTCACCAAGGCAAAGCTCTCCAGGTGGGCTGGCAGGAAGAGATGGGTTTGCACTGCAGCAGCCACTGCTGCCCTTCCCTTTCCCAGCAAACACAGGGAACCTCTTTGAATCTCCCCATTGCTAAAAATACCCAACTCCTTGGGTGGAGGAGCTGGTTTGGCTGCAAAATGTCTCTTTTAACTGGGAAAAAATGCTTGGGCTGGAGCGTATCTTTGTTGGCTGATGGATCTGCAGGAAGACTTTGGAGAGGAAGGGGAGAAGGTGATAGCTCAGCCTGTGATTTGAACATGACACTTCCTAGATAAGGATTGTGGAAAGTGTGGGGAAAATGTCCAGCTGATGTGGAAATCCCCTGCTGTGCTTGAGGAGAGGGAAGCTCAGGATTGCACCAGCCGGTTTCCCCTGGGCTGAGCGTGGTTTGCCCAGCAACAGGGGGCTCTGCCTTTTCCCGGGGGAGCTTTGCAAAGCACCTTCCTGAGCTTCAACATCACCTTACCCAACGAGCAGCACTCCTGCAGGCCCAGTTATGTGGCTTCAGGCAGGGAAAGCTCCCCCAGGAAGGGATTAATGATTGATGGGCTAGAGGCCGGTTCACGCCGCCCTTCAGGTTGGTCCCAGGAGGTCACAAGAGCAACTTCTTGCTCTTGAAGAGCCTTGTTTGGTTTTTTTTGGCTGCTGAGAGTCAGTTTGTGGCCCTGGAAGAACTTCTCTCCCCAGCTGGAGAGGCTTTGGCACCATGTGGAGGGCAAAGCACCAGCCCAGAGCGGAGCGAAGTGCTCCTGCTTTTCCAGCAGGTGATGTTGCTCATCTTGCCAAACACCCCATCCCACCGCCCGCCCCCGGCTTTCCCAGAGGGAATAGGGGAGCAGGGAGTGAGGGCTTGGATGTCTCCTTTGCCATCTGACTGCCTCGTGGTGTTCCCACTGCTGAGCAGCCCTGACTCACTTGATCCGGAGCTAACGGGGGCATCGAGCCCATTAAAACCTGGCGCTCGGTCAGGCTGCAAGAGGAGCTGCTCGTGGGCAGCTGGTGGGGTCTCAGCTGGTATCTGGGCTTCTCCCAGGCTTTTTTGTGTCCATGGCATGAAGCCTGGAGGGGCAAAGCCTGCAGGGAGTGCAGAAACCCCTGGGACACCCCAGGTGTCAAGGGTGTTGCTGTAAGTGGGGGTCTCGGCTGGGGTCTGGCAGGGGGATGCAGGGTAGGACCCATGGTAGTGGGCAAATGTGCTTGCAAAGGTCCCTCAAAGCCATCAGCCTCCTGGGGGTGTCTTGGTCAGGGCTGGAAGCAAATTCTTTCCAATGCCTGCAGGAAGGCCAGGCTGGAGTGGTGCATTTAGCCAAGCTTGGGCTTGCTGCTGGGGCTCAGTGGGGAGGGGGATGTCTCCAGCTGCCACCAGGGGGAACAGCTGGAGGTCACAACCCACCTGGGGGGGGGCATTTGCCTGTGGGAGGACTTTGTATAAATATTTTAATCTCTATTCTCATGTATGTTCTTTAGAATATATTATCATAGTAACATTATGTAACGTGTAACGTTATATTATCTACGTGTTATATAATGTTAATATAAATGTTATTAGAATGTCTGATATGATAATAGATTCTTACCCTAATGTCACAGCCAGCCTGGCTGAACTGCAAGTGCCCCTGATTCTTGTTTTCTTAAGCCCGTCGTGTTTCCTGAGCACAGCTCCCTTTTCCCAGACCTGGTGCTCTGTGCTTTCAGGCGAGCCCAAATATTATTTTAGGTGTCTCACCCAGAGAAGAGACACAAAGCAAAGCAGGAGGTATCTGCCCACTCCCAGCTCACTTCCCAGCGTGGTCAGCAGCACCTCCCTGCTGGGATCAGAAGGATGGGCAGCTTCCCATCCCTGCAGCATCCCATCCTGGCAGCATCCCCACGTCCTGTCACAGCAGCAAGGACCTGGGCTGGGCTCTGAGATCTGCTGGGTGACTCCACTTCCCGTGGGAGCCATAGGGTTGGTAGCCACACACCTTCCCTGGCCCATGTGGGGATGCCACCCTCCTGGGCTGCACAGTGTAACTGCCACAGAGCTTCATCTGGAGAAAACCTCCTTAGGAAGGAATTCATGGTGGTTTCTTGTGTAAACAAGCAGCTTGGATGTGCACAGTGCTTGCAAATCCCAGTTAATGGTGAGGAAGTGCCTCAGAACTACAAAGCTGGGGCTGTGCTGATGGGCTGGGACCAGCCGTGGGGCAGAGAGCCCGTCTGTGTCTAGGGAGCTCTCTGTGTAGGGAGAAGGAGGCCAAAATGTTGCTGTCTGTCTGTCTGGATCCTGGCCACGGGCATCTGCTGGGCTCACCAGCTGTGCTGGAGCTGGCACAAGAGTTTGCCCTTGTCTGGCAGCTGCAAGCTGGGAACCTCGCTGTGCTGGGATGCGCTTGGATGGGGAGTGGTCTCCAGGCCAGGCAAATACGCCCTGATGTCCATGGGGGGCAACGACAGGTGGGGGGTGGCTTTGTGGCACAGGTCTGTCCGTGGCACTGCCCGTCCCTGGCAGCCTGTGGTTCCCTTCCAGGGGGTGATTGCTGACCTGAAGCTGCGAGGGGACCCGCGGGCAGCCGAGCGCCAGTGCGAGGAGGAGGAGGATGACACGGAGGAGGAGGTGGGTGCTGGCAGGGTGGCTGGGGCAGGGGGGGCTGGGGGCTGCCACCCTGTGCTCCCCCCACCCCCCCAGCCTCCAGCTGCCCCTTCTCCCTGGCAAAAAACAACGCAGGTCTCGGGCGATTTTGGCAGCGGGGCAGGAGGTGGACACCAGCAACCCTCGGGGAAAGACGGGGTGAGTTGGTGCCCCCGGGGTAGGACCCCAAGATGGGAGGGGTGAGGAGCTCCCGTGGTTGATGCTCCTGGGGTGCTGGATGGGATCCCCGGTGCCTGCCCCTATTGAGGGAGCACCGGGAGGTGAACACGGTGTCCCCTTGTTCTTGGCACAGGGTGTCCCAGGGCTGGTGGATGCTGTCCCTGTCACCTCTCCCCCCGTGGCTGGGGGGGGTGGGATGAGGAGCAGTGGGGGCTCCTCGCAGCAAGCCGAGAGGACCAGAGCAGAGGAGACACGACAGGTCTCCCCAGGAGGTAATTCCTGCACCCCCGTGGCTGCCCTGGGACACACCAGTGGGGGACTGCCCGTCCCCAAGGGTCTCTTTTTCCCTCCTTGCAGGCACCAGCTCCAAAGGTGAAAAGGGGGAGAAGGGTGAGCCCGGCCTGAAAGGGGACTCAGGAACAGGCAGTGTCAAGGGTGAAAAGGTGGGTGAGCCACCCAGAACCCCTGGGATGCCACCCACGTGTCTGCCTTTTGACACCCCCCTCCTCTTTGTTTCTGTCCCACAGGGGGAGAAAGGAGAACTGGGCGTTAAGGTGAGCATCACTGGAGGAGCTGAGGCAAAGCCACCCGGGGCCTGCCACCCCTGGGGACG
>NW_009952715.1:156234-156576 GCF_000747805.2 Chaetura pelagica
TCCCCAGGGCAGTGCTGGCTTTGGCTATCCCGGCTCCAAGGGCCAAAAAGGAGAGCCAGGAGAGCCCGGCCCCCCCGGGACCCTCTTGCAGCACACGGATGGCTCGCTGGTGGAGCAGGTCACTGGTCCCCCAGGGCCACCGGGGAAGGATGGAGCCCCTGGCAGGGATGGAGAGCCCGTGAGTCGAGCCCCCCAAGCCCTGGGGACCCCTTCTCCCTCACCCCCTGCCCGGCTCCCTGCCCTCAGGCTGACACTGTCCCCCTTCTCTGCCACCCCCAGGGCGATCCCGGCGAGGACGGCAAACCCGTAAGTGGGGTGGGGAGGGGGTGTCGGGGTGATGGG
>NW_009952715.1:156765-162120 GCF_000747805.2 Chaetura pelagica
GACCGAGGCGTGGGGCGCAGGGGCCCCCCTGGGCCCCCTGGTCCCCCAGGACTGCCAGGACCCTCATCCAAGCGTGACAAACTGGTGGGTGCCCCAGGGATACAGGGATTTGGGTGGAAGGCAGAGGGTCAGGGAGGAACAGAAGGCTTCCAACAGCCCCCTGGGCAGCATTCCAGGCATCCCAACCCTGGCCAGGGGTGCCTGACATCACCCTCGTGTTTCTTCCCCAGACCTTCATCGACATGGAGGGCTCTGGCTTTGATGGTGACCTGGAGGGTCTGCGGGTGAGTGTGGGTCCCCTCCTCCTGCCAGGGGACTGGGGGACATGCTCATTCATCATCCTCTCCATCTCTCCTAGGGTCCACGGGGGCCACCTGGTCCTCCAGGGCCACCCGGCGTGCCCGGTTTGCCAGGAGAACCAGGAAGGTTTGGGATGAACCAAACAGACCTGCTGGGACTGCCAGGGCTGCCAGGCAGGGATGGGATGCCCGGGCCCCCAGGGCCAGTGGTAGGTGTATTGGGGGTGGCCAAGGGGACCCATCCCAGGGCCACCACCCCATAACGGTAGAGCCGTAAGTGTTCCCTGTGGTGGCAGGGGGCTTGGTGCCCACCAGCCCCACAGGGGTCTCCCTGTGCTGGAGCCAGTTCCTGGGTATCTTACAGGGTCCTCAGGGTCCTCCTGGAAGAGATGGGGCACCTGGGCAGCCAGGGCCCAAAGGAGAGCGGGTGAGTGTCCCCTGGGACCCTGAGGGGGCACAGCAGCTGCTGCTTGGTCCCTGCCACATCACCAGGAGGTCCCAGCTCCCTCCATCTGTGGCCCAGAGAGCATCAGCCTGCTTCTGGAGCAAGGCAGCTCCTTCACACCTCCTTCTCCTCCCCAGGGTGACGTGGGTGACCTTGGCCTCCCTGGTGCACCAGGACCCAAGGTACTGTGCCTGGGGTGGGTTTCTTGGGGCTGGGAGGTTGGGTTGCAGCCTGGAGGAAAGGCTGCTGCCTTTTTTGGGGGGGGAGGGAGGTGCTGGTGTTTGGGTTCCTCCCAGAGCAGGGCAGTGCTGCAGCTCCAGGGTGTGTGGAGCCACCAGCCACCCCTGGGATGCTCTCCAGGCTCCCACCAGCCTCACTTGGCACTGAGCAGTGGGGCAGGGCAAGGCAGGGGCTTTCAAGGCACAAGAGGAGGGCTTGCTGGGGGGCTTTGGGGTGCCTGCCTGGCGTGGGAAACACCCCCTCTTCTTAACATCCCTCTCCTGCCTGTGCCGAGCTCTGCCTTGGATAATAACCCCGTGGGTGATTTCAGACGAGCCTCTGGTGGCCACTGTGCACATTGCACCGGGAGCCGGGGCTGTCCCGGGACAAGCTGGGCCAGAGGGTGCCCCCACAAAGCTCCTCTGGCCCGGGATACAGAGGAGCATCCGTGCCCTGTTCCTGTTTGGGGATGCACTGCCTCCCACTCCCAGGGAACAGGCAGGGACTGTTGCCACCTCATCCCACCTGTCCCCTCTGTTGGTTTGGTTTTTATTTCTTTTCCTCCTCTTGTCCTCTTTGCAGGGCAGCAAAGGAGAAACAGGACCAGCAGGACCCCCAGGAGAAGCAGGGTTAGCTGGCCTTCCCGGGCCCATGGGACCCCGAGGGCCACCAGGGCCACCTGGCCCCCCAGGACCACGAGGGTCGGGCTACGAGGCTGGATTTGTGAGTGACCATCTTTGTGGCAGGGGGTGGGATGAGCTGGGGTGGGGGGGCAGACGTGGCTCAGCCCCTTCTCCCCCTCCCCAGGGTGACATGGAGGGCTCGGGGCTGCCGTTCACTGCCAGCTCCCCCGGACCTGAAGGGCCACAGGTAGCTCTGCTTCCCACCCCTTCCCTCCCTCCCATCCTTGGCATCATGTCCTCAGCCATCACCCCACCCACCCTCATGGCCCCTTTCTTGTTGCTTGCAGGGGGTGCCAGGACTGCCAGGGGTGAAGGTGAGGAGCCCTTCCAACCCCTTCCTTGCCCTTTGCCAGCTCCATCCGTGCAGGATGCCCACAGGCAGCCTGTGGGCTTTCTCCTGCTCTGACACCTCTTTCCTTGCAGGGGGAGGTTGGCAGCCCCGGGCAGCCTGGCTTGCCAGGACTGAAGGTAGGAGGTCCAGGAGATTGGGATGGGCTGCATGTGAACCTCTGGGGTTTGCAGGGTGCTGCTCCCCAGCCTGGGGCTGTTGGGAGGATGCTCCCCAATGCATCTTGCCCTTTCCCCTGCCCTCATTGCAGGGAGATGCTGGTGTGCCTGGTGTGGATGGCCGACCTGGCCTGGAAGGCTTCCCAGGACCACAGGTAGGAGCATCAAGCCCCCCCTTTTCCAGAAGGCTCCCTCCTCACTCCAGACAGGGCACCCATTGGCCCTGCAGGGTCACTTGCAGCTGCTCCATTGCCAGCAGCCAACACCTACCTCCCCAGCCCCATGCCTTCAGTGGTTGCCCTTCTGTGGGACCTGCCTGACCCCGTGCCAGGGTGCCCATGCTGCTTGGTACCCCATCCCCATCAGCTTCCCACCCTGCTCACCATCACCTCCCCCCTGGCTTGCTGCCTGGACCTTGCAGGTGGGGATGGGGGTGACCTGAAATGTTTTGCTGATGAGCAGGCAGGAGGGGGTCTCCTTGTGAGCCAGGGTCTGGCCGTGCATGATGCCAAGCAAGACCCTCACCCCTGCTTGCTCCTCCTTCCAGGGACCCAAAGGTGACAGAGGCAGCCCTGGTGAGAAGGTAGGTGCTACTGGGCTGGAGATGGGGACAGGCCAGTGGTGGCCCTGAGGCTGATGGCTTGTTTCTTCCAGGGAGAGCGAGGCCAAGATGGTGTGGGATTGCCTGGCCCCCCTGGTCCACCTGGTCCCCCTGGACAGGTCATTGCTGTCTCAAGTGAAGATGTGAGTGATGGCTTCTGGCTTCACAGCAGCTTGGAAGACCTGAAATTGGGGGTGGGGAAGGGGCCTGCCCAGCCACACATCATGCAGGGGGGTTGAGGGAGACCTCTCCTTGGAGCTGTGACCTCCTCAGGGCAAAGATCAAGGTGAAAACCCTGTTTTGTCTCTTTTTCCAGAAGTCTTTGCTGGCTTTGCCCGGTCCGGAGGTAGGTGTCCCCCTGCCATCCTCACCCACCCCTCAGCAGTGCCAGGAGGGCACCTGGTTCCTTGGGAAAAGGGAGTTTGCTCTTTACAAGCATTTCTGCCTCTCCCCACAGGGCAGACTGGGTCACGCTGCCTTCCCGGTGAGTTGGTGGCAGGGCTGGCCCTGGTGAAACCTCAGGCACTCTCAGGTTGCCATCAGGCTGTGCTTTGGGGTTGGGTGATGGGGGGGAGGGGGTGGTTTTAGGGGGTCAGGGCTGACACCTGGAAGGTTTGGTGGGTGAGACCCCCCTCCCTGGAAGTGTGCAAGGCCAGGTTGGATGGGGCTTTGGGCCACTTGGTCTAGTGGGAGATGTCCCTGCACCCTGGCAGGGTGGTTGGAGCTGGATGATCTTCCAGGTCTCTTCTGACCCGTTCTGTGACTTCTATGGGGTGAGATCTGTGTTCCTCCCTGCAGGGCCCGGTGGGACCGAAAGGAGAACGGGGCTCATCTGGTCCCCCAGGCTCCCCAGGGTTGAAGGTGAGTGCTCTGAGCTACCTCTGCTGCCTGGAACGTTCACACTCCGGGTCCCCCACCCAGCCCTGCCGTGCTGGGTGAGCCCTCCATCTCCCCTCCTCTCTTCCAGGGGGAGAAGGGGGAGCCCGGCGTCATCATCAGCCCCGATGGGACCGTGGTCACTGCCAAGGTGAAAGGAGAGAAGGTGGGTGCTCCTTGGGAACAGGGGGGACGTTCCCCTGCCCCGGGTGCTGGGTGTTCCCAGTGCTGATGTCCTTTGCCCTGTCTGCAGGGCGAGCCAGGGCTGCGGGGACCCACGGGACCCACGGTAAGTCCCCATCACTGTGATCCCCCTCCTATCCCACAGGGAGAGGCGGGGCTGATTCAGGCAGAGGGGGGCAGAGGGTGCCCCCCTCTCTAAGCACCCCCACCCTCGTCTTCTCTCCCCTTTCCTAGGGTCCCCAGGGACGAGCAGGGATGAAGGGAGAGATCGGCTTCCCGGGCAGACCCGTAAGACCTGCTCCCGGTTTGTTTGTCCCCTCAGCCTTCTCTGCTGCACCCCCCAAACCCCCCCCGTCGTGTCCCTGTGGTGCTGGGGGGGTGAGGCGATGATGATGCCGGAGGTGATGCCGAGCTGTCACCCTGGAGCCAGTGGGGGGAGAGGGCTTGGGGGGGGGGGGGGGGAGGATGAGGCTCATCTGTGCTGCTCATCCGCAGGGACGTCCTGGCATGAACGGGCTGAAGGGTGAGAAGGGTGACCCTGCTGATGTCAGCAGCCTGCTGGGCTTGCAGGTGAGCGCTGCCATAGCCCCCCCTGGGCTACCAGCCCACCAAAAGTGGGACACACACACACACACACACACAGCAGGGGATCTGAATCCCTCTGCTGAACGGCTCCCATCTCCCTCTCCCAGGGACTGGGTACCCCCCCACCCAGGGTAGGGCATGGCCCCCGTGGTCCCCCTCCCATGGGGGAAATGTGACTCTGACACATCACCTTCCTCCCCTGCAGGGTCCCCCAGGACCACCAGGTCCCCCGGGCCCTCCCGGGCCACCCGGCAGCATAGTCTATGACAACAGGAATGTGAGTAACACCACGGTCACCTTGATGGTGGGGGACAACTGGGGGGTGGACACACACCAAGAACCCCCAGTGCCCTCCCGCCTGGCCTAGAGGAGGGGCTGGGGGAGCATTCCAGTGGCATCCCAGCCAGGGCTGATGCGTGGGGCTGCCTCATCCCAGGTGAGGGTCCCTGAGGGGGCTGCAAGCTCTGCAAGCCACTTCCTTTGCATCCTCACAGGCCTTCAGTGACTCTGGCCATCCCGCACTGCCCGCCTTCCCCGGTAAGGGGGTGTCCCAGGGAGCGGGGAGGGACCCTCTGTCCCTTTTGGAGCTGGGGCCAGGATGCTGCAGCACTGACCTGGCATCTCTTGGCTGCCCCCTCTCCCTCCCTCCCCCCTGCAGGTTTTCCTCAATTTCCAGGACAAAAGGGAGAGAAAGGTGATGCTGGAGCCCCAGGCCCCCCAGGTGGGTGACCCCTCCCCACAGGCAGAGGGCGGGCAGGGGGTGGCTGGTGCCTACCCTGGCTCTCTTCTCCCCTCCTCTCCCTCTCTGCAGGCCACTTCCCCTACGACCCCAGTCGCTTTGGTGCCAACCTGCGGGTAAGCCCTTGGCCCACCCTGTGGCTGGGGGTGACAGGGCCAGCACCCCCACACTATTTGGGGGTACTGGGGTGTGCCCTGGCTTCTCACTCTGCATCTCTG
>NW_009952716.1:0-932 GCF_000747805.2 Chaetura pelagica
GTACCTAACATTGCTGGAACCCTTCAGTACTTACAGCTTACTTCAGCTTACTTCACAGACACTGGTGAATTCAAATACATGGGTTGCATCTGATTTAAATGACAGACAACATAAAATTAGTACAAATTGGAAAATTCGTGTTGAGTAAATCAGTATCTCCTTTTGGGAAAAATCAGTCATTTCTGTATACCCGTGTCTAGTGATGTCAGTTAATACATTGCAAATTATAACAGCCTAAAGAGCCAGAGACATCCCAGTGACAGTACCAGGCCTGATCAACCTGTTACTGGACTCCGGAGGAGTTACTTTGTGACCGCTGTGGGACTGATCACCCCATGGCCTAAACAAGGTGCTCTATAACAATGTCTCCTTCTATACTTATACTCACCTTTGAGTTGTTGTTGTTTGCAATGTATTGTATTGGATGGGAATACTTAAAAATACTGCTACAGAACTCACTGAAGTATTAAGAATTTGGTTCAAATTTGGAAATTTCCCAAGTGGTCTACTTCCTTTTTCTTTTTAATAGAATTGAAAATTGGGTGTATGTTTTAATAATTGCAATTATTATATTTCTTTTGCTTTTACTGCTTTAAATAAAACTGATAAGAAGGGAATGTTTTTCTAACTACTGGATCCTCAAGGTCATATCTTTATTCTGCTGGCTTAGACACTACAGGGAGATTTATGACCCCCTGTAGGAGACTGAAATAAACAGACAGCCAAATTCCTGCTCTTCTTCCCTTTTCTTCCACCCATGGCCGACGTCTGAGGAGAACTCCATCCATCCATCACACTCGACCCTTAGGCTCAAGCTCTCCTGACCCTCACCGCTCACTGCTTCTCTCCACCTGCAGACTGGAATTCTTCGAGACTGTTTGCAGCTGGGGGGGGGGGGGAATGGGGGGTTTTTGCACCCATTTGAACGGGTT
>NW_009952716.1:4167-7351 GCF_000747805.2 Chaetura pelagica
GCTCCCGGTCTCCTCACAAACCCTCTCCGCTTTGGGGGGGAAACGTCGCGAAAACATCCGGACAGCCGGTAGCCCCCTGGTACCGGCCCGCGGCACGATGCTTACAAAATAGTAGGCAGAATATGGCGAATGCTCTATTTGAAAAAAAGAGGGGGAGATGTTGGGGCCCTGGCTGTGCTGAATGACTATGAGAAACTTTAGGCAACAAGAGGAACAGTGAAGGTCATTTTGTGGGAACTAGTGAAGCTCCAGTATGTGTAGCAATCGAGTAGTAAGGTAAACAGGATGGGAAGTCAGATAAAGGGCTTAAAGTAGGGGCCAATCAAAAGGGAAATGGGGATGCGTGAACAATGTATATTAACCAATTAAGAACTTTGTTTTGCCGCGTGGACAGCGTGCACGCTGTCCTGAGACTATATCATCTGCATGCAGCTAAATAAACTCAGACTGAATCTACATCATATTGGTGTGCTGTATTCTTTCCCGGCTTGCCACTGATATGGACCTCAGCAGGAGTTGACTTCCATGATCCCGGAATTTATATCAAGTGTAACATATATATGGGATGGAATAATATCTTTGGCCAATTTTGCTATCTGTCTAGTCCACTCCTTCCTATGGGAGGGTTGTAGACATGACTCTTCTGCTCCTTTAGTGTCTGAAGCAGCAGATCTGACAAGCGGAACAAAGTGGCCTTGGTCTCTGCGGAATAACTATATTTGGGCGCTACCGGTCCACTAGCTGGAAAAACTTGCTGATAGTTTCAGTAAGTGTGCTGCTTAAAAGAGAGTTCACTGAAGGAAAAAAAATATCAATACAAAGAAAACTGGCTTTATCCTGGCTCAAACCAGGACAGCAAGGCTTGGGAATGGACAGAGCAGTATGCAAACATGTTAGAATTGTTAAAAACAGAACTTAGACTGTGCCAGCAGCTGGGTCCCATACACCTGACAGACCCTGTCCACATAGAATGGGAGTTCAGCGAGCATGATTGCCATTGTAATCTATGGCAAAGGGGACCAGAAGGGCTGGAGAGATCCCTAGAATTCAGCTCCCACTCTTTCACTGACACCGAAACAAGATATTCGAAAAGGGTTTGCTATCCATAACTCGAACACTACAAAGGGCAGAAAGAATAAGACAGGATCAAAATATAATAATTTGCAGACCTTTTAAAATTCTGGACATAGTTCGTAAGGGCACAGCAGCACCAGCTGGCACTCTTCAGAAACCAACAGTCCTCAAATGGTATGTATACCTGGAAGGCATTAATGAACTCATGCCTGTGACGGAGGGCAATATTGAAGCATCTAAATAGCAGAAAGATATATAGACAGCACTTAGTTGTTCCAAGCCCTGCCAAATAAACCGTCTCCAATTTGGGAAGCACCTCCACTGAAGGAAGACAGGGACCTTAAGGGAGTATGGTTCACTGGTGCATCGTCCAGTAGACAACAAAACGAGTGGAACTATAAGGATGTGGCACTGGAGGTAGCAACAGGGGAAAGACTAAGTGAAACAGGGAAAGGAAGTGCACAGGCAGGAGAGCTCAGAGCAATTCTACTAGTGGTGCCAGCCATATTTACACTGACTTATATGCTGTCTTCAAGGGAGCTACTGAGTGGGTAGGCTACTGGGCAGCCAACAATTGGCAGGTAAATAGAGTCCCAATCAAGCAAACTGACCTCTGGAAGTAATTGTTAGAAATAGGAGAATGGAGGGTTCTACCTGTTGGTTGGGTGAAAAGACATGGTCAGCTTCTATTGCTGCCCAATTTAATCAACAAGTTGACAGCCTCACACAACTACATAAAATTGGTCGTAAGTGATGACCACGAATGGGAAAGGCTACTCGAATGGTTACATGTAATGAGAGGTCACACCACATGAGCTGACATATTTTGGAAAGGCATAGCCCATGGGTGGCCTGTATCTGTAAAGGCATGTGAACAACTGGTAACAGCCTGTTCACAACATCATCTGTGACTTAACAAAGACCATCCAAGCAAGGCACCCCCCCTGCATATCCGGGACAAGAAGACACCGTGGCACACTTGGCAGGTTGATTACTGTAACAGTTTGACTCAGGATTGGCAATTAAACTAGCGACAATAATGCTCTCTATCCCCTCCCGCTCCCACCCAGGTAGGGAAGGAGAGAGAGAATTAGGAGAGAGACTTTCTGGATTGAAAACTAAACTACACAGCTTTAATTAAACACTAATGACAAAAGAAAATATGTACAAGTCTATACAAGTATGTCCAGGAATGTGCAAAACCCTATTGCCTCTCCCCACCCCCAGCAACTCCCACAGCACTCTCCTTAACTATGAACAGTCCCAAAATGCCCTGGACTGCTGCTAGAGACAGCGGCAGAGCAGACAGGAGCTGAGGGTAGAATTATGAGGGTCAGGAATGCACAAGCCAAGAGATGAATGGTGAAGGATAGACGGAGTCATCCCCAGATGCCGGCCATGGACGGAAGAGTAGGGAAGAAGAAGCAGGAAGGAAGTTGTCTTCTGTGATCTCTGACTTTCCTCTAAGCATACATAGATATATGGAATGGCCCAGTCAGTCACAAGACTGTTTTTGAAATGAGTCCCATTGTCTGACTCAATTCTTTCTGGAGTACCATGTCTCCACAAGACCTGCTTCTCAAGGACCAGGATGATATTCCTGACTGTATCATGAGACACAGGATATACTTCCAGCCATCCTGTGCTTGTTTCCACTATTTTACGTACGTAGCGCTTATCCTGGCAGGTCTGAGGCAGTGTGCAGTGTCAATTTGACAAGCCTCCCCACACCTATACTTTGACCACCTTCCCTCATACCACAAAGGTTTCAACCATTTTGCCTGCTTAATTGCAGCACATTTCATAGTCATGGATAACTAGCACAATAGTGTCCATGGTTAAGTACACCCCTCGGTCATGAGCCCATTTGTATGTTGCATATCTGCCCTGATGACCTGAAGTGTCATGGGCCCATCAAGCCAAAAAGAGTTCACCCTTATGTTCCCAGTCCAAGATTCCTTTGAACACTTGAGCAGCCTCATCTGATTGTTGGTTACAGAATCACACAGAATCACAGAATATTAGGAGTTGGAAGGGACCTCCAAAGATCATTGAGTCCAACCCCCTTGCCGGAGCAGGACCGAAAAACCACACACAACTAGGGCAGATC
>NW_009952717.1:0-1051 GCF_000747805.2 Chaetura pelagica
ACAAGTTGCTAACAAGTCCACAGGAGGCTCAAACACAACCTCACACAACAGACAATGTGCCACAAAGTAATTGATCTGGACAATAAAAAGAGGAGAAAATGCATGGAACCACAGCTGTGGGGCTTATCTGAAAACCAGGACAAACTGAACCTTTACAGCTTCCTTTGTAGGCTTTTCCAGTTCTACCACAGCAAACTTTTCCACTTGCCCTGCCTCTCTAAAGACAGATCTCTTCACCCTGCCCAAATATTACCCAACAAGAAACCTCCCTCAGGCACTACTGAATGAAGTGTTGTACACATAAAACTTTTCAGAACTCAAGCACTGCAGCAGAGATGGGTGCAAAGAGAGTTTTCTGCACCTGCGGTAGAATTTGATGAAACACCAAAGGTTCTAACAATTACAATTCAGGTCCCAGTCATTGCTCAAGGGCAACACCAGCAAAAGGAGAATTTGGAAGATCCACTACACTACCAAAATTTACATCTAGGCCTAATAACCACCATTCACAGAACTCCCAACTCAACAGGAAAGAAAAGTGATGAACCCACAGTGTGGCCAGTTGCAGTGCAAACAAGGGGTTATGCCAAAATTAGAGAACTGTAGGCTCCTTTGGTCTAGTCCAGCAATGATCCCTGGGAATGAACAAAACACATCGTATCTCCATTGGTATCTCCTCACACCAGCATGCTGAAATACTCCTCAAGTCCTTCACATATTGTGTGGGGGTGAATGACATTTATGATATATAGACAGATGCCATCAAGAGAAACGGCACAGACAGCCTCCCCTTGACCATAAAACATAAAGAGCTTCTCACCACTTGTACGTGATCATAAGATTCTTACTGCACTCAAAGTAGATAAATGCATTCAGGTGTTCAATAGGTAATTAAGACATGGTGGGCTCCATCACCCCTTCCAATCACCGCTTCCAAATTTCCATCCTGTTCTTTAACCCTCATCATTTGCAATAAGTTCTTATCAGAAGTTCCCCAGGACCCGATTCGCCTTGCTGGCCCGCCCCGAGGAAAAGCAGAGGGAAGAGAAAG
>NW_009952718.1:0-10862 GCF_000747805.2 Chaetura pelagica
ACCTGGGTGGGAGGGGGAGGGAATCAAGAGCGTTGTTGTCGAACCTGAGTCAAACCGTGACACCAATGCTGAGTACAAAGGGACGATCACTTTCCTAGTCCTGCTGGCCACACTATTTCTGATACAAGTCAGGATGGTCTTGGCCTTCTTGGCCACCTGGGCACACTGCTGGCTCATATTCAGCTGAGCCAGTTACTACAAGGTGCATTTGCCACTCCTTACCAGAGAGGCTCACATCAGCCTCCAGAGCAGTCAGTTGTTGACATCCTCCTATTACTCCAGAAATAGTGACAGATTTTGGACAGGGCCACCTTCCACTAGACCAGTTTTCTCAAAGCCCCATTCAACCCTCCCTTGAACACTTCCAAGGAGAGGGCATTCACAGTGTCCCTGGGCAAACTGTTCCAGTGTCTTACCACCTTTGAACTAAAGAATTTCTTCCTAATGTCTAACCTAAATCTACCCTCTTCCACCCTAGTAAAAAGTCCTGCCCCAGCTTTCCTGTTGGCCCCCTTCAGGTACTGGAAGGCCACTAAATGGTCTCCTAGGAGCCTTCTCTTCTCCAGGCTGAACAACGAAAACTCATCCAGCCTGTCTTCATAGATGAGGTGCTCCAGCCCTCTGATCATCTTTGTGGCCCTCCTCTGGACTCACTCCAACAGAGCTCCATGTCCTTCCTGTGTTGAGGGTTCCAGAACTGGACATAGTACTCCAAGTGGGGTCTCGTGAGTGTGTAATAGAGGGGCAGAATCACCTCCCTTCGACCTGCTGGCCATGCTTCTTTTGGTGCAGTTCAGGACACAGTTGGCTTTCTGGCCTATAAGTGCACGTTGCCGGCTTGTGTTGAGCTTTTCATTAACAAATACCTTCTCCTCAAGGATATTCGCAATCCATTCTCTGCCCAATCTGTATTTGTGC
Organism: Chaetura pelagica; assembly: GCF_000747805.2. Lineage (NCBI taxonomy): Eukaryota > Metazoa > Chordata > Aves > Apodiformes > Apodidae > Chaetura > Chaetura pelagica. Next base: position 919 of record NW_009952718.1, read on the forward strand.
TTGGGATTGCCCCAACCCAGGTGCAGGACCTTGCACTTAGCCTTGTTGAACTTCATGACACTGGCATGGGCCCACCTCTCAAGCCTGTCAAGGTCACAGGATGTTTTTCAGCAAATAAAGCCTATTGGAAAGAGATGGAATCCATTAATCTAGAAGAGGCAGGGGAATCTTCACTGGTAGACTCAATGAATTGTGCTTTAAACTAACAAACTTGGGGGGGTGGGGTCCACAGCTGTGGCACCTGTATATCCATAAGCAACAGGGTAGATGAGCACACCTACCAGAGTAATGAGGAATGTTCCCCAACTGCAAGTCCAGCCACCTCAAGTGCATGTATACCAACATACTATACATGTAGTCTGGGCAACAAACAGGAGGAAATGGAGCTTCATGCCCAGTCTGAGAGTTATGATGTTATAGGAATCACAGAAACTTGATAGGAAAACTCACATGACTGGAAGACCTCAATGGATGGCTACAAACTCTTTTGGAAAGATAGGAAGGAAAGAAGAAGAGGTGGATTTGCACTTTATGTAAAAGAGAAATTTGAGTATATGAAGGTGAGCTATGGAGACCACAAAAGTTCTATCATAGAATGCCTTTGAATCAAGACTGGATAATGTGATTGAAAGCACCTTCACCAAGTTTGCTGATGACCTCAAACTGGGTGGAGAGGTGGAAACTCCAGAAGGGAGAACCATTTTACAGAGAGACCTGGACAGGCTGGAAGAGTGAGCTAGCAAGAACAGTATCATAGAATCACAGAAACATAGAATGGTTTGGGTTGGAAGGAACCTTTAAAGGTCATCTAGTCCAATCCTGCTGCAGTGAGCAGGGACATCTTCAACTAGATCACATCGCTCAGAGCCCTGTCCAATCTGACCTTGAATGTTTCCAGGGATGGGGCATCTACCACCTCTCTGGACAACCTGTGTTCCAGTGTTTTATTCCTAATATCTAGTCTGAATCTACCCACTTTCATTTTAAAACCATTACCCCTTGTCCTATCACTACAATCCCTATTAAAAAGTCTGTCCCCATCATTCTTTTAAGCCTTTTAAGTACTGAAAGGCTGCAATAAGGTCTCGCCAAAGCCTTCTCTTCTCCAGGATGAACAACCCCAACTTCCTCTGCCTTTCTTCATAGAAGAGGTGTTCCATCCATCTGATCATTTTTGGCCATGTCTGTCTTGTGCTGAGGACTCCAGAGTTGGATGCAGTACTCCAGGCAGGGTCTCACAAGAGTGAAGTTGGGGAGGAGAATCACCTTCCTCAACCTGCTGGCCACACTTCTTTTGATGCAGCCTAGGATACAGTTGGCTTTCTGGACTGCAAGTATACATTGCTGGCTCATGTCCAGCTTCTCATCCACTAGTATCCCAAATCCTCTACAGGGCTGCTTTCAATTCCTTCATGCCCCAGCCTGTATTGATACTGGGAATTGCCCTGACCCAAATGCAAGACCTTGCACTTGGCCTTGTTGAACCTCATGAGGTTTACATGGGCCCATTCCTCAAGCCTGTCAAGGTCCCTCTAGACACCATCTCTTCCCTCTGGCAAATTAACTGCATCACTCAGCTTTATGTCAGCTGCAGACTTGCTGAGGGTGCACTTGATCCCACTGTTTATGCCACTGATGATGATATGACACGGTACTGATCTGAATATGAACCCCTGAGGAATACCACTCATCACTGATCTCCATCTGAACATCGAGTCATTGACCACTACTCTCTGGATGTGACCATCCAGCCAATTCCTTATTCACTGAATAGTTAATCCATCAAACCCATCTCTCTCCAATTTAGCAGCCAGAATGGTTTGGTGGATTGCATCAAAGGCCTTACAGAGGTCCAGGTAAATGACATCCATAGCTCTATCCTTGCCTGTTGATGTAGTCACTCCATCATAAAAGGCCACAAGATTAGTCAGGCATGATTTGCTCTTGGCGAAGCCATGTGGGCCATCTCTAATCAGCTCCCTGTCATCCATATGCCTCGACATATCTTCCAGGTGGACCTGTTCCATGATCTTCCCAGGCACAGAAGTGAGGCTGACTGGTCTGTAGTTCCCAGGGTCCTCCTTTTCACCCTTGTTAAAAACAAATGCAACTATTTCCTTTTTCCAGTCACCAGGGAAAACTTCTGACTGCCATGACTTTCCAAATATAATGGAAAATGGCTGGGCAAGTACATCAACCAATTCCTTCAGGACTCTGGCATGCATTTTGTCAGGTCCCATGGACTTGTATATGCTCAGGTTCCTCATGTGATCCCCAATCTGATCTTCTCTTACAGTAGGAAGGATTTTGCTCCCCCAGTCCCTGCCTTGCGGTCCATCAACTCAAGAGTTGTGGGAAGAGAGATTGCCAGTTTGAAATTTAAAAGACATACAAATTCCTGCACCTGGGACAACATGACCAAAGTGTCTAGTACAGCCTAGGATCTGTGTGGCTGGGGAGCAGCTTTGCTGAAAGGGACCTGGGGGTGATGGTGGACAACAAGCTGAAAACAAGTCAGCTGTGCACTGCTGCAGCAACAAAGGCTTATCAGATTGCGGGCTGCATCTGCAGGGGCATTACTAACAGAGATAGAGACTTGATCACCTCACTCTACTCAGCCCTTGTCAGGCCGCACCTGCAGTACTGTGTCAGTTCTGGTCTCCACAATTCAAGAAAGATGCACACAGGATGGAGAAGGTCTGAAGGAGGGCCACAAAAATGATCAAAGAGCTGGAAAACCTGCCCTATGAGTAAAGACTGAAGGAGCTAGTTTTTTTTTCTCCCTGGAGAAAAGAAGGCTCAGGGGGAACCTTATCACAGTATTCCAGTACTTAAAGAGCAGCTACAAAGAGGGCGAAAGCTCTCTCTTCACAAGTAGCCCCATGGAGAAGACAAGGCAGAATGGGTAAAAGTTGCACTGGGAGAAGCTTTATCTCAATATAAGAAATAATTTTTTTACAGTGAGAACAATCAATCACTGGAACAACCTACCCAGGGACCAGAAAGGGGCAACTCTTCCTTGCCAACTCTTCTCAGGACAACTTGTAGCTGAAGCCAACTGACCACTGGGACAACTCGCTGCCGGGACATCTCTATGTTGGGACAGCCCTCCGCAGGGACAACTCTCCATAGATTGGCAGATGACACAGGGCTCTGCTGCTCCTCCCTGGTCATTTTTAATACTGTTAATGTTTTTTAATACTGTTTTAAGGCACTTAAAAACCAAAACCATTTAAAAAGTGATGCTACACAAATGTAATTATGCAACATATAGCATAAAAATATAACAGAATAAAATATAACAATACATATACAATAAAAATATAACTTTCTAAAAATACTATGTTTTTAATACTGTTTTAAGGCAATTAGGAAACAAAATACAGCTGTGAAACTGATGTTAAGCAGTAAAAAAACATTTCATTTAATGGTGATGGTACCCGAATGCCCTTCTGCACCTTTCAGAAACCATCAATGAACTTTCAGATGGTCAGGTGGTACATTCCCAATTCAGCGCAGAGGTGACAATGAGTCGCTTCTGAATGGTTGTCTGATCCTCAGAGCTCCGTGTCCTCTCAGAATCCACATGGGTGGTGGAAACAGAGGAGGTCATCTACTATGTCCTCTCCTACCTGGATTATAACAAAACTATCAAAACACAGGGCAGAGATGCCTTTTATGAACAGCTTGCTTCAGGACACAGTCCTCCTGTCAAACTGAAGAAATCCCAGAAAGCTGATGACCGTCTTTCAAAGATTGTGTCTATGGCAATAAAAGCTCTATAGAATACTTGTGTGACATAGCACACAATTTTCAAGTACCTTAAGAAAATGGGGGTTTTGCCATTTTATACCTCAGACAATGGATACTTTGGCATCTAATCTATTTTAGGAAATGCAAATATGTTTTGAAGAATAAATCATGAGATCTGGAGACACAAATAAAACAAAATGATTTCTGGAAGAGTTAGGAATCTTAAGTAGTCTGCACTCCCTGTCAGTTGGACAGAGTAATCTTTTCAGTATTGTTAATTGTGGAAATGAACTGAAAAAATGAGGGCATTCTCTAGGATTTGCATCAATCTTCTGAGGCCCACCTCTTGAACTTGACTTCTTTAAGTGATATTTATCTTGTAGACATAATTTGTACCATTTCCTCTGGATAGGGCTATTTTTTACTGTCAGCAATGATCTCATGCCTTTGTTCTTTTTTTATCTTACCAATATCTAGTTTTTTCTTTCCCCTTTTGGAGGAAATTCCAGTGTTCCACTTCCCTGGCAGACACTTGTTGAACTATTTCCCCTAAGTTTCCATCATCGTGTTATCTTTAAGTACCCTCTATTAAATAGGGGTGTTCTAAGAAAGATATAATATCTGGTCTGGTAGGAGATGCTTGACTTACCATCCATTGGAGGCATTCAGTGATGCCCCAGTTTAATAAAATCAAGTATACCCAAGGAGATTTCTCCAAAGCATCTTGCTTGCATATGTTATTGCAGTCGATTAATTAAGTCTGTCTTTGAAAAGAAGGTGCTACTAGATGACCATACAGGTTCTGGAGCCTTTCTCCTCTCTTCCCAACCCCCCTCTTTTTAAAAAAAATTGTTTTGTTTTCCATAGACTGCACTATAGATGAACTGTGAATTTCTCACAGCTGCTCTTAAAGCTTTTGAAATACCAAGAATAAAACAAAAATATTAAAATTAGCTTAAGTAATTGTGAAAACAAGTAATATAGCACATGAAAAGCTTTTAGGATATTAACATTAAGTTTTAGAGGTTTTTGCTATCTCTGAAGAACAAGGGAGAATCCATGGTGGTTGTAGTTAACACCACAGAAGTTCCAACTTGGTTGTTATGGGTTCAAAATGTTGGTGCCAGTTGATTTTAGGAAGCATTCTAGGATTTTATGATTAAATGTCAAAATTATAATCTGGGTAAATAAAATAATTTTTATAATTTGACTATTTTATTGTAACACATGCCATGGTATAAAGCTTGTTGGTCTTGAAACGTTGGCTACATTTTTTTATTACTGCAAAATCCAGACTCTTAATTTTGCAAAAGCTAATGAATGTTATCTACTTGTGTATTTTGAGCTATACCAATTTGAAAGTCCTATTTAGTACACAGGACAAAATATCCTCTATGTTCAATAGCTTATAAAAGAGTCTAACCTGTTAAAGGTTAATGATCAAAGTAATTATGAACATGAAGTAAAGAATGACATAAGGTTCATGAGTTAAGTGAAAAGTTTAAGATTAACTGGTTAATGAAGCCCAAATGTTTAATAGTTGGAAAGAATTAAGTTACTGCTGTTCATTTTACTTTTTTAATACCTTCACAAATCCCCTCACAAATTGTAATTCTGTATCAGTTTTATTATTTTTTAATCATAACGCTGTACATGTTGTTGTCCAATTAACTCTGCTGAACTAACTGCATGTCTTAAAATACAAATTAGCTCAAAATTTCAAGCTTCAACCAGAGATTTTCAGTGAATTAAAATCAATACAAAACATTTATAGGACTCTTGTAAATAGTACCATCTTGGCTGACATTTTTTTGGTCATGTTTACAGTTTTTGTAACATACACAGTACACAAAGTAAATGGCATCTAAACAAAAATCCAGCTTTGACTGTAGGATTTAAAATGTTTCAACAGTTGTATAAATTACTATATAATGCATTAATACTTGAATGAGATCTTCCTTTCATCTCTTCAATTCTTGTCATACTTTTCTCCACCCCTTTTCAGATGGGACTGAAAACATTTTCTATGAAGTTTAATGGACAGTGAGTCCAAGTTAATTACTCAGTACTTTGACATAATTAAATGTTATTTTGTGTGGAGACTGGAGTTGTTTGCCAATCCTATTTAATTAATAGCAACTGTACACTCTTTTCTACAATGATGCTTCCCTCATTTAAACAATCCAAATAAATAACTATTACTTATTTTGTTTTCTTTTCCTGAAGTCGAACAACTTATCCTTACACAGAGACCCAGCTGTATAGTCAAAACACTGGAGGAAATTACTTCGACACTCAAGGAAATTCTGCACAGGCAACGACAGTGGTCTCCTCTCATAGTATGGTGGGCACCGGAGGAATTCAGATGGGTGTTGCAGAAGGACAGCTCATTAGCAGCTCAGGAGGGACCTATGTGATTGGCAATTCAATGGAAAATTCTGGTCATTCAGTGACTCATACAACACGGACCTCCCCAGCTACAGTAAGTACTGCAGAACTATGTTAAATCTTTGGGGACAGTTTCTTAGTCACTATGATGTTCCTGCATGCTGACATGTTTCTGTAGCAAAAAACATATTATGTTGGCAGAATCAGTAATACATGGATATGTCTTACAAATATTTACATTTAGTTTAACTTTGTGCATTTGAATAGAATTGAGTGCTGTCATGATCTGACCCCAGCCAGCAACTAAGCACCACACAGCCGCTTGCTCATTCCTCCCCTGGTGGGATAGGGAAGAGAATCAGTAGAGTAAAAGTGAGAAAACTCATGGGTTGAGATAAAAACAGTTTAATAATTTTTAAAGAGAAATAATAATAATAATAATAATAATAACAATAATAACAATAATAATAATTTTTTAATTGTATGGAAAAGGAAAAAAAGACACAACAAAACAACTAGAGAGAAAAAACCAAAACAACCCACAAGAAAGACAAGCAATGCAAATTAAAACAATTGCTCATCACCAAACAACTGATGCCCAGACAGTCCCCAAGCAGCTGCCCCCCACCAACCTCCCCTCTAGTTTTATTGCTGAGCATGTCATATGATATGGAATATCCCTTTGGCCAGTTGGGGTCAGCTCTTCCAACTGTGTCCCCTCCAAACATTTTGTGCACCCCCAGTCTACTCGCTGGCAGGGTGATGCAAGAAGCACAAAAATCCTTAACTGTGTAAGCACTGCTCAGCAATAACAAAAAAATCTCTGCATTAGCAACACTGTTTTCAGCACAAACATAGCCCCATACTATCTGCTATGAATAACATTAATTCTGTCCCAGTCAAAACCATCACATTGCACTGAGGATGCTCACATGCATAAGAAAGTGAATGAGACTGAAAATGTATAGTATTTGGGCCTTAAATAACTTCTTCAGACACTTCATCTTTCTTTCTGAAAAATATTACTAAGACAATTTAAATCTAACATAAACTTTAAATAAAATAGCTCATGATAGAGATGTTTGACTTGATGATTGACTGCATATTTTTCGTTTTGTAGCTTTTTTCAAGATCTTTGTTACTTTATATAATACATTAAGAATATATTTTACTTATTTATGGTAGTTCTCAATTCCATTTCGAGATCAGCTCATTGTGGAAATGTCTTAAGGGATGGAAAAATGCCTTCTGTTACAACTGTGATAGTTCATACTATAAAAACCTAACCATGAAGACAAACACGATACTTTTCATTAAGGAATTCCAGGGATGTAAATGGGTTTATGCTTATTCTAGCTTTGCTGGATAGCCTTAATGAACACCTTTGATGACATTCTGACCTAGTTGTAGAGATTTGGAAATAAATGTGCAAGAGAACTTGTGACTCCAGTAGCAAGGGTTGAAAATTGTCAGGAAGGCATTTATAGCAAAGTATAGGATGATCAAATAGCATTTATTTTTAATAGGGCTTTTTTAGTTTTGTTTTTTTTTCAAAAAGACGATTAAAATTAAATAATTTTAGTTTTGGAAACCAGTGTAATGAGTAAAAAACTAATTACAAAAATATCAAGTAGCAAAAGCAACACTTCATCTTATTTCTTGACTTTGTATAATCAGGTAAAAAATGTTTTCACTCATTTGAAAAATGTTTCATGGAACACGATTACGAAGTGCAGGCAGAATGAGAATGACTTTAAGCAAAAGCAACAAATCTTTTGAAGTGACATAAATTTGAAAAGTAATGTTTATTTAAAATACTTAAATGTAAAAAATATTCCTGTGTCTTGTTAGTTATTATGAATTCCTTTATATTTGAATTTACAAAACCTTGACATTATAAACTTTCTTCTCAATTGAATCAGAACATGTCATCTGAAGGTGACAACCTTTTGTTGTCAAGCAAATATCATGTCATAAGTTTTGTATTATTAACCGATAATAGAATTCCATTAAGTGGAAACAATTTAGTATAGAATCAAAGCATAGATTACATGCAGTCAGAAAACACAAGGAAATTTCAAGTAATACAGAAAGAGTAGTAGACTTTGAACTTTCATATGCTAGAAAAATTGGAATAGTATCAAAACTCCATATCAATTTTTGCAAATTAAAAGATTGTTAATTTTTTCAGTCAAATTTAGAAACTAGAATTTTCAAAATTTAAATATTTTTATGTTTACAAGGAATTGTATCATAATATATACTCTGAAATTCCACAAAGTAATTACTTTTACCTCACACTAACACATAAGTGTCCCATAACCCCACGCCCAAAAGAGATAAACTGCGCAACACCCCTAACAAACAGCAGCAACATCTCCCACAGCTCCAAACACAGCACTTTAAAGAAACACCAGAGAACTCTGCCCAACAATTTCATCCACTCCAACATAATGACTGCTTGTAATAAAGCTGCTCAAATCTGTTTAAAACTTCAACCCTTCAAGATTCCCAGAGTAAGGATACAGAGTTCTCCCAGATAAGCTCTTTGATCTAAGTGCCAAAACCACACTGGGCTCTGAATAAATGTGCAAATCCACACTGGACGCCAAATAACTGTCGTAGTTTGGACAGCTGCTCTATCACACAACCCCACCCAGGAGGGAGAATGGGGAAAAGGAAAGGAGACCCATAGGTTGAAATGAAAGCAGACTGAATATAATAATAGTGAAGTAATATTAACTCCAATGCCAATAAAAAATACAAAGTTATACTCAGCTCCAGATACTAGTCACAAGCTGCGCACTTCTGGCAGTGAAGGGTTACCAACCTGGTTGTGAACACTTTCAGAGAGGGCGCATCCACAACTTCTCTGGGCAACCTGTTCCAGCTTCTCACTGTCTCGGTTTGAGCCAGGATGAAGGCATTCTTGAGAAAGCTATCACGTATTTAAGAGAAATAGCTGTGCAAGAGGTGATCTATGATAAAGATGGACTTAAAAATCCTGATGACGTCCTGTGCGACATGCCCATGTTTCAGAGGTTTGCTCAGGCTGTGCCAGCAGCACATGCCCATATATTCTCCTTCACGTGATGCTTTGAGGATGATGCAAGACCAACTGTGCGTGAGGTGACTTTCAGAGCACGACAGTATGGGGACACGATCTCTGATTCCCATCAGTTCCACACCTCAGCCATTGAACAAATGACTGACAGAAAGAATAAGATGCCAAACAGATGTGGAGGCAAACTCTAGAATCTCCCTAGAGACAACTGGTCACGTGTTTCAGCCATTAAGAGATGTCCTGCTATGAGACATCAGCAAGAGAGACGGGACCCACTTCGGCGCCACCTGTGGTCTCTCTTAAGTAATTATTTTAAAGAGGACATGAGAGTCTGGGACAAGAAACCCACTGATATTCACCAGATACGCGTGCAAGAGCTACTAAACAGAACAAAGGCAGGAGATGGTTCTTGCAAGAAGAAGGCTGCACCAGTCATCACCCAAGATGGTGCATTGACCTCCAATGCTGGAGAGGGAAAACCAAGTTTACTGGACTGTGTGGATTTGATGGCCTGTCACATTAGAACCACAAAGGTATAAAGCCCTGGTGGACACTGATGCACAGTGCACCCTAATGCCATTGAATCATAAAGGGTCAGAATCTGTCACTATTTCTGGAGTAATAGGAGGATGTCAACAACTGACTGCTCTGGAGGCTGATGTGAGCCTCTCTGGTAAGGAGTGGCAAATGCACCTTGTAGTAACTGGCTCAGCTGAATATGAGCCAGCAGTGTGCCCAG
>NW_009952719.1:0-15266 GCF_000747805.2 Chaetura pelagica
TTTATCTTTTAGCTTTTAAACCTCCAAATACAAAATTGTGATGTGACTGTAGGGGGGGAAAAAAAAGTTTGGTTGATTTTGGTCTGTTGTTTTGTTTTTTCTTAAGTGCTGGTGCTTCTGTTTACCTGTAGTGGATGCTGACCCTGTCAGTTAAACATCATCTGGTTGAAAGTGTGTAATTCCAAAGTAACCCTGGGGAGCGAAAGGGTAAGAAACTTGTCTTTCCTTAGTTATAATTTCAGGCAGTAGTTCTTAGAGAGTGGATAATATTCTGTAATAATGAGCATATGGTAAGGAAACAGAAATTTTCTAACTGTAATGGTACCTTCCAGCATTTTCTCTTTCTGTCCTTCTGTTGCATCACCTGTAAAATGGGGTAAAAACTTCAATTTTCTGCCTTTAAAATAATTAGTATGATCTCGTGAGCAGAAAAATGTCAAAGTCCAGAGGGAAACCCTATCCAGTAGGATTGTTGAAGTGTGATTTACAGGAAGGCAAGCACTGAGTGCTGAATGAGTGAAATCATTATGGTGTGCTTGCAGCTCTGCATGTCAAACTCACATGGAGAGCCATGAGGCTGCAGCACCACAGAAACCATTTCAGGCTGTGAGTTGTTTGAACAAAATACACCAAATTGTGATGTGGCTGTAGGGGGGGAAAAAAAAGTTTGGCTGCTTTTCGCCTGTTGTTTTGTTTTTTCTTAAGTGCTAGTGCTTCTGTTTACCTGTAGTGGATGCTGACCCTGTCAGTTAAACATCATCTGGTTGAAAGTGTGTAATTCCAAAGTAACCCTGGGGAGCGAAAGGGTAAGAAACTTGTCTTTCCTTAGTTATAATTTCAGGCAGTAGTTCTTAGAGAGTGGATAATATTCTGTAATAATGAGCATATGGTAAGGAAACAGAAATTTTCTAACTGCAATGGTACCTTCCAGCATTTTCTCTCTGTCCTTCTGTTGCATCACCTGTAAAATGGGGTAAAAACTTCAATTTTCTGCCTTTAAAATAATTAGTATGATCTCGTGAGCAGAAAAATGTCAAAGTCCAGAGGGAAACCCTATCCAGTAGGATTGTTGAAGTGTGATTTACAGGAAGGCAAGCACTGAGTGCTGAATGAGTGAAATCATTATGGTGTGCTTGCAGCTCTGCATGTCAAACTCACATGGAGAGCCATGAGGCTGCAGCACCACAGAAACCATTTCAGGCTGTGAGTTGTTTGAACAAAATACACTTTTTCAACAGTAGCAGGGAACAGTGCAGGCATTGGAGGGTGTCTGGGGTTGAACTGAGCAGTCATCTCATTTCCAAGCCACCAGTTTTGTATTTTCTTTCACCAAATAACCACAGAATTTCTGGAGAAAGGAAGTGGTGCATCTGAGTTGTGAACCACCTGTTAATTCTGCAGGTCTGTGGGGACAGAAGCAATTAGAAACTCTGTGATCTGTTCCAGGAGCTCTCACTCAGTGAGTTTACTGCTAAGGAGTGAAATACTCCCACATCCTCTCTAATGCTTTTTCCCTTGATTTCCCATTAGAATAAATAGGTATAGTTTAAAAAAAAAAAAAGCTCCACTGTACTGAGATGGCATTTTCTAGAATCATGGAATGGTTTGGGTTGGAAGGGACCTTAAAGACCCCCTAGATCCAACCTCCCTACATGGGCAGGGACACCTCCCACAAGATCAGTTCTCAGCTGTATTTTTTGGGTCGTGTTCCTTCAAAGAGCTCAGTTGATGTCTGGAGAGAGCCTCCTCTTGAGGTTTGGATAGGATGGGTTTACAGTATCTTAGGTTTTCTAGTTTGAATTCTTTTTACCCTGTTGAACTTCCATTGTTCTTTCAGCAGAAAGAGCTTTGCAGTACATGCATGTCAAGTCATGACATTTGAGCACAATATTGTGACTAATGATCCACTGGAGCAGCCCTTGCTACGTGTGAGGAACAAAATGATGCTGTGTCAGTTGGTTGGCTGTGAAGTAGTTGAGAAACACTGGAAGAAAATGAAAAAAGAAGAATTTCTAGCTGGCAATGGCAGAAATTATAGAATTATGGTAACAGTGCCTTGGGGTGAGAGGCATTTTTGTGATGAAGTGCATTTGGTGTTGCATGATTTTGTAACTTGAATTGAGAACTGGTGCTCTGTATGCAGTTCTGGGCTCTCCAGTTCAAGGAGCTACTGGAGAGCCCAGCCCAGGGCACTGAGATGCTGGAGGGGCTGGAGCATCTGCCTGTGAGGAAAGGCTGGGAGAGCTGGGGCTGCTCAGCTGGAGAGAAGGAGGCTGAGGGGGGATCTGATCAGTGCTGATCAATATCTACAGGGGGTGGCAGGAGGATGGGCCAGACTCTTCCCAGTGGTGCCCAGGGACAGGGCAAGGGGCAATGGGCACAAACTGGAGCACAGGAGGTTTGACCTGGATATGAGAAAATCCTTCTGGACTCTGAGGGTACCAGAGCCCTGGGACAGGCTGCCCAGGGAGGCTGTGGAGTCTCCATCCCTGGGGACATTCAAACCTGGACGTGTTCCTGTGGGATCTGCTCTAGGGCATACTGCTCTGGCAGGACTAGATGATCTCCAGAGGTCCCTTCCAACCCCCACCACTGATTCTGTGAATTAATTTAATCACGTAGACAGAGCTGAAAGAGGCAGCAACTGATTAAAACCATCCTCTGCTGTTAATGGTTTTGTAAGATGATACAGTGGAAAAAAAACCACGCTTTTTGTCCAGCAAACAGGAAGCTGGGAAAGAAAAACCTGCCCCTGGATCTGGGGCAGGCAACAGGAGCAGCAAACCCAGCTGGGGCCCAGGCTGTGGAGGGGCTGCATTGTGGATGGAAGTGCCTGCCTGACCTCTTGGCTTCCGCTGAGATGTGTGGAGCAAAACCAGTTGTGAAGCAGGAAGGAAGTAGCGGAACCACAGCGGAGAGGGCACAGAGGAGGGGGATGAGGGAACATGCCTGTTCAGCCTGCAGAGCCCCCAGCAGCCCCAGCTCCACCTTGGGGAGCTGGTTGATAAGCACTGGGGTAACTGAAGAAACAGTCTTGCTTCATGCTGGGTTTTGTTCCTCAAAAAGGTTTCTCTAGACCTGCATCTTCTTAGCCCTGTCAGTGTCTGGGAAGTGTGATTTTTACACATGAGTGTCACTGCAGCTGAGCAGGTTGTTAAAGAGAGAGTTCTTTATTAACATGGTGTGTATGGAAGGAATAATGCTTCCACACCAGACCTGCAGATGTTTCTGAGTAAAAATATTTGGTTACTGTCTAGAGTGGGATAAAATGTGACTTTCCAAGCTTTCAGTCTGTCGTTGATTTGCTGTCTAATAAAGTTGAGTACTTTGCACGTGTGAAAGCACTCACAGGAACATGAACTCCTACCCAAACCATAGCTGTGGCTTTGTCTCTGGACCTCACCCCTGAGCAGAAACATGCTGTAGATTTTCCTTTGAAGCTGCTGCAGGTGTTGCCTTCAGTTGCAAACAGCGAGGAGAGCCAACTGATGTGGCCTGTGGTCTCTGTGTAACGTTTTCAGAAGTGCTTCTCTGACAGGTGTTTAAATGCCACTGGCTGTCCTTGGCTTTTAGGTGCTGAAGTCAGGGGGTTCCCAAAGTGCATCTGACATACCTCTGGAACTCTTGGTAATGGTGTTTGTGTCCATGACTGTGCTTAGCTCCAGGTCTGAAAGAGAGCCTTCATAGTCTCTAAGAAATGTAGAAGACTGCTGGAGGTCTGTGGCCAAAAATGTTTGTGGATCTCTGGTCCAAGTCACTTAAGTGCTCTTTGGAAATACTACCTTTCTTCTGGGAGATCAGAAGCTTCTGTTCAGTGGAAGCAGTGGAGATGGACAGTTGATGTTACTAAAAATAAAATACAATCATACTCACCAACCTTCAATATGCCACTATAGAAGCATCCACTGTAATAGTAAGCATTTATTTGGTCTGTATTAATTTAAAAATATACCTTGTTAAAAGAAAGGAGTGCACTCTTGAAATAAAATGGTTTTTTAGCACAGTGTTGATAACTAGTTGCTGGATGTAAAAGCTAGTTACTAAAATAAAACTTTCTGCCTCTTGCTCTTCATATTCACTTCCTAAGGTTTCCCTGTGTGTTTCAGATACAGCTGAATTTTAGCAAAACAATTATTGACTTAGGAATTGAAAGTGTTCAGGTATTGGAAATGTTTTTGGAAACAGTCCTTCAGTGTCTGTGTGTAAAATCATTTGTGTATCCAGCCTGAAGCCTGCGGAAGTTGTTGCTCCTCTGGCTGAAGTGATGCACTTCCTGAAGCTCAGCTGAGGGAAAAGGCTCAGAGGCAGAAGTGATAAACAACTGGACATAGGAATGTACCTTGTCTCCTTGCAGGGTTAATTGGTGCTTGGTTTAAACAGCAGTTTTTGCTCAAGCCTCCATTTTAATCTTAATAAAAACAAATACCATCTTTTTGTCCCTGAGTAGTAGATGATTAAATTATTCAGAATAGTATGATGTGTGGTTTTTTGCCTTCCCTGGCCATCAGCAATCATCTTCTCTGTCTCTTTCTGGAAGTGAGGACTTTCAGAAGACAATCTGGGGAGCAAGTTCTGCAGCTAGGACCTCTGGTTTGCAGTTTTTCTGGTGTTTGTCAGCTTCCAGGGCCATGCTGGGAACCTGCCCTGGGGAGGGAGGGAGCCAGGGTGTGAGTTGACAGTTAAGTCATCATCTCTGGAAGTGGTTGTGCCTTGAATCTGAGCCTTCCCCTGGTACAAGCAGAGTTGCTTGTCTACTACTGGAAAGAGAAAGAAATGACCTTGAATTACTTAACACCAGGATAGGGAGAAGTACAAACAGATATTGCTGATAAGGTGACAGGCTGGTTTGGGACTGCTGCAGCTGCTTTGTGTGGCCATACCTCGAGTGATTGTGTTCATAGAAGAAGCCATTAAGCTTAGTATAAACTGTATTGGATCATGAATTCATCAAATCCTAGAATGCCAAGTTGGGAGGAACTTCAAGGATCCTTTCTAGCTACTCCTGAGGTGGCTCAGCTCCCTGTCAAGCTGAGAATTCAACCTGTCCAGTGTGGGGGAATCCACTTCCCCTAGGAAACTCTCCCAATGTTTGATTGTCCTCATGCTGACAAGTTTGCCTTGTGTCCAGTCAGACTCTCCCCAGAAGCAACTTTTGCCCATGAAGGCATTCTGCATAAACCTTCTGAATGCAGAAAGTGAGGAATTCCAAGAGCATTCCAGAGGTGTAAGAGCTGCAAAAGGAGAGTGACTTGAAATTGTGATGCACTAATGAGACAGGGGGACTTATGACAGGCCCTCTCTGTGGAGGCCACTGGGCTGATAGAGGGGGAAAACAGGGAAGGTTTTCAGCCCGTGTTCACAGAATTAAACAACCAAATTGTTGAAAATAAACAGAGTTTGAATGTGTAACATGTACTAGAGAGCTGCTGAATGGAACAACCTAGGGAGGAGAACCTGGGTGGTTTTACTGATATTATTCTTGAGGACCTCTTGTTACTGGACACACATGAAATGACAAAATCCAGAATCTCTTGCTGTGTTTCTGGCACCTTCTGTAAACACTTGCAGCAGCTTTCATTGCTGAGACACAAAATGTAGTTGAATAAATAAAGGTGAGAGAGAAGAACTACCATCAAAGATTCATAGTTTGGAGTCCTGTCTGCCCAGACTATTCTATTCTGCCCAGACTATTCTATTTCTGGAAACCTTTTCTCTCTGAAGCAGAGCATCTCTTCTCCATCTTTCCAGTTTAGAAAAGGGCATACCCTGATGGGCTTCAGCTCTCCTGGTGTATGGATGTCATCAGGCACAGAAGGCACTAGGGCTACCAACTTGTAGTTCAAATTGAATAATTACTCAGCACAATATGAATAAGTGCCCTGACCATCAAGTTTTTCTTTGTGAGTGATTACCATTTGAGAAGAAACCTGCAGGTGTTCTGACCTTTCCTTGAGAGCTGGGCCTGTTACTATTGATTAGATGGTCTCTGAGCAAATCTACTGTATTGGGACCCTCTGGAGACTTGGAAAGACATTCAGTTTACATGGTCCAAGGCAGTAGTAGTTTTATGTGCTCTGAGAAGGAATTTTCACACCCAAAACAAAAGGAGTCTGATGAGGGTTTGGCTCTGATTCTGCTGTTTCTTGTTAGCTAAGGTCTAAATGTTGGGTTCTGTGAATGTATTTCAGAGGTTTGCCCTGGAAACAACCTGCCCACCACCAAGAGGTTATGCTAAATTAGTCATTGTGGAAAATGTCTTGAGAAACACAGACCTTGCTGTGATAAGTACTGTGTGGTGAATGTGTTCTGAGTGCTGGGTAATATACTTGAAGTCCCAAATAAGATCAGTTTTCCAGCCTGGGCTACTTCTTGAATTGCAGTAGGTACCATTTGTTCTGTTCAGAGTGTTAAACTATCTGTCTTTTCTGCAGTAAATGTTTGGTTTTGTGTCACTTTGTAGGCGGAACCTGACAAAGTTGTCCCTGATATTCAGCCACATGTTGGCAGAACTCAAAGGTATTTTCCCAAGTGGCCTTTTCCAGGGAGATACATTCCGGATCACCAAGGCAGATGCTGCAGAATTTTGGAGAAAGGCTTTTGGTGAAAAGTAAGTTTCTAACCATGCTTAAAAACAGAGGTTTGGGGACAAGTTGCACACAGCACTGTGTGTTTTTAAACATTGTCATGTGTTTCAGAAGAACCTTTGTCAGTTTAAAATGATCGATGGGTGAGAACTACTGGTCACTTGGTCCCCTCTCTGGGGTGAGATGCAGGATTGTTCCTCCATTGCATTTCCCAGTTCCTTGTCCTGGGTGGTTTAAATGTGGCAAGTGTTGGGTCTTTCCCCACTTTCCCCCTCAAATTTTCAGCTTAATTTTTTCCTCTCCTTAATTTAAATCCTTAACTTGTAAATAAGCTCTGTGAACTATGCAAAATAATCTTTCTTCTTCCAAAGGTTGCCATGCCCCCAGTATTAGCTGTCCTTTAGCTAAGCCATTTTATTAAATTCTTTTCATGTTCCCTCCTATTAGTCTTTCCAATCACTCAGTCACCTTTCTTCTGGCTTCTCTGAACTGTCACTTTGCATAATGGCTTTGTTAAGATAGAATGAAGGAGAAAGTGACGTGCAATGTATATTTCTGTGTCAGTTTTAATTCTTCTATCTAAGAAAATGTTGATTAAATGAACTGGAGAGCTGTCCACAGCAACATTTGAGGATCAATGTTAATGGATTTGGGTACTGCTTTCTAACTAAGGTAACCAGGGTACCTCACATTAAGAGTTTAATTAGTACCTGTCAGAACAAAGAAGCAGTAAGATATTTACTCATGAATAATACAGTTGTCTGAAATGAGGTGTGTTCTTTCTGTGCTTCCATTCCACTGGATATTTTAAAGGAAGGAAAATTCTCCTTTAAACAGGAGGCTCTGCTTTGGCTTCTGACTCTCTTACTTCTCTAGTTAATCCCTCTTTAGAGGGTTGTTTGCAGCTCTGTCTGCTCAAAGACTTGCTCCTTCTCTAGTATATTTAACTCCTTCTCTACCAGCTGCAATGTTATGAAATTCTGACGAAGTGATGGGCTGTGTACACAAACATTGACACAACAGGGCTGCAGAAATAGGGAAAAGAGAAAACAGAACTTCAGATTCCAAAGGTTTTGCAGAAGCAGAGAAAATTCCCTGATGCTCCTTTGGCTGCTGATTCCCTGCAGAACCCAGAAATCCAGGGGGATAAATCTCTTGTGGCTAATTTTGGTTTTTTTCTCTTCCATTTTGCTGAGATGCATGCTCACAAAAAAAATTATAAAAAATGTATAAGGTAAGTACATGGTGGTGGCCTTCAAACATATCAGACTTACAGATGGATTGGTGTTCCCTAGGACCATTGTTCCTTGGAAGAGCTTCCGTCAGGCCTTGCATGAAGTGCACCCCATCAGTTCTGGGCTGGAAGCCATGGCTCTGAAATCAACCATTGACCTGACATGCAATGACTACATTTCAGTGTTTGAGTTTGATATCTTCACACGACTATTTCAGGTAAGAATTGAGGAGTGTGCATCACTTGAAATGTGCCTCAGTACTTCAGGTTAGACTTTCTTTCCCAGGACAAACAATATTTTACACAATAACATGACTTTATTTAAGATGTAAGGGGTTTGATCATTTTGCCCTTCATCCCCTAAACAGCTCTAGTAATACTTAAGACCCTATATTGCAGTAAAAGTGTGTGATACTTCTGGTTGTAGAAGAAAAAAATGTCTGAATACACACTGCAACTGTGAGGCACATTCATGATCCTCCTATGAATCCATTTTTCCCTCCAAAAGGTCATTTCTAGACTGAATTTCTGACACAGCTTCTGTAAGCCAGGAAATGTGAAGCTGAGTCTTTCCTTGTCCTTGTCTTTCTTGTCAGATTTATTTTCCACAGGGGGTTTGTTCAGGATGGAACACAAGCATGGGAACTGGGGGGTCCTAGCTTTTGAACTGACACAGCCAGGATGTTATGGATGTGTCTAATTCTGTGCATAAGAAATATCTATATTATTGAAATGGTATTAATAGTAGGTAAAACTCTAACCCAAAGTTTTTATTAGTGCTAAACTCAAAACACACAGCTTCTGATGGTGCAACTGGGTATTTACAAGAACAAACACTTAGTTCTTTGGCTCTTACTTGGCTTTTCCCATGTGATAGGGTGGGTTGTAATTAAGATATGTCTAGATGAAAAATTCCCATGGTCAGTGTTGCAATACAGCTGATCTCATTCAGCTCTTTTTCCAGCTATAGTACCTAAAGAGTTGCTGCAGTTTCCAGGAGGTGCAGAGTTCTTGGGGAGAGCTAGTATCTTCTTTTAGACAAGTTGAGAGATTTGGAAAAATGGGATGAGCTTTAGACTCCCAAACCCTTCTTGGGATTGAGGGCATTCAAATGGTTGTTATCTCTTTTTGTGCATCATTTTAAGGAATATTTAACATGGATGTGCTGGTTTATTTATTCAAATAGTACACCAGTAATCCTTGCCACACCCAAAGTGAGGTTAGGTGGTTAAGGAATAGTCACAAGCATCTTTCACAGTGAAACTGAGACAGGGAGGGGTGGTCATTCTTCTGAGGCCATGTAGGAAGTCAGTGTTAGAGATCAGATTAGTCCTGGTTTCTGGTCCTGTGCATAATCTCTTTAAACTCCTTTATCTCTGGCTCAGGAATGAGTCATTTTCTCTGCAGAAGCAGCACAAATTGGTAGCTATTTTTGAGCTGTCTTCTGACCTCAGTGACTTCTCCCTCAGCTTTTATTAAAGGGGCTTTGATTAAGATCTGTCTTGGGTGGTGTTTTTATCACCGACAAGAGAGAAGCTCAAATGCTAGGGCATGAAAATGGAGGGTTTAATTCCTCTGCTGGATTTATGGAGGGATGAGAAACCTGCTTTTTTAACTGCAGAACCAATCCCTTTGCTTGAAGAATATTGTGTGTGTTGGTGCCTTTCAGAAGCACACGGTTAATGTATTTCTTTGTTGTCTCTATAGCCATGGTCCTCTTTGCTCAGGAACTGGAACAGCCTTGCAGTGACTCACCCTGGTTATATGGCATTCAAAAAAAGGTGAAAGCCCGGCTTCAGAAATTCATTCACAAACCTGGCAGGTTGGTGCTTGGCAGCACTTGGGCTTTTTTGATCATTCTTGCTAACACCGCTGGTTACTGCGCTGAGGAGATTGGTTTTACTTTGCCTCTGCCTTCCTTCCTCAGAAATTGAAACGGTGACAAACCCCAGCTTGCCCTGTATTTTGAGATTATCCTCCATGTGGTGACCTACCTCTTGCTCACCCCCATAATTGTCACAGCATCCTCCTCTGGCATGAACAGAATGCAGAGGTGATCACTGCCAGAGTGAGCCTCTATAGGGTGAGCTGTTCAGGACCATGAATGAGATAATCATAGAATCACTGACTGGTTTGGGTTGGAAGGGACCTTCTAGATCATCTAGATCCAACCCCCCTGCATGGGCAGGGACACCTCCCACCAGACCAGGCTGCTCAGAGCCCCATCCAATCTGCCCTTCAACACTGCCAGGGATGGGGCTTCCACAGATTCTCTGGGCAAGCTGTTGTATGAAATGTAGCTATAGGGCCCATAGCTTCCTGGTGTATATGCATAAAGCCAGGAGGGCTGAGCAGGCTGCAGTCCCCAGGAGCAGTGTGTGTTCATTGGAAGCCAACTTGAGGCAGACAAGGCAGATGAGCAGTATTTACTCTCTGAGAAAAAAGCATGGTAGGCAGAGCAGGCTGCAAGATAACACTGCAGACTGGGTGAAGTTCAGAGGCTGTGAGGGGCAACACATGATTCTGGGGTGGCTGTGGACCTGAGCAGTTTTGGACTACTTGATGTCCTGGGTGGAACTCAGTGCAACAGGGCTAACAGATTTCTCTTTGTGCAGGAAGGGCCAAGTGTTCATTTCTGGAGGTTGTTACTCTGCTTCTTAGCTCTCTGCTGGTTTTAAAAATGGAAACCTTGTGTAGGTGTTCGTTGGGTGTGTTGTTTATTGTTGGTTTTTTAATTAATTTGAAGCAATTTTAATGATGCTAACTTTCCTTCCTTTGGATTCTGTGTTTAATTTCATCTGGAGTCTAGTGCTTGGATCCTTTTCTCACTTTGTATCAGACTGCAAGGTTGTCCTTTGATCTTCCTGGGGGAAAACAGGGAAGCTGGTATAAATCACCAACTTATTCCTACTGGTTTGTGTTTGCTGACTTGAGATAGCCAGACAAAGACTCCTTGCTTGAAACCTAATCCTTTCTGTCTGTTCCAGTCCAAGCTGAAGTTTCTCTTCTTCCTAAAGTTTCTGTTCTTGCTTTGTGTGTTTTCAGTTACATTTTTCGACTGAGTTGTACTCGCCTGGGTCAGTGGGCCATTGGCTATGTCACTGCAGATGGGAACATCCTTCAGACAATCCCCCACAACAAACCTCTTTTTCAAGCACTGATCGATGGCTTCAGGGAAGGCTTGTAAGTAACTTGATAACAATGAAGTTTTTTGCCCTTTTTTCACTGTGAGTTGGTTTTGTTCATCCTGGGCTGGGGGCTGAAATCTGAGTGGTAAAAAATACCCTCAGGGTTCTTCACATATTATCTGCTTCACAGGAGAGGCAGCACCTTGCAGGGGTCAGGCAGTCACTGCTGACATCCCTGAGCCCCTTCTGGCCATCTCTCAGCTCTTCCTTTTAATTTAGACCTTGATTCAGCACAACAGTTGAGTGGTGTGACTAGTCCCATTGATGTCAGTGGAATAATTCTTATCCTTTTGATTTAGAGCTTGATTCAGCAAAGCAGGTTTGGCACTGGGGAGCACTCAGCCAGCTCTTCTGCTCTGGGGAGCTGTGCTGTCCTTTGCAGTGGCAGATGATCCATCTGCCTCAGTATTTCCCTCCTCACAGGTTCTTTTCAAGTCCACTCCTTAACTTGAGCCACCACAACTGATGTGATGGCCTCAGTTTTCTTTCTCTGGGTGTTACCATTTCACTCCAGAATGATTTAAGAAGAGTAGCCTGGGAGCATAACATCCTATTTAAAATAAAAATTGCAGCCAGGATGGAAGAAAAGCTTATTTTTATTTTTAAGGATGACATACTTGGTTTCGATCTGACAGTAAAATTCTTTGGAATTCAGAGTAGCTTGAATTCCCACCCCTCACTTCTCACCCTCCTTCTTTCTTTCCATAGCTACCCCTAAAATAAAGGTTCACCTTGTGTTTGTGTGTGTGTGTTTGGTCATGTGTCTATAAATGCACATATATAGAGAGAGATCTTTTTTTTTTCCCCAACCTCTTGCAGTTATTTATTTCCTGATGGCCGAAATCAGAATCCTGACCTGACTGGCTTGTGTGAGCCCACACCTCAGGACCACATTAAAGTGACACAGGTGAGCAAAGTTCTACACATCAAACTCACTTGGTTTCTTCCTCATTTCCAGCCTCCCTAGCTGCTTGTACAATTCTGTCAGAATTGGTATCCCCAGGGGTTGTTTTTTAAGGTTTATGGATTGTATATTTTACAGGAGTTGCAGAAATCTTTGTGTGCTAGGAAAGGAGACTGCAGAGATTGGGTGAAGCTTTATGCAGGGCTCACAGATTTTAAGATCTGATTTTTTAAAATGTTTTGCCAAATATTCCTTACTTTGTGCCATCCAGCATGTCTTGAGCCCAGCTTTCCTAGGCTGTTCTTGGGACACCTAGATGAAAGTCTGGGATAACTTGAAGCCCACTTTTTTCAGAGCTTGACAGATGTATCTAATACATTAAATTATAGTGCAGACTTCTGCTCTCCTTTGCACTGTGTTCTCATGCTTGGAATTTATTTATTTACTTATTTATTTCCTGCAAACCTTGTGTTGGGTTCCTTGCAGCTATGACTAATCATGCTTGTCATCGTACACTGTCAACCATTGTCCCTCTGTCTTTCCCCCAGGAACAATATGAGCTGTATTGTGAGATGGGCTCCACGTTTCAACTGTGTAAAATATGTGCTGAAAATGACAAGGATGTGAAGATTGAACCCTGTGGCCACCTGATGTGCACGTCCTGTCTCACGGCGTGGCAGGTGAGGGGCTGAGTTAATCTCTGAGGGAAGCTGGTTGCTCTTTTGCAGAAGTCACATGTTCTCATCTCAAAAACTCTTCAGTTGCTTTCAGGTATGGAGATAACTGAGGACATAAGCTCAGAGTTCAGTAATAGCAGTCCCAGCTTCACCAGCACAGGGAGAAGCTGGTTTAGATACCTGATTTCTGAATCCAGGAATAGGCAAGAAGGGCAAGGACTTGCTAAAAAGCTGTTTTCTACCTCAGAGGGAAAAGAGTCCCCACAATTGTAGCTCAGTTTGCCTTTCTGTTGTCCTCCCAGTTGAAAGGCACCTGCCAAAAAGCAGGTTGAAACCTCTTTGTGTGGTGAAGTGTTTGAATTCCTGCGCCAGAGTGGCTGCTGTAACAGGTCTCTTCTCTTCCCTGAAGGAGTCAGAAGGCCAGGGCTGCCCTTTCTGCCGCTGTGAAATCAAAGGCACAGAACCAATTGTGGTTGACCCCTTTGACCCCAGAGGAGGGGGAGGATTGTCACGACAGGGGGCAGAAGGAACTCCCTCACCCAACTACGATGACGACGATGACGACAGAGCTGATGATTCCCTCTTCATGATGAAGGAACTCGCTGGCACCAAAGTAAGCTCACCAGCCTATGTGCAGCATTTACAAAGAAAGCCTGTTCTCCATCAGTTTCCTGTGGTCCTGATTTGTGTGCCTGAGGGTTGTCAGACCTTGCAACAGCAGAGATTTTAAGATGGGGATTTAGGTTCAGTTTGGTCAGTTTACGCTGTCAGTTCTGTCAAGGAGTGTTTATGGCACTTGGGCATCTTTTCTTCTTTGTGTATGGTCTTGAAAGAACCCTTAGAAGGGTGAAAATGTTGGCTTGACCTATTACAATGTAAGAGTTATAGAGCTTTATAACACTTGTCTGCATGCTTAGCAGTGCTGCTTTTGATTTAAAGCCATATCAGCAAAAATTCATCCATTTTCCCCACTAATTAATGCAGCCAACTAGATAGAGTCTTCCCAAGGTCCTGATGACTAACTGGGTAGAGGGCAGGCTGTTTTGCTGAGGAAGTCAGTTTGACTGTCATCTTTTTATATGGTGTCTGATAAGTAAGGATAATAAAGGTGTGGTCAATCTCTGCCAGGAGATGCGTGCAGGACAGGAGTTCTTTAAGGGTCACTGAATGTTTCATAGAATCATGGGATGGTTTGGGTTGGAAGGGACCTTCAAAATCATCTAGATCCAACCCTCTCCAACCTGCCCTTCAACACTGCCAGGGATGGGGCAGCCACAGCTTCCCTGGGCAACCTGGGCCAGGCTCTCACCACCCTCACACTCCAGAATTTCCTCCTCAAGTCTCACCTCAATCTCCCTCTTCCACTCCCCCTTGTGTTCTCACTCACTGCCCTTTTCCAAAGTCCCTCCCCAGCCCTTTCTTTCCAAAAGCTCATTGCTGCTCTTGCTCTGCACTTAGCTTTGTTTTACTGCATGGAGAAGTAGTTTTCAATTTAGTTGATTTTTTAGTGGTTGTATTCACTAAAATAAGCTGCCTTCTCTGGTCAGAAAGAGTCCTCTATACTGGTTTAGTTGTGGTCATATTGCTCTTTAGCTTCCACCCTGTGAAATCATAGACTATCAGGTTGGAAGGGACCTCAAGGACCATGTGGTCCAACCTCTCTCGTTAAAAGCACAGTCTAAAAAAGATAGTGTGCTGAAGAGTGAACTGCATCCTGGAGTTAGTTTTTGCAGACATGCAAAAGCAAAGGCAACTGGGAAAGCAGAGGAATTTCCTCAGTGTGCCATCCCATCGTGGCTACCCCTGTGCAGCTGTTGGCATGAGTCAGTTCAAACCTGCTTTTCAAAGTCAGAAAGCACCAGCCTTGCTTGTCAAATAAACTTTATGGGGAAAAAAAACCAAAACAAAACAGGCACTTCTGATATCTTAGGTGAAACAGCAGCTTTCTAGGGACCAAACCAGAGGTTTTGGTGCACTCTGGTGGTTGCTGCAAGAGCCACGAGGCTACAGCCAAGGTGCTTTGCACAGTTTTTGCAGCACATCGTGCCCTCTTGTGTCCAAAGGGAAAGCAGTTTGCTGCTGCTCAGGACTGTTCTGCAGCAGAACAGCTTGGCTGTCACTGGGCCATTGCTCAGAGTGTGTTTTGAGTTGGGTGCCACCACTGATCCCAGTGGTGACCTTCAGGACTTCCTGCAGGTCAGATGTTGTGCTGTGAAGTTACCTTCACCTGCTGGTGTGTGGTTGTTCCTCCTTTCTTCCCAACAGCAACATTCAAGCCAGCACAAGCTGCAGAGCTCAAAAGCCTCTCTAAAGGAGAGAAGCTGTGCTGGGTTTTGTAATTTCTTGACTTTTCCTTTTCTTTTCCTTTTCAGGTCGAGCGTCCCCCTTCCCCCTTCTCCATAGCCCCCCAGGCCACCCTTCCTCCTGTGCCACCACGGCTGGATCTTCTGCAGCAACGAGTGTCCAACCCTCCTGGAGCTTCCAGTCCTGGGACCACATCAAAGGTCAAACACACTGTCCTTGCAGCTGGTTTTGGTGGGGAAGGCAGGATGAAGAGCATCCTAGTGAACCCTATGTATTCTCTGTGACATCCCTGAGCACTTTCACACAAGGCTTCTCCTTCTTCCTTTCTTGTAATCCTGGTAGGCCAGGACTTTCATTCCCCACATTCCTTCCATT
>NW_009952719.1:15529-34037 GCF_000747805.2 Chaetura pelagica
ATACTTCCTTCTGGATTCCATGGAAGGAGAATGCCTTTTTGTGCTGTTTAAAGAACCTGTCTTTTCTTCAAAATCATTACAGAATTGCTAGAAAGAGGCTGGTCCCAAGGTGAAGTACTTGCTTACTTCATAGAATCATGGAATGGTTTGGATTGGAAGGGACCTGAGAGACCATCCAGTTCCAACCCCCTGCATGGGCAGGGACACCTCCCACCAGTTCAGGCTGCTCCAAGCCCCATCCAACCTGCCCTTCAACACTGCCAGGGATGGGGCAGCCACAGCTTCCCTGGGCACCCTGGGCCAGGCTCTCACCACCCTCACAGCCAAGAATTTCCTCCTCATGTCCAACCTCAATCTCCCCTCTGCCAGTTTTCATCCCTTCCCCCTTGTCCTCTCCCTCCCTGCCCTTGTCCCAAGTCCCTCCCCAGCTTTCCTGGAGCCCCTTCAGGCACTGGAAGGTGCTCTAAGGTCTCCCTGGAGCCTTCTCTTCTCCAGGCTGAACACCCCAACTCTCCCAGCTGCTCCCATCATCTAATCATCTCTGTGGCCTCCTCTGGACTGTCTCCAGGAGCTCATGTCCTTCTGATGTTGGGGGCTCCAGAATTGGACACAGGACTGCAGGGATGGTCTCAGGAGAACTGAGTAAAGGGAGGGTTAACTTGTGGAGATGGGAGTTCCCTCCACATCCTTGGAGTGAATTTATTGTAAAAACAGATAAAGCCCAAACCAAAACCCACCCTTCTGCCCCCCACCTCCCCTCCTCCTTGTGTTATGCTGCTTGCCTGGCTGTGTCATGCAATACTTTGCATTCTTCTGCATTCCAGGCTGCACCTGGTACTCTTCACAAGGATAAACCTTTGCCCATCCCACCCACCCTCAGAGACCTCCCGCCGCCGCCTCCTCCGGACCGGCCACATTCCATTGGGACTGAAGGTCGCCCTCAGAGACGTCCCCTGCCCTGCACTCCAGGAGACTGTCCTTCCAGGGACAAGCCACCCCCTGTGCCCTCCAACCGTCAGGCCGAGCTGTGGCCATCCAGGCCCATCCCTAAAGCCCCCTCTGCAGCTCTCAGCCCTGGAGACCCTTGGGCTGGCAGAGAACTGTCCAACAGGCACTCGCTTCCCTTCTCCTTGCCCTCTCAGGTGGAGTCCAGGGCTGACAGCCATCGGCTTGGGAGCACCCTCAGCCTGGACAACCCAGTGGTGAGTAGGCCTGTTGGAGGTGAAGGTGATAGGTGTGGAATTAAGTCTTACAAGGTGCCCTCTCCTTGTAGTTTATGTCTGAATATGGTGAACTTGTGCCAAAGGGAGAGATCACAAAATCATTCTGGTTGAAAAAGACCTTCAGTGTCATCGAGTCAAACCATAACCCAACTCTACCAACCATTAACCCAACTCTACCAAGTCCAATGCTTAAACCATGTCCCTCAGCACCACGTCTTGTGTCTCTTAAACATCTCCAGGGGTGGAGACTCAACCAACTCCTTGGGCAGCCTGTGCCAGTGTTAAATTCCCCTTTCAGTGAAGGTGGAAAGGAACTGGTGGATGCCAGGCAGGGGAGAATAATGGGAGGGTGACTTCTTCAGGAAGTCTTTTGTGCCTCTTGGGAGCAAGGCTGAAATCCCAGTTTGAGCAGTCATGAACCACAAGTTCCTGATCACTTTCAGTTTTGGAAAACTCAGAATGTTTTGTTCTGGGAGCTGGTGTGCTTAAAAAATGTGATTTACTCTTCTCCTTTTGCAGTCCTTTAAAACTGACACACAGTAGCTATGATTATTTTAACAGACTAAAATATGAGTTAAATTTGGATCTGTGTCATGACGTGCAACTTAGTAGCCCAACATACTGTTCTTTGAAAGAAATCCCAGGCAAGTTTGCTTTCTTTGATTCAATTTCCTTATTTTTTTCCTTTTAAAACCTCCAGCCTTCTAGAACTGAAAGCAAGTAAATTATTGGCCAGATCGTCTAGGAAAATGATACTTGCACAGTTGTCCTGTCTCCTTAAGTGTGTGCTTGTCTGCATCCTTTTCCTCTTGGACCCCATTCATATTTTGACCTTTTGGCCAATTTTGGCTGAATCTTCCAAATGGGAGACTCAGAAGTTTCAGTGTGAATAGACAGTTGGCTACAGGAAAAAAAAACACAACTGCTTGTGCCCTCACAGAGGGAAAATGGTCACAGAACTCCTGGATTTCTAAGGTGTCAGTAATTGCTTTGGAATAAATGAAGAGGCTTCATTCCCCTAGAGGACATGTTGAACGACTGGCTGGCTGACAGCTTTGCAAACTGCACTGGTAAATGTAGTGTTTCTGATTCCTGGTTTGGAATTTTTTCTTTCAGAGCTTGAACAGTGGTCCAGCAACAACCTCAGAGTGTGAGCACCCCAAAATTAAACCCTCCTCGTCTGCCAACGCGATCTACTCCTTAGCTGCCAGGTCTGTTGTCTTAGAACTTACAGGATGGTGACTGTAGGGCTGTCTCCATGCAGGTGCCAGGGGCAGAATTTGACACAACTCTGTCTCAGCCTTTGTTTCAGTCTCTGACAGAGTCAAAATGCAGAATCTGGAGAAAGGAGATGAGCTCAGCAGCTCAAAGATCCGTGGAGAAGGGTGGTAGTTATCCTTGGCTGGGGCAGCAGGGAGCAGGTTGCAGTTGCCATTAGTTGTGTTATGAATTCACCTCTGAGTCGGTCCTTAGGTGCAGCAGATGGATGTGTCACATGTGATATCTTCAGCTTCCTTTTGCATAGTGACCTGGTGCCAGTGTAACCTTGCAGCTGGGCTGCTGAGCCTCCTGAAAACCAGGATATTTCTGTCAAAAGAACCATTATGAAATGACTCCTCGTTACTTCAGCTGTGCATTTCAAAGGCCACTTTGATATTAATTAGATTTCAGCATAAATGTTTTTTTCTGATACCTGTATCTTGTTTCTGCTGCTTCCAGACCACTGCCTGTACCAAAACTGCCCACTGGGGACCAGTCTGAAAGCGATGAGGACACTGAATACATGTCACCATCCTCTCTGCCTGTGGTGCCTCCAGCTCCTGCTGTACAGAAACCAGAGATCAAAATGCCTTTGGAAATGACTCAGAGTTTACGGTGAGGTTCTGTCTGTGCTGTGATTCCTCCCCACAGCTCTGGGAAAGAATGTTTGCTAGGGTGGAGAGTTTGTTTGCTCAGTTTGCTGAATTCCCCCAGTGATCTTCATCAGACCTAGGCTAACACAACTAGCTGTAAATGAAATTTGACTACTGCTCTTGTGCAGTGTGAAAGGAGACAGGTTACCTTCTGAGAGCAGCAGAAACTGAAATGTAAAACTCTATTGAGAGGTTAATATCAATTAAACCCTTTGAAGCTGGTCTGCTGTGCTGCAGGAGACGTTGCTGGAGCATTTTCTGGAACAGATATTCTTTGTCAGAGGAGTGGTGATTCCACTTTGAAGCAGGGTTCTGTGCAGAATCTCTTGTCACAGAGACTGGGGGGGGGTGGCCACTGTCACTTGTCTGAAGGGAAATCTGTGTTCTGTCCATCAGAGTTTTAGACTGTGACCAGCAGACGGATGGCTCCACGTATGAAGCCATGTACAACATCCACTCCCAGGCAGCATCCTCTGCTTTTGAGGCTGTCAACACTTCTGGTGAGTGGGTGTGCTAAAAAAAACAACTGAGAAACAATGAGTTGGTCCCAGTTGGAACAGGATTGTAGGCTAAATGAAATGTTGCTTCCCTGTTAAAATAGCTAGGATGTATGTGGAAATATCTGGGGCACTGCACTCCAGAGTGCATCTTGAGAAGCCTGGTTGGAAAGCACTGTAAAATACTCAAGAGTTGTTAACAAAATGGATGTTTTGAAAATTTTTATTTTTTCTGGGCAGCCCACATCTAAAATGAGAATGGTTTGGGTTGGAGGGGACCTGAAATATCATCTAGATCCAGCCCCCCTGCATGGGCAGGGACACGTCCCATCCAACCTGCCCTTGAACACTTCCAGGGATGGGGCTTCCACAGCTTCCCTGGGCAACTTGTTGTTCTCATTCTGTTCTTCCCTATCTATCACAAGTATTTTTAATCTAATCCTACCTTCAGGAAAGAGCTTGCTCTGAGTGTGGGGTTTTGGCAGCAAAACCTGAGTTCTGTGTCTTATCAATGTGTGGGAGACACAGGGAAGCAGAGTCTGCCTTGAAAGACATAGAGACTCTGCTCAGTCACAGAGCTTGGAATGCATCTCTTGTTCTAGATGAAGGGGATCTGGCAGCAGCCAGTGCCAGCAATGGCCCTGAAGAGTCAGAAAATGAAGAGGATGGCTATGATGTCCCCAAACCACCACTCCCAGTGGCCATTGCCCGTCGCACACTGTCTGATATCTCCAACGCCACGCCTGCCTTCAGCCGAATGTCTTTGGAAAATGACCCTGTGACAGGTTAGAGAACACTCCTCCTCTTCATGTGGGTGCTGATGGCTTGCTGTGCATCTTAGGAACTTCTTCCACCCCCTGGAGCTTTGGATGTAAGCTGTAAAATCAGGTTGCCAAGGTAGAATTGCGCTAGGTTTTCAGTTTGATTTACAACTTGAAATGCACCACCTTGGTCTTGTAGCAAATCCCATTTAAATCACAGTTAGGAAAACCTTCCTTCAGCTTAAAGGATAAGCTGCTCTTTCTAAAAAGGCATGGCATACTTTTTGTACCAGGGTGTGCCAGGACGTGAGACAGAGCTGCAGAACATGACTGCTTATCTCTGTTGCAAGTGGAAGGTGGCCTGGCTGGCCTTGGACAGCTTGTCTGGCCCTGTCTCTCTGTGCTGGTCACCAGCAGATGGCACAAGTGAACTGTTTGGTGCTCTCAGTTCCTTTGAGAAGGGACCTAGTGGCTCAGCAAGGTCAGCTTTTTTGTCCCTGGGGAGTAGAGGACATCTTGTCCTTCTGGCTGCCAGGCACTCTTTCGGAGGGAAAAGAACCAAAACCTCATCTCTCCAAGAGCCTTTTTGAATAATGCTTGAGTTACTCCTTACAACTTCCCAGCAGCTCTTAAAGGCAGCTCTGAAACTCTTCCTGTTGGGCTTTCAGCATGTCTGAACACCCTGAGGAGTTGCCAAGTAGGAGGAGAGAGGTTCTTGTTCCTGCTGGAAGCAGATGGGAGGCAGAGCCTCCTGTACCCAGGACCACTTATCCCAATGAGTCTTCTCTTCACCTGCTTCACCACTTCCCTGACCTTGCCCTTCTGCAGCTCAGTGGAGTTTCCTACTGCAGTGAAGTTAATTAGCTTTTGCCACTCCTCCCTGCTTCATCTTTTAAGTGGCTGACAGGGATGAGAAGAGGCAGGAAAAACTTACATCCCTCCAAAATGAGCTTAATCATTGTCACTTCTTTGTTTCTACAGCCCTGAAATAACAATGCTCCTGTCCTGCTTTGTAGTGTTGGGAGCTCTGCTGATGAAATGCTGGGGAAATGCTGGTTGTTACTGATCTGAGAAGCACAGACAGTTTTCTGAAACACTAGGTATTGGCTGCTGCTGAAGCCTGATGTTAAGCAAGCCTGGCTAATATGGGATAGATACATTTTGGCAGATTTATGTTCTCATGTGTTGTTTCCTATAGTTTAGTTTCTTAATCATTTACCAAAAAAACCCCTCTGCTAGTTGTTGCCCTGTCAGATTGACCCATGGTCTCTGAAACCTGATCCAGTTCAAGCTGAAACAGATTTCAACAGGCATTTTGGGGGAGAGAAGTGGGTAGTCCTATTTCTCAAATGCACAAAAGGCTTTTTATGCCTAAGGAGCTTGTACTTGAAAGATTAAGGAGTTGAACTGCTCTGTGGTTGGTGAGGAAGCTTCAGTGAATTTGTTTCTTGAAGAGCCTTCTCTATCTTAGTGCTTTTGGTCCAAGTTTCTCAGAAAGGGCTCCACAATGACTGCCTCTTTTCTGAACAGTGCTGCAGTGCCCACTGCTAAAAAGGGATTGTTTGGACATGGTGGATTTGTCTGTTGTGCACCGGCAGTGCTGCAGGAAAGCTGGAGGGCCTGGAGCAGTTTCTCCAGAAGACAAGTCAAACCTGGTTTAAGGGGATGTCAGATACTCCTGCAGGAAAGTTTCCAGCGATTTGCAAAGTAGGAAAAAATGCTTTCTGGGTTTTTTTAGAGCTCAAAAATGATCAGATGTTGGATTAACACATGAAGCAATGTGGTTTTTTTCTCCAAGACATGAGCTAAATCCTTGGAGTGGTTGGTGTCTCGTCAGGTTTATTTGCTCTTCTTTCTTGCCTACTGGCAAGTAACACATCTGAATGACTAAGAGGAAAGGCAGAGCAGGCTGAGCTTACTGATGTGCCATAGTTGCCAGCCTCTAGGGTGTCCATCCAGCAGGAGCTCTCCTAGATGGCCCTGACCTGCTGGTGGGCTGGCAGAGGAGGAGGAGCAGAACCTTCAGAAAACATAACTCAGTTGCTGGGGTGATGGTGGTGGATGGGTTGTAACTGACAGGTCTTGTTCTGTGCATGCCCTCCCTCAGCAGGCTGCAGTGCAGGCAACAGTTCTGTGAGATCAGCACCTGAACAGTTAAACTGGAGGTCACTGTGTGATTCTAGAAGGAAACTGGATGGTTGATAAAGTTGCTTTTTCTCTGTGTCGTTTTTTTCCCAACCGGTCTCTGCTTCACCCTAAGGCTGATCTCTGATTTCTGTTCACACACACACATACATCCCTGATCTTTTTTTTTTCTAGTTACCTGGTTTTATCTTAATAAATGAGCCTGATGTTGCCTCCTAATTAAAACACCCTCCCTAGCACATGAGAGGGGAAGCTGAACTAACCTGTGCCATCGTGTGAGAGGATAATCCAGTTGCAGAAAGTGACGTAGCCTTCAGTGGCATGTTTTTGAAGCCATTTATCAGTCTTCATGTCATTCCCGCTTTGTTCCAAGCAAGAACCACATATTCTTCTCTGAAGTGCTGCATCTGTTTCTCCTTCCAGGTTTTTCAGATGGCTCCCAAGTTCCAGAGAGGCCGCCAAAGCCGCTACCGCGGAGAATAAACTCGGAGCGGAAAGCAGGGAGCTGCCAAACGGGTGGAGCCAGCAGTGGGAGCAGTGCAGCCCTGCAGCTCTCCAGTGAGATTGAGAACCTCATGAGCCAAGGCTACTCATATCAGGACATTCAAAAAGCACTGGTCATTGCACATAACAATATTGAAATGGCCAAGAATATTCTCCGGGAGTTTGTTTCCATCTCCTCCCCCGCGCACGTGGCCACATAGCACAGTCCCTCCAGCACCTGCAGCTTCTGTGGACCAACTGCCTGGGCAGCTGTGGCCCAGCTACTCACCAAAGGGGAAGGGGGGTTCCTTTAGAGACTTCATGCTGAGGTCAGTCCTGCCTCTCAAGAGAATCAGTTATCGGGTTTTTGTGGTTCCAGATTTCAAAGCAGTGGAATGAAATGGAGCAGAATGGTGTTAATACAGTGTATGTCTTGGAGTCCTTTACCCCTACCTCTTGTTTGAGAGAACAGATTTATTTCCAGGGTGTTGGCAGAGAAAGGTGTCACAACAAGGGAGCCCCTGGCTGATGCCCTGGAGGCTGGGGGCAGTGTTTTGTGCTGTGAATTCTAAGTGAGTGCTCTGAGAAACAAAGTCCTGAGGTCGGTGTGGTGTGTCCTGTGGTTCATGGTACTAGGTTTGGATCTGTTTGCTGCTGTGTGTCTGGCTCAGGCTTTTTGGAGCATCTGGGAGGTCACTTTCTGCTGGGAATAACATAGGAAACCTTGGAAGAATCTATAGATTGCTTCCTGTCTGCAGTGGTGTTTCCCTCTTCTGTAATAATAGCATTTATTGCTTGTGATCCAAGTCCTCCCTTCTTGCCTGGAGGTGGCTTGGTTAGCTTCTGTCAGGCATCTTCATCTTGACAGTGCTAGGAGTTGGATTTCTCTCCTCTGTGTCCTCCTGGCAGCAGCACTGGCAGCACCAGATTCCAGGCAGCTGGATGTGCTGAAAACCCTGTTTTTGAGGGGTGGGAGAGGGAGGGTGGGAAGAACTGGAGTAAGAGCAAAGAACTGGCTGCTGCTGCTCCTCTTGTTTATTTAGCCTTGAGCATTTTGTGCTTCAATGCTCAGACTTGATTGTGGCCCTGCTGGGCTGGAGCAGTGGTCAGTGGACACTCCCAGGTGCTCTTCCTGTAGGAATGTTGCATCTGGTAAATATGATGTTTTATTTATCTTAATTGCATGGTGGCTGTTGCAGACTAGTGGCCTTCACGCACATTCCATCATCTCCTTCAGAGAGCTTTGGCAGGAGCCAGCTGTCTTTGTGCCAGGGTGTTTTGTGGAATTGGTAGGTGCAGCTGATGTGTTCATTGGTATTTTACCTGCTTTGCAGTAAAAGAAAAGCAGCAGTTCTCTGCATGGCTATCAAAACAACACTGAGGGCTCTTCTTTCCATTCTCATTTCTCTTAAGACACTGCCAGAGCTTGTGTTAGAACAGACCTGGGAAACTTCTGTGTTTGTAAAGCAGTCCCACAGCTTTAAAACTCAGTACTCAGCTGTTACCTTGGAAAAAACCTGACTTGCATACTGTTTAGCTCTCTCCATCTATGCTTGATGTGCAAGGAGTGTGTCTTTCCTTTTGAGAGGATTTCAATCAAGCAGGGATACCCAGAGCACAGCCTGAGCAAGTGCTCTGTGCCCACTGAGAGGCTCTTGGCCTTTGGAAGCACGTCTGGCATTATTTGAATCTCTGTAAGGGCAGCAGCAGTCACTAGGCAAAGGGTTGCAACTCGAAATACTGTTGGAGTGATGATGGCAGTTGGGTGCAGCTGAGGCTTGTAAAGAATCCAGTAGCTGGGCCCAGATCTCAGAGAAATGCTTTGGAGAGGACTTAATATTAGCAAAGGGAACTAAGCATAAAATGTGTGTTTTATGTAGAGTATAAGTTTCTCTCTTACAGCTACAGCTTTATAAATTGGCTGCACTTGGTTCCAAACAGTTTAAAAGCCTGAACTGTCTTCACTCCCCTCCTTTCTGTAGCAAAGAAAGTGTTCTCTGGAGCTGTAAGGAGATCTCCTGCAACTCCTGCAGGCCAGCACCACCGTGGCTATTTTGGGCCAGGGCTTCAACCTGCAAATGCAGCAGAGCTGAGACCCCTGTCAGAGGGCACGGTGCTCTGCAGTGGTGCTGAGCCCTCGGGTCAGCCAGGAGCAGGATCTGGCCTTGCTGGAGGTCCTGCCTTGCAGAGAAGGGGATGTCAGTGTGTATGGGGCTCGAGAGAGAAGAGCTTTGCTTTGTCCTTTGCCCACACATGCAGTCCTACTGGTCGTGAGTGCATTTCTCTCCAGTTCTGCAGGGCAGCGGGTCTGGGAGCTGCTGGAGAAGCAACCACTTGAGCTGCTGAGGCAGGGACACAGGGCAGCTCTGCTTGTTCTCTCAGTAGATCTGCAGCACGTTGCCCTTTTGAGCCTGAGCAGCCAGTCCTGGAGTGTGCCTGGTTTTGTCCTGGAAAGCCAGGTAAAACCCTTCCATGAGGGAGCACTACGGTTTTATTTCCTTCTCTTTCAGAATCTCTCCAGTGCTGCCACTCGCTCTGTGCTGGGTTTAGAGGCTCTTGGTGTCTTGACTTGCTGTGTAAACTCAGTGCAAGTGTATTCAAGTGTGGCGTGTGACTTCTGCTGCTGCCAAGGCTGCCTGAGGGCCAAGCCCAGCCAGCTAGAAAGCCTTAACTCTTGTCTTGCACAGTGTGTGTGATCAGAGTAGTGATGCCCTGTCCCATACAGGCCCTTTGTTACAGGCTGTTTGTAATGTTCAATTAAGCCTTGCCTAGCAGAGCTATTACAGGCCTGTCTTTGGGGTTTATGTGCCAAGAGACTTTGCTGTGGGTATTGTTCCAAGTATTAGAGATTAGAGAGAGCAATCTTTGTAGCATATATCACTAATTTTTTCTGCATGTGTCCTTTCTATGCACTGTTTGTGTCTCAAACTGGTTTAAGAAACTTAAGTCTAAGCTTTTCTTCCTTGGACATGTTAAGCATTTGCTGGTACCACTGAAGTGCAGCAGAGTCCTGGCCATGTCTCGTGGCTGTACTCTGTGAAGTCAATCCAGACACTGTACAGTGTATTTTTCTTCTTGTTCTTTCAGAAATGTAAAGCCTAAGATTGATTTCTCTTTTTTTTCCCCCTCCCCTTCACCTTCTTAATCTTTATTCTTAAGAAGTTAACGGTATGATGCTACTTTAAAAAAGCAAACCCAGATGTCTAGTGCCTTCCTGAAGGGAATGCTGCCTTGCTAGGCTGGATCTGAGCATCCACCCCTCTGAAAATGAAGAGCCCCAAGCAGACGAGCTGTAAAGATGCCTCTGAGCCTGGGACTGCTTGGAAGGGGATGAAAAGAAGGGGCAAGAAAGATGAATTGTCACTTCAACTCTTGACACTGTGTTTTGTAGCATTTCAACTGTGGAGGTTTCCTACTTGTTACTAACAGTGACGTGTCTGGGCTGGTGAGGGCAAGTGCAGGACAGGGGTGGTTCTGCTTGTCATTAAAAAGTTCTGCTCTCAAAAAATGCTGGTTTTCCCCCCCTCCCTGCCCAGCCTTGGCCACCAAACAAGCAGAAACCCTCAGGCCCAGAATGTGTGGGCTCATCCTGCACCTCCACCTGCAGGATGGAGCCGTGGAAAGCCACCTGTCCCCTGCTCTGAGCAGGGTTTTCAGCTGATGGAGTGAAAAATAGAACCACCAGAGCTGAATGGGAACCTGAAATGTGACATATCCTGCCGAGGGGAGGAGGTGAAAACTGCTTGTTTGCTTCCACTGAGCAGCTTTTCTGCACAGCCCTTCACTCAAGCCCCTGTCTAAGTGTCCCTGGAAGGACACCAAGTTGCACTGGGACTGATCCCATTATCCCAAAGCTCCTCCTGAGGATGGGTCATCACTTCTCCATGGTCTTGGTTCTGGTTTGGGTTTGGTTTTGTATTTTCAGTTGAGCAAGGAATAAAAATCAACTCCCAGAGCCCTTTCCTTAAAGGTCTCACTTAAAAAAAACAACACCCAACCAATCAGTGGGGAATAAGGACACTTATTTTTTTGGAAGTTCCTCCTTTCTTTTGGAATTCCCAGCGTGGGGGGGGAGGGACAGTTGTTCTTTCTCTCTGAATGACAAATACCAATTTGTGTCATGTCAGTGTTAAAAATGTTGAGATTTTTCATGAGATATTTTAAAAATGAAATAAAACAAAGTTCTAATAGTGTCATTAATATAAAGTCATTATAGCAGTATTTAATCCTTCCAGATCTGTAAAGAATAAGGAAAAGAAACAAACAGAAGGTAAATATTCTTACAGAGAGTAGCTGAGCTTTAAAGGTTCTCGTGGTTTTAAAAGTCCTCATTTTGTTTGCAAAATGTTCATGTTTAGAGGTTTTACTAATGTTATTTATTAATTGTTCTTGTGTGCTGCCCATGAAGAGCTTCTCAGTTCGGGGTCTCATTCACCCCCGTCCAGAAAAGGAAAAGAAAAAAAAAAAAAACCCACAAAAGTTTTATTTTTCAATAAAATTTCCTTTGTTGTAGCACATGGTCTGGGTCGTGTTGGATCTGTCAGGGCTGGGGAAAAAAAAGAACCTCCTGCTCTACCTTCTCCAGGGAGCTCAGGTGGTCACTTCATCTCCTGGATCGTCCCGTGATTGGATTTGTCTTAGTTGTAATTATTCCCACAATTAGCTGAGTGCTAATTGATATCCTGGCTCCTCACAGAGGGAGTGGGGGGGGTTAGATAAAACGTGGGCCCATCATCCAGGGGTAGAGATCATGGGACTCCAGATCCAGGGGGGATCCAGTGAACCCCACAAATGAGTCACCCTGGGGTCAAATGAGGACATGGAGGTCAAATCAGCTCCAGGGAACCCCGGAAAGGCACCAGTGTGAGGTCAAATGAGGTTAATGGGGGAGGGGAGGGTTACATGAGGACACGGGGTTACCTAAGGTTGAGGGGACCCTCAAAGACATCACATGGGATCAAATGAGGTTATTGGGGTCAAATGAGGTTAATTGGGGGGGTCCAATTAGGACAGATGAGGTTACCTAAGGTCAAGGGGACCCCTCAAAGACACCATGTGGGGTCAACTGAGGTTACTGGGGTCAAATTAGGACATGGGGTTACCTAAGGTCAAGGGGACCCTTTAAACACATCACGGGGGATCAAATGAGGATATTGGGGTCAAATGAGATTACTTGGGGGGTCAAATGAGGATATATGGGGTTGCCCAATGTCAAGGGGACCCCTCAAAGACATAAGCGGGGGTCAACTGAGGATATTAGGGTCAAATGAGGCTAATGGAGGGGGACAGATGAGGACTGGTGCTTTCATCACCAAGGGGTTCTGCCAGTTCCTTCCTCATTTGCATGTGTTTCAATATATTCAAGTGCAATTTTAATACAGCTGAAAATAGTCCAGCTATCGATTTGCCTCCATGACCTGATATTGGGAATTTCTGCAAACATTTGGTTTAATTTGCATGTATTTGGTTTAATTTGCGTGTGTTTGAATGATTACACCAGCCTGTGCCTGATTGGCCCATCAAATTCATCCAGACTGATTGTTACTTAAGGTCAAGTGATCCCCTAAAATTCCTCACCAGGGGGTCCAATGAGGTAGCAGTTATTAGAACCTGTATCAGCTCCAATTAGAATAATGTAGTAGAATCTGTAACAGTGATAGAATTATTGATAGAAGTTATTAATTCAATTGTCTATTAGAATTAATTAATGGAATTTCTTATTGGTGCACTTAGCAGCTGGCTATAGGATTTTGCCTCATAATCCAGAATAATCTTTTAAGAGAATTATCTATTTTTATCTGTGTTAGTGCTTTTGCAACTATTAAAATCACTATTAGCATTAATTATTTCATTTAGCATCTGTATTAGGGATTAAAACCATTACCAATTAAAATGTGTTAGAATATATCAACAAGTATCTTCTATTAGGTTGCAGAGTAGGTAGTACTTGAATAATCTATTAGAATATTTTAAGGGAAAAATCCTTTAATATCTGTTACTATATAATATCTATTAATATTAATAGACAATTAGACTTGATGATCCTGAAGGTCTTTTCCAACCTGGATCTATTAGTTTCTAGAGTAGCTGTCAATAAAATTATCTACTATAATGTCCTGTTATTTATTAGAATCTAGTGATAGATACCTTTATTAGCTGTTAAATAAGTCTATTAATAGCTAATAGAGATACTAATACAACTAACAAGATTCTCCTGTTGGGATCTATTCAATTCTATTATCTTTTAGTACCCACCATCACTAGTCATACAATTATATATTACAATCTAATACTATAATTATCTATTAGAATAAATAATATTTATTAAATGCATGATTATTACTGTATTTACTGCAAATCATCATATTTATTTAATACACATTTATTAATACTGGCAGTTGTTAGTGTCTTAATTAGCTGTCAGTGCTGTTAGAATGGAGCAGGGGATTTTCCATCCAGGGATGGGGGGAGCTGCTCCTGGCAGGAACACACTGCAGAGCCCAGCTTTGAAGTTGGTACTTTATTTTCATATATATATATATATATATAAAAAAAGCAAACAAACCTTGCAAGTATCAGACAACAACAAAAAAAAAAAAAAACAAAAAAAAAAAACCCCAAAAAAACCCCCAAACTGATGGAAATTTACACACAATCCAACAAAAATATATATATATATAAACCAAAGCTTCTGCTTGGACAACACTTGTAGCTCGGGAGTCGCAGCTCGTGGCTGGTCAGGCTGTGCCCTGCTCCCTGCTCCTGGCAGAGGGGCTGGGGGTGCAGGGGGGGACACTTCTCCTCCCACCCAGGGTTGGTTTTACCACCCCCTCCCCTTGTTGAGGGGCTGCTGGGGAGGGGCAGAGCAGAGCACTGGGAGCTTGGAGGGGCTGATCTCTGGAGGAGGGGGCAGAGCCGTGGCTGCAGGGCTGTGACAGCAGGAGGTCAAGGCAGGCTGCTCTCACCCACCTTCCCCTCTCCAGCACTCTGGGGACAGAGGTGCCACAGCAATGCACAGGAATCAACCAGTTTTTACCTGGGGCTGGGAACTCTTCAGAAGTTTAAAACAAAATAAAACAAAACACAACAAAACAAACAACAACCCTGAGACATCAACAACTGGCCCTGGCCTAATAGTTTTAAATTTAGGGGCTCTGGGACCTCTTGTTGGCAGCACTTGTGCAGTCGCCCCTAAAATCAACCCGATTCCCTGGGGAAAGGGAAGCCCTCCCTTCCTGCCAGCAAGGCTACAAACCAGAGACCCCCTCCCTCTCCTTGCTCTGCCCCATCTCCCCCTCCCGGGGGGTCACAGCTCCACCAGGACTAAACCAACCGGGACAAGAAGGGTTGGAAAGGAAAAGCAAAGCACTAACAACCACCTCCCCAGCAGGCACTCCCTGCTCCAACACACCCACTTCCAGCCCTCGCTCACCTAACCTGCACACCACTACAATCTACCGTGCCTGGGACATCCCAACAGGAAAACTTCACCAGCTTTTCAGAGCCAGTTTTGGGGTCAAAAAACACATCAAAACCTCCCCGCACACAAGACAGAATTCCTGAAGAAAGAAAAACAAACAAACAAACGAACAAAAAAAGCCTCCAATCCTTCCACCAGGGAGCTCAATGGGATCTTTCTCTCTTGAATATTGCTGTTGGCTTCTCTGGAGTAGTAAGGTCTGCTAAGTTGACAACCTGCAAGCCCACCACGGTTGAGGTATCAGAGAGGGGCTCAGCGCTGTGAGGCAGTCCTGGTCTGGAGCAGGGGTTGGGACAAGGCAATCCAAGAGCAGGAAAAGTTTTGAAGGAAGAAAGCACTTAGTAGATTTCCCTCTCTTAGTTTCTCAGATCGATGTATTTCTCGCTCTTCGGTGGGACAAAATGGGAAGAGAAAGGGGGGGGAGGGAACAGCAATTAGGGGGGAACATAAAAGCAGGTGCTCTGCTGCAGGTGACAGGCAGCAAGATGATGTGGCCCAGGCCACCCTGTGGGGACTGAGTCACTGCAGCAGGGTGAGGGGTGAGCATGAGGCAACACAAGCAGCAGGACCAGGGGGAATGGTCTCTCAGGTGCCACACACTATGGCTCTGCAGGAAGCACAAGTGTCATGCCCTGCCTCAGCACCGTGATGGTCCAGCATGGACAGGAAGAACAGGCAGGTTGGATGGGGCTCTGAGCAACCTGGGCTGCTGGGAGGTGTCCCTGCCCATGCACGGGGGTTGGAACTGGATGATCTTTAAGATCCCTTCCAACCCAAACCGTTCTGTGATTCTGTAAGAGCTGCGTCAGCCCCTCTGTGGCTCTCAACCTCTGGGGAGAGGAAAGCACCCAGCCCAGGAGACTCCTCTCATCCTGCACTGAGAGCTTTGGCTCAGAGGTGCCACAGCAAAGCCCACTCCTTCAGCCTCTGCTCTGACTCCTGCCTGAAGATGTTTATGTAGTTCCCTCTCCCAGAGCCCCCCGGGAGCCCAGCTCCTGCTCCAGGGAGCAGAGAAGGAGGCAGTACCAAGCAGGGCAGGGACTGTCCCCTCTGGAGCTGCCTGGGGCTGGCACAGAGCAGAGCTGCTCATGCTCAGGGAAAGGCTTCTCCTACCTCCTCGGAGCAGAGAGCCAGGGTTTTGCTCTCCTCCCTCCCACAGCCCCATCTCACCCTCCTCCCACAGCCCCTCCTGAGCACTGATGATGGACGATGGAGGCCCGTGCAGCATGGGGAGTGCTGGGAGAGGAGCTGGCAGAGAGGAGAGGAGCATGAACTACCTCAGCTCCAGCCCTGGGAGCAGCCCTGGCCCTGGGGAAGGGCAGTGCACGACGCTGTCCTACCTGGTCAGCGGCAGATCTCTTCTCGCCGTTGGCACCCTGCAGGAGCCCAGCCTCTTCGGAAAGCTTATCTGACTTAACTTCAACTACAATCTTGTCTTTACGTGCCTCTGGCTTTGTGCTAAGGGAGGGAGGTGACAACTTTGAGACATGGTTGTGATACCAAAGAGGGCACGTGGCCGGGCTGAGCGAGGCCAAGCCCTGGGGGCTCCATCTCAGGGGATGCTCTGGAGTGGGGCCAGGGCAGAGGGAAGGCCAGGGGTGAAAGAGGCTCCAGATCTGGGGAAAGCTTTGGGCTGCCTGGTTGCCCTCCATGGGAACCCTTTGGCTGCTCTACCACTCTGCTGTCCTCCTCATCACCTCCCTGTGTGGACGGGGTGAGCACAGTGTGGACCCCCGGGCTGTGGGAAGCTGGAAGCCCCGCGCGGTGCCCCCTTCCCTCCACCTCGGGCAGGGAGCAGAGTGTGCAATGAGATGGGAAGCATGAGTGATGGCAAAGCCCCTCTGGCCCCAAAGGCTCCCTTGGGCAGGGGGTGGTGCTTACATGTCCTGTTTCCCAGAACGGCCACAGGGGATCTTGCCTTTCTTGTGCAGGAAGTAGATGACAGAGCCCAGCACAGCCACCACCAGGATGCAGATGATGATGGCCACGATGATCACCCCTTTGCTCTCTGGTGTCTTTTGATCTAAACAGCACAGGGAAGGAAGAAGTTCATTCCTGCCCCACCCTGATCCACTCCAGCTTCTGCATCGCTGCACCCCCCTGGAGGGCAAGGAAAAGACCCTTTCCCCCAAGAAAGCACCCAAGGGGACTCCAGTTGGTGCTTCTCCAGCTCCCTGCAGGATGCAGGGGAAAAAAAAAATGCTCCATTAGGGCAGTTGTATGAACACACTCTGCATTCTGCCCCCAGCTGCCACAGCAGGAGGGCTTACAGGGTTCCTGCAAGACATCAGCCCCATCCCTTTGCCTCCTTGCCCAGCAGGCCTGGGAAGCTGCACTTGGTGGTGGCCTTTCCTGGGCTACAGGCTGGGGACAAAAGTAGGCAGCTTTCCCACCAGAGCCTCCGTTTCCCTCCCAGCTTGGCAGGGAGAAAGCAGCAGGGAGAGGTGCAGTGCAGGAGCCAGCAGTCAGGGCTCTCTCCCCAGTGTGACTCCCACGGGGGACACGTTCCTGCAGAGCCTGAGGGATGCACACACCTTCGTGGTGCAGAAACTGACCCTTCCTGACAGACCCCACTGGGACAGCAAGAAGGGAGGGGAAGAGACAGAGCTCAGCCACGGCACACAGGACACCTGAACAAGGGGGACTGATCCCTCTCGGGGCTCCTGGGGCAGAGGGCAGTGCCTGAGACTCACTCAGCAGCTGGATGCTCTCCTCCATGGAGCCCAGGGTGTTGAAGACCGTGCACTTGGCTCCTTTCCGCAGCAGCTCAGGGTTCACACGCACGGTCAGGTTGCTGGTGATGTGCTGGTTCTCAACGTACTCGTGAGCCTGTGTGGGGGGGGAAAGCAGCAAAGGAGTCAGTGCCCAGAGCAACGTGCAGCCCCCCAGGGACCACAGCCTGGACCCAGCTCTCACCATCCCACTGACACTCCAGCGGAAGGAGGGCGAGGGGACACCGATGGCCTTGCAGGTCAGGTTCACCACCTCGTCCTGCCGCACGTACACGGGGGAGCTGATGGCCACGATCCGTGGCTTCCCTGCGGGATGAGATGGGGGGCACATCAGGCACCAGTGGCTCCCAGGGCTCACCCCAGCAGGCTGGCAGGGTTCTTACCGTGCACGGCCTCTGCCACCTGCTGGGTCTGCTCCAGCCCCTGCACGCTCGGGGCCGTCACTTTGCAGCTGAAGTTGCCGGAGTTTTCGAAGGTGAGGTTCTTCAGTACCAGCTGGTTCCCTTCTCCAACATTCACGTTCTGTTGGGATGTCCCAGCAATGAGCCCCCAGGCACCCAGCTCCCCAGGCTCTGTGGCAGACCCAAAGCCCTCCCCCTCCTACATACAACAAGGGGCTGTGCAAGCACAGGACCTTCCCGCAGGTGAAGAGGTACAGATGGACAACCCAGGTCCATGCAAGGGGGAATCCCAGCCCTGGTCTATCTCAGAAGAGAAGGAGCAAGCTCCTGGCTCTGCAAAGCCCAGGGCCCTCCAAGCCTTGTGTGTGGCAATACCCAGATGCCCGTTTACCTTCTCATTCTTCCACTGGTAGGCCAGGGCCACGGGGCTGTGGGCACTGCAGCTCAGCCTCACACTTCCCCCTTCCTGAACGGGTGAGGATGGATCCATCTCCACACGGACCCCTTCAATGTCTAGGAGAGGAATGGAAACCAGGGCAGGATGAGCAGGAGGGACAGGGAACCCACCCTGAGGCGTGCAGGGTCCCAGCCCCTTCTCTTACAGTTCACAACGAGCTCCACATCCCTCTCCATCTGTCTCATGTCATCCAAGTCCAGGGTCTGGCACTTGTACAAGCCGCTGCTGTTCTTAGTCACATGGTGCAGGTCCAACACCCCAGTGTTGGCGTCTGACAGAGAGGACAGGTCCTGCCAGTTGTCCTCCAGCTGCAGGCAGTGTGGGGAGAAAGCAGAGCCCTTAGCCTCACACAGTCACCCCCCACCCCAGCCACTGCCCCCCACTCCCCAGGAACCCCCCGTCCAGCCAGGCCACGA
>NW_009952719.1:34052-34335 GCF_000747805.2 Chaetura pelagica
GCCCCCCCCCCCCGGAGGGGAGCTCACCTCTCTTTTGTAGAAACTGAAGACAGGTGCTGGGTTCCCATCAGCCTCACAGACCAGCTGCACATCATCCCCTTCCTTCACCAGCGCCGGGGACGGTTTCACCTGCAGATTCACGTGCTCCGCGGGGTCTGGGGGGAGAAGGGAGCAGGGTGGGTGGGCAGAAGGGCCTCACCGGGTGGCAAACCCAGCCCTCCCAGCTCCCCTGGACTCACAGAAAACGGTGATGTTGACCCGCCGGGACTCCAGGGTCCTGCTC
>NW_009952719.1:34596-36125 GCF_000747805.2 Chaetura pelagica
ATCACGTCCCTGAGCTCCACATCTACATTTCTCTTCAACACTTCCAGGGATGGTGACTCCACCAGCTCCCTGGGCAGCCTGTTCCACTGTTACCCTTTGGGTAAAGGAATTCTTCCTAATATCCAGCCTAATCCTCCCCTGGTGCAGCTTCAGGCCATTTCCTTTCATCCTTTCAGGCAGTTGTAGAGAGCAATGAGGTTTCCCCTCAGCCTCCTCTTCTTCCAACTAAACAATCCCAGTTCCCTCAGCCTCCCCTCATAGGACTTATTCTCCAGATAAGGTCCTGGATAGTACAAGTGCCTCGACCCCTCTCCCAAGCAGGGAGGTGCAATTCCCCATCCCCATCCCAATCCTCATGCCCAGTCCCCATCCAACTCACTATTATCCTCTGGCTGCAGCTGCTCCCCATTCTTGTGCCAGGTGATGTTGGGGGGTGGAAAGCTGTTCCTGCTCACACACTGGGCAATCTGGGATGGGAGAGAGAGCCCTGAGCTCCCTGGGGTGCCCCCGTGGGGAGAGGGGATCCCAGCATGGCTGGGGACCTTTTTTTCACCTCTGATAAGCTGCTGCTCTGCACAGAGATGCCTCCTGGGTAGGCCAAAATCTCAGGAACCTCGGGGACCTCTGGAAAGAGAAGCCACTTTGCATGTATTAGGAGGGACGGGAGGGGATGGGATGAGGAGGGATGAGATGGGATGAGGAGGGGTGGGATGGGATGAGGAGGGATGGGATGGGATGGGATGAGGAGGGATGGGATGAGGAGGGATGGGATGAGGAGGGATGGGATGAGGAGGGATGGGATGAGGAGGGATGGGATGAGGAGGGATGGGATGAG
The DNA here is from genome assembly GCF_000747805.2 of Chaetura pelagica. Lineage (NCBI taxonomy): Eukaryota > Metazoa > Chordata > Aves > Apodiformes > Apodidae > Chaetura > Chaetura pelagica. The sequence goes on from NW_009952719.1 coordinate 35,432, forward strand.
GAGGGATGGAATGAGGAGGGATGGGATGAGGAGGGATGGGATGAGGAGGGATGGGATGAGGAGGGATGGGATGAGGAGGGATGGGATGAGGAGGGATGGGATGAGGAGGGATGGGATGAGGAGGGATGGGATGAGGAGGGATGGGATGAGGAGGGATGGGATGAGGAGGGATGGGATGAGGAGGGATGGGATGAGGAGGGATGGGATGAGGAGGGATGGGATGAGGAGGGATGGGATGAGGAGGGATGGGATGAGGAGGGATGGGATGAGGAGGGATGGGATGAGGAGGGATGGGATGAGGAGGGATGGGATGAGGAGGGATGGGATGAGGAGGGATGGGATGAGGAGGGATGGGATGAGGAGGGATGGGATGAGGAGGGATGGGATGAGGAGGGATGGGATGAGGAGGGATGGGATGAGGAGGGATGGGATATGGGATGGGATGGGCCTCCACTCCAGCCCCGCAGAGCAGCTGCAGGGCCAGGCTGCTCTCCATCCCTCCATCCCCACCACTCACTGTACACATAGAGCTCGGTGTGGTTCTCAGCCGTGCCGTGGCTGTCTGTCACCACCTGGCAGATGAAGGTCTTGGCATCCTGCATTGTCACCCTGCTGATGGACAGGGCCCCGTCCCCCCCCAGCGACAGCCGCCCCGCGTACTCCGCGCTCTCCTCCAGGACCCGGCCGCCCGACA
>NW_009952719.1:36416-39377 GCF_000747805.2 Chaetura pelagica
GCGGCTGTGGGGCAGACCCAGAGAGGGAGCTGAGCACAGGCTTGTCCCCATCTCCATCCCCTGAAGGGCCACCACCCCCCAGGCCCCGTGTCCCGACCCCAGCCAGGAGTGCACAACCCCCACTCCTGCCACCACGTTCCCCAGACCAGCACCCACCACCCCTGACTGTCCCCAAGGACCAGGCACGGAGGTGTCAGGAGGTTGGCAGGGGCAGGGCAAGGGGCTGGAGCCTGAGGCTGGCAGCAAAAGGCTGCACCTTCCCATGGCCTGGGACTGGAGTCCTGACGTCAGCCCGCACGGCCCCCGCAGTGCCCCGGGCACAGGGGCATGAATGGGGAGCTGTGTTCCCCTGCAGCACCACGGGGCACACAGGGCAGGAGCTCAGGAGGGTGGCAGCATCCAGCTGCTTGCTGCTCCCTTTCCCCCCCTCCACGGCAAGAGGGAGGCTGCACACCCCTGACCACCACGGGGCTGAGGCACAGACAGGACTCCCCAGATCCCTCCCCAAGCTCCGGCGCTGCCAGGAACCCCAGAACCCAGCAGCTGGAGCACCCACCCCTGCAGCAGACCCAAAGGCAGCCCCTCGCTGCTCCCCCGTCCACCAAACCAACCCAGGGCTGCCCAGGGTGGCACCAGGAACCTGCACACCCAGTGAGCAGAGCCTGCCTACCCCAGCACCCCACCTTCCCTCCCAGCCTGCAGCAGTAATGGAGCTGCTGGCCACGTTCCAGAGCAGTATGGGAAGGTTATTGATCCAGGACAGGGAACAGAGCATCTTCCAGAGGGGCTGGGAACAGAGCAGCCCCAGCTGGGCACAGCAGAGACCAGGGCTGCATCACAGCAAGGCTGCGAGTGCCACTGCCACCAACTGGGTGCCAAAAGAATCAATAAATGGAGGGGGCTGCACACCCTGGGCTGGCAGGCAGCCCCGCAGGGGACAGCAGGCTGTCCCCCAGCAACAGGGCCAACTGGCTGGCCCAGGGCTGGGAGCAGGGAGGAGAGGCTGGAGGAAGCCAGCTGTGTCAACAGCTCCCTTGATAGCGCCGCTGGTAACAGCCCCTGCAGCCTCCCCTGCGAGGCAGCTTCAAAGGGTAATATGCTGTGCCCACAAAACACTCTTTGTCTGGAGTAGGTATGCGGTGGCACAGCCCCAAAACGCAGCCAGGAGCCCTGCTGCCACAACAAAGGCCCCAGCTTGCAGGACCAGCCAGCTGAGGACACCCCAACAGCCCTGGCCCTCGCCCATCCCGTCGGAGCGGGGCAGCTGGCACTGAGCAAAGAGGGAGAGAGCACAGCACGGGAAAGGAGGGGCTAGAAAAACAGGTGAAGGTGCCAAAGATAAGCATGGAGGCAGGACACCGGGCAGAGAGTAAAAGATAACTGTGCCCCAGAGGCACCTGCCCACCTGCACAGCCACGACTTGGCTGCCTGGTGCTGCCAGACACCCCCAGATCAGGGGGAAGCTGGGGCTGGGGGCTGCTCCTGCTGCCCCCTGCACTCACCCTGGCTGCAGGGTCACCCCTGGGAGAGAGAGAGAGAGAGCTGCTGGCCTGTCCTGCTGACCTGCTGGGCATGAGAGCCCTCGTGCAGGCAGAGGAGCAGCAGAAACCATGAGCTCAGGGCTGGAGAATGGCTGGCATCTGGGACTGGCATGAGGCACCCGTCCCTCCCACCCATCCACTGCCCTTGAGGAGGTGGACACAGACACTGTAACCCCCCCCATTCTGCCTGGAACAAGGGCTCCTGGCTCCCCCATCTATCCAGGCTGGATCCTAGCCCTCTCCTGGGCTGGAAGGAGCAGCCAGCAGGGACAAAAGGCCCCCACAACACTGAGGACACAAGACTTCCTCCAGCATCCCCAAGACCTCACAGCGTGGGCAGGGTCACTGGTCACCCTGGCAGAGCAGGCTTTGGGGGGGACATGGCAATGCTTCCCCCTGTGCCCAGCGTGGGATTTGGGAACCTGGGCAGGGCTGGAGCAGCCCAGCAGCAGAGCTGAGCTCCAGCCTGCAGGGTGCAAGCCCGAGAGCCTGGCACGGCTCCATCGGGAGACCTGGGGATGTGGAGACGCCTGCAGCAAGCGAGCCGGGAAGGGAGGAGAGCCCCCGTGCCTTTCCATCTGGCTGGCGGACCGGCAGCCAGAGCTCCAGAAGAACAAAGATTTGCTTTTTAGAGCCGGGGAAGGGGGTGGGGAGTCGCACAAGGGCCCCCCATCCCCTCCCCTCTCCTGCGGAGCCGAGGTGTGCGGGGCAGGAGGAGCACGATGTCGGTGCAAGAAAGAGCCCCCAGCAAGGAGCAGGGAGAGGAGGGGGCACCGCAGGGGTCTGCAGCCCTGCTCGGGATGCTGGAGGTTTCCAAGGGTTTCTTTTCCCCTCTTGGGGAAACCAGTCGCGGCCAGATCCTGCCTGCTCCCGGTACAAACGCTCTGCCTTGGCAAGGCCACCCTTCCAGCAGAGAGATCCCTGACCCAGGGAACCCCACAGAGCCCCCCCCCCCGAGCTCTCATGGACCGGGATCACCTGAACCCCTTTCTTCCTCATCCAGAGGAAAAACAGGGTGCAGAGCCCCAGCCCTACAGCAACCAGCATCACCAGCAGCCCCCAGCCCAGCCCTCACCCTGCTGGGAATGGGGAGCAAGCCCAGGCTCTGCTGCAGGAGGAACCAGCACCGTGCCCACCCCCCAAACAAACCCCACCAGCCCGTCAGGGACCCAGCCACGTACACCAAGAAACAACCCCCCAACCCTGCAGCCAGGTGACAACACCCACAAAGACCCCTCCCCAAGCAGCAGGAGGTGGCACCGGCAGCCCCAGGGTGGGCTCAGCCCCTCACCCCAGCAGCACAGTGAGCCCCCCCAAGCCTGCTTGGGAACGACTTGGCTGTGACCCCTGATGCTTCTGGGAAGCATCAAGGCTGCTGGGCTTGCAAACACACTTGAGGCCGCCAGCCAATAAAGGTCCC
>NW_009952719.1:45418-45811 GCF_000747805.2 Chaetura pelagica
CAGGGTGCAGGGCCCCGGCCCTACAGCAACCAGCATCACCAGCAGCCCCCAGCCCAGCCCTCACCCTGCTGGGAATGGGGAGCAAGCCCAGGCTCTGCTTGCAGGAGGACCAGCACCGTGCCCACCCCCCAAACAAACCCCACCAGCCCGTCAGGGACCCAGCCACGTACACCAAGAAACAACCCCCCAACCCTGCAGCCAGGTGACAACACCCACAAAGACCCCTCCCCAAGCAGCAGGAGGTGGCACCGGCAGCCCCAGGGTGGGCTCAGCCCCTCACCCCAGCAGCACAGTGAGCCCCCCCAAGCCTGCTTGGGAACGACTTGGCTGTGACCCCTGATGCTTCTGGGAAGCATCAAGGCTGCTGGGCTTGCAAACACACTTGAGGCCGCC
>NW_009952719.1:48759-51828 GCF_000747805.2 Chaetura pelagica
TCCGCTTAACAGGCATCAGTGAATACAGCTCCTCTGCACAGGGGGGGCTCCAAAAAAAGAGAGGGACTCAAAAGCAGGGGGAGCAAAACCCCTCCTCCCCCCTGCCTGGGCTGTAAGGGACACCTGAGGACAGTTTTTGGGGAGCAGCAGGGGACACGGAGGTGGTGCCAGCCCAAGCAGGTCAGCAGGGTCTGCACCCCAGGCCCTGCTGTACCCCCAGACCCACCCCCAGCCCCACGGGGACACTCTGCAAAGGCCCTGCCCCCCAAGCAGGACCCCCCAGCTCGGTGGGGCACAGGGAACTGTGTCCAGAGCCCCCAGTGCAGCTGTGGGATGGGGAGGGGAGGCTGTGGAAAAGCCGTTGGTTTCGGTGGTTTGGGGGGGTGGTGGCTGTCGGGGCTGGCACAAGGCTGCTATTATCCCGGGGTAATCACCCAGCCCAAACGGAGCAGCAGAGAGAGGCTCTGCACAAGCCTGAGGGAGCACAGCAACCTCCCCAGGTGCTACGAGTTACCTACCCACAGGGCAGGACACCTGGGTCCGGTGCCCCCCCGCCTGTCCCAGCCTGGCTCTGTGCCTCAGTTTCCCCTTGGGTCAGTCAGGGCTGCGTGGGAGAACAAAGCACTGGGGGTTTCTTCTTCTAAACCCTCTCCTGCCTCCCCACACTGTTGCTCCCCGTTCACACGGGGCTCCCAAAAGCTCCCTGACCTGTGCTCACCCCACCTGAGGACAGGCCCAGGGCTGCCCCAGTGTCTCTGGGGAGCAGGGAGAACCTTCTCCTCCAGCTCTCAGTCACAGGGGCTCTGAACTTTAGCATGTCCTCCCCTCTCCTGTTTGCTCTTCCAGCAGCACGAGCTGCACTCTGACCCTCCCTGCAACACAGACACCACCTCTCTGACCACCTTGAGCCACCCTGGGGCTGAGCTGCAGGCTCCCCTGGCCCACAGCATCTCTCCTGGGCACCCCCAAGGCACCAGCAGAACCTCCAGCACCAGCAAACCCTGTGCTGGCCCCCCAGCCCCAACTCCCCCCCTGGTGCCAAGCAGCAGCCCTTCCCCGTGCCCTCCTCCTGCCTTGGTTTCATGCCTGACCAGCTCCCTCCCCTCCAAACAATTCCAGCCAAAGAGACTTGATGATTCATCGGAAATGATTAAATTTTTTTCCCCCACGAGATTAGTTACTTAAAATGGCAATGCTGGGCAGTGATAAGGCTCATAGAGACCTTGCAGAGGGGAGGCCTCCTCCCAGGCAGCCTGTTCCCTGGGAGGAGGGAACAAGTGCAAGGGAACTGTGCCATCATGCTCAGGCTGCTCCCGAGCTGCTCTCTGGCCCCACTGTGGGGATGCTGCACAGGGGCAGGAGTTCCCTGTCTGCAATGGGAACAGCCACCCCCCACCCCAAGCTGGTGCCCAGACCTTGGGGACCCCCTGACAACACACTCACACTTTCCTCTCCCTCCAAAGGGCAGGTTGCAGCACCTGAGGAGCCTCAGGCTCTGCTCCCCTCGGAGGAGGGAAAGTTTTGTGCCTTTTGCACAAAACACGGGGATTTAAGCCCTCCCAGTGCCACCCTGAGAGGGAACAGGACCCAAGGGGGGGTCCTGCTTTCCTGCTGGAAAGGGGCTACCGAGTCAAACAAACAAGCAGGAGGACCTAGATGACAACACTGCTGGTGCATTTTGTTCTGGTGCTAAGGCAATCTATCCTGGGGTAAAAATAAAGCAAAATGTTGCTAAGAAAGCCTCTGCAGAAAATTCCCCAGCAGCTGGAACGGGCCGTGCTGCTCCCTGGAGAAAACAAACCCTGGCCAAGCCCTGTGAGAGGGAGCGTGCCCCCCTGAAACAGCCTCCCACTCTTAATGCCATGGCTGTGCCTCTGGTTGGTTGGGCTTCAGCTTTCCAGAGCATTTAACTTTGCAGAAATCTTATCATTTATATTTCTTTCCCCCCCCAAAACTAATGGCTCTGGGGGAGATGGGCAGGGTTTGAAAGGAAGGCCCCTCTGCCCTCACAACTGGCATGAAATCCTCCTGCTGGGAAGGGTGGGATGGAGGGAGAGGGTCTCTGCCTGGGGAGCACAGCAGGCTGGCCACCTTCATCTTCCCTCTCTCAGCTGCCTGATCTCATGCCTTCCTATTTTTATGAGTTATTATTTATTTATTTTTTGCTTGCTTAATGGATTTGGCTTCGGCCCCCACTGACTGCTCTGCAAACAAACAGTGTGGATCAGGCTCCCGTGTCGCTGTCCCATGCACACAGCCAGGGTGGGAAGGTCAGGGCTCTGGTCCCTGCCCCGGCACAGGCACCGGCAGCAGAGGGAAGCTGTGGTTCCCCCTGTTCTCCTCCTCCAACATTCCTGCCACCCCAGGAAGCTCTGTGCCCAGGAAAGGGGGCAGAGGGATTTACCGACCGTTGGCAGAGCTGCCGGCACAGCCACTCCTCTCTGCTGGAAAGCTGGGAAGTGCCCAGGGCTGGGCAGATTACCCGTGCGTGATCCGAGCATCACAAGTCGCAGGCACAGTCTGGAAGAGGGTAATTGCATTTGCCTTTCTCCTCTGGCTCCCGCTGAGCCTGGCTCCCCACAGCCCAGAGGGGAATGATGCCTGGTGTGGGACCTGGGCATGGGCACAGCCTGCACACACCTCAGCCCCTTCCCCTGCCCTCCCAGTGAGGCTGGTTCCTGGCAATGCTATCAGAGACACCCAGGCAGCACTCTGCTCTCCCTCTGCATGCCCTGACATGCTGCTCAGCATGTCCCAGGTGGGGACAGGGGGGGCCTCACACCTTCCCCATCCCCTGACCGTGTTGATGGGGCCCAGAGCAGCCTGGATGGCTCAGGAGGGGTCTGTGGGGTGCTCTGTGTGCCAGCTGCCCAGCAGCAAGCCCCCAGTGCTGCTGAGCCATGAGCTGCTGGCGGGTGCAGCTTCCCAGGGGGGAGCAGGGGGATGGAGGGCAGGGGGGTGGAAGGGAGAGGGATGGAGGGGAGAGGGATGGAAGGGAGAGGGATGGAAGGGAGAGGGAATGGAAGGGAGAGGGATGGAAGGGGGGGGGATGGGGGGGGGGGGGGAGGG
>NW_009952719.1:52034-53467 GCF_000747805.2 Chaetura pelagica
GGGGGAGAGGGATGGGGGGGAGAGGGAGGGAGGGGAGAGGGATGGAAGGGAGAGGGATGGAAGGGAGAGGGAATGGAAGGGAGAGGGATGGAAGGGAGAGGGAATTGAAGGGAGAGTGATGAAAGGGAGAGGGATGGAAGGGAGAGGGATGGAGGGGAGAGGGAATGGAAGGGAGAGGGATGGAAGGGATAGGGATGGAAGGGAGAGTGATGAAGGGAGAGGGATGGAAGGGAGAAGAATGGAAGGGAGAGGGATGGAAGGGAGAGGGATGGAGGGGAGAGGGAATGGAAGGGAGAGGGATGGAAGGGAGAGGGAATGGAAGGCAGGGGGATGGAAGGGAGAGGGAATGGAAGGGAGAGGGATGGAAGGCAGAGGGATGGAAGGGAGAGGGATGGAAGAGAGAGGGAATGGAAGGCAGGCTGGATGGAATCAGGCTGCAGGACAGAAGCACCAGGCCTGCACCTCCTCACACAGCACTGGCAGGGCCAAGAGGGGCCCCGTTCCCCAGGGAAGGGATGGATGGGATGCAGGCCAGCACCCTGCTTTCCCACACTGCCCGGGACCTGCCTGCCTCTTCCCAAACCACTGGGGCATGGCAGTGCTGAGGATGACCACTGCTGGGGCACCTCCCCACTGACCCCCGGTGCTGCATTTTGGGGTGATTTTAGGGCTCACACACTGCAGTGCAGCCTGGGATGATGACAGGGACCTGCCTGGGCGGACTGACCTCTGGCTCCCTGTCCCCTGTGTGAAGGAACAGGAGGAACAGGGCATTAAATGTGCCTTGGGACACCTCCACCCCTCCTCTGTGCACCCCTTGGAGCCTTCTTCCACAGCTCTTCTTCCACAATCCCCCCCCTCTTTCCTCGGCTGGGCTCCCAGCGGCTTCTTTGTGCCTCCCCTCTCCTTCCTCTGCTCTTCTGCAGAGCCTTTCTGCGGGGATTATTAACCATGGCTACGGAGCCTTTTGTTTCGGAGGGGGCCGGCAGTGGGAGCTGGGCGAGGGGCTGGGCGGCTGGAGGAAGGAAGGACGGACGTGAGCGGAAGGGGGGAAGGAAGATGACATCGAGATTTCTGGGCTGGAGGAGCACAATCTCCTGGAGCAGCTGAGCGGAGATGGCCAGGGGCTCGGCGGATGCAGAGGGCTGGCAAAGCCCCAGAGAAGGGGCCAAGGTGGCCCGTGGTCACAGCCCCCCGGTCGCAGCCCCCTCGGTGATGGTGCCACCTGCCAGAGGATGGAGGCAGGAGCCCCCAGCTCCCACGTGGAGGGACGTGGGCTTGGCCACGCTCCACGGGGAGCAGCACAGGGGTGGCAAGGAAGGATGTGGAGCCCTGCAGACCCTCCCCTCTCACCCTGCAGACCCTCCCCTCACACCCTGCACACCCTCCCCTCTCACACCCCGCACCCCCCCCTCTCACACCCGGCACCCCAC
>NW_009952719.1:54483-56899 GCF_000747805.2 Chaetura pelagica
CCCTCTCCACCCCCCCCTCTCTCCCCCTCCAGACCCTCCTCTCACACCCTGCAGTGACCCTCCTCTCACACCCTGCAGACCCTCCTCTCACACCCTGCAGACCCTCCTCTCACACCCTGCCCCTCGGGCTGCCTGCAGGGCAGATGGACAAGGACAGCTGGGAGACAAGAGCACTCCTGGAGAAACCTTAGCCAGCCAAGGGACACCCCCGAGGGGCAAGGAGCCCTCTGCCCAGGGCTGGCCTGTCACTTGACATCCCTGGGGGGACAGGCTCCCCAGGGTTTGCAGCAGGTGCAGCCCTGGGACGTGGTGCAAACAGCCACGTCCTGCCCTGCTGCAAAGGGGGGGAGGCTTTGGGGCTGGGGAGCTGATGGGGCAGGATCTGGGAGCCTGGGGACAGCTATTTATAACCTGGCCTTTTCCTTCAGGAAGACTTCTGAGCTGGTCTCACCGACCCCCGCCCCCTTCCCCATCCCCAGCACCGGAAAAAAAAGCCCCATTGTCTCAGCTCCAGATGGGTCTGGGCTGGGCACTCCCCTCACAATGGGCTGGATTATGCATCAGCAGCGGGATTCCCGGGAGGAGCAGCTGCTGCCAGTGCCCATGTGCAATCCCTATGGCACTGGGAGCAGGAGGGATGCAGGGGTCAGCCCTGCTGGTATCACAGCTCTGACCACAGCTCCCCAGGAGGAATGGGAGGGGGAAGGAACATCCCTACCCTGTGCCCCGTGTCACCCGGGGAAGGGAAACCAACCTGGAGACCCAGGTCTTCATCCCTGCTTTGTCTTCAGGATGGCTCGTTGGGAGCACCTGCAAGAAAACATTCATCATGAGAGATCAGCCCCAGGCCAGGCTCAGCTTTGGGGGAGCCCCTCTCGCACCCCTAGGCTGGGGGGGATCCCTCTGAGGGGCTGTGGGGAAGGCTCCCCACTGCTGGCAGGGCACGTGGAGGCTGCCTGGGAAGGTAGCAGGGAACATTCCTCATGCCACCTCCTCTCTCCACTGCCCCTGCTCAGCCCCACAGCCCTGGGGACACGCCAGAGCTGCAGGGCCCAGGGGAGCTGTGGGGCTGGCCTGGCCTGAGCAGGGATTTCTCCTCGCAGGACTTTCCCATGGAAGAGGAATTGCTTTTCCCAGGGCCATCTGGCCAGGCTCCAGGAGGAGAAAGATATCCCGGCTTCCTTTGTGGGGAGCCACACAGAGCTCAAGAGGTGGGACAGGCAGCCCCTCGTGCTCCCACTCTTGCACAGCCTGCTGGGCAGACAAAGGCAGGGAAGGTGGCTGCTCCCCGGGACACTGGGGGAGGCAGGGACATTCCCTGGGGATCTCTGAGGGCTTTCCATGGCAGCCTCGGCCGTGCAGCAGGCAGGGTGGGTGCCAGCTCTTGCCCCCCGTGGGCAGGGATGCGTGTGCCAGGGATCCCATCACGTGCACCTCCATCCAAGGTGAAGGGAAGGCCAGAGGAAGAGGGAGCCACGCCATCCTGGAGCTGAGCCCTGAGTGGGGGACAAGGGACTTTCCTGGAGCGGATGCAGCGGAATGACCTATTGTTCCAGCCTGGCCTCGAGGGGCTGGTGGCACCCACAGCCTGCTGAGGCATCTGCCCAGCCCTTGGCCAGGGCATCTGGAGGGGAGCTGAGGTAAGGCAGTGTCCTGAGGACCATGCTGGATGGCTTCTCCCAAGCACTGGAGGATCCACTCCAGGATCCCACCAGGGATCCACTGGTGTGGGCACCCTTGGGGATGGTCCCAGCTGGCCAGCAGTGTGCTGGGAGCACTGGTGTGATGGCAGCAGGACCCACATCCCCAGAAACACCCTTCCTGCCTCCGGGCAGCAGCAGGGGCAGGATGTGTGTCTGTGCAGCAAGATGCCAGGGGAGGTGTGGGAAGATGCTGGGGCTGGGGAAGCTGCGTGTCCCCCCATGGAGACAGGCTTGGAGGGAGCTGCTGTGGTCCCCAGCACCGGCTCCGTGGCTGCTGCAAGCTGTGCTGCCAGCCCTTTGTTTGCCTCATTTTTCCCATTCCTCTGCCACCCGCAGCCTCCTCCCAGTCAGCCTGCTGGAACCTGCCCGGGATCCGACTGGAAGCAGCTCCAGCACGGCCCCTGGCTCCACAAAGTCTGCACCCCCAGAGCACCGGTCCTGATCACTCCCCAGGTCCTGATCACTCCCCAAAAGCTCCAGAGAAGCTCCTCAAGCACCACGACAACCAACCCCCGGGGCTGTACCCTCCTCCTGCTTCCCAGCTAAAAGCCCTCAGGATGCAGCATCTCCCAGGCTTCCCGTGGCTGCTGTTTCCCTGAAATGTGCCTGCCCGCGGTGAGCTCAGCACCAGGAAGGCAGCTGGGAAGCATGATGCAGCAGCCAGCCAGGCTGGCTGGCCGCACTGGGGCTGTGGTGGGCGCACTGAACACACG
>NW_009952719.1:56940-58401 GCF_000747805.2 Chaetura pelagica
GGGTGGGAGGGGGGGGGGGGGGGGGGGGGGGGGTCCCACCCCATCCTGCTGTCAGCAGCTGTCACAGGCACAGCTGGGAGCCTTGTGGCATCGTGCCTGGACCTCCATCAAGTGCAGGGACAGCTGGGGGGGACCTGGCAAGGAGGGGTCCTGGCCATGGCCCAGCTGCTTGGCACCCTGGCATGGACCTCCTTCCCCCCCCCCTCGGGGCCCCGGGCTGGTGTTTCCCTTCCTTGCACCTTCCACTGGGGGATTGTTCTGCTCCAGCCAAATGGGTGTCCCAGCCTGAACCCACCCCCTGGGTGCTCTCTCTGCAGAGCCAGACACCCCACAGCAGGGGAGGGCAGGCACAGGCCCCCTCCGCCCCCCAGAGCCCCGCACTCCAAAACCCCCCAGCCCCTCTCTCTCTGGCCCACCCGAGCAGGGACCCTGGCAGGGCTGTGGGAGCAGGGAGAGGCAGGTGCACAGCCAGAGGCTGGGAATTATTTGGGCACACCCAGCCCTTGACTAGGCTCTTTTTGTTTTTTTTTCCCCCTTTGTCCTGTTTGGTAAAGCGATGAGAAACCCAAACATGACCATAAATGCTGAAAGCATCCTGGCCCCATCACGTGGGCACTGACACAGCACGGGGGGATCCAGGCACACTCAGCCTGGGGGGGATCCCCTGGCCAGCACTTGGCCAGGCAGGGAGGGGACTGGGCTAGCAGGGGGCCCAGCCAGCAGGACAGACCCCAGGCTGGGGACAGACACACATAGAGGGATCTGACATCCCAGCCATGGCACTGAGCAGCATCAGCCCGTGCAGAGTGTGCCAGGACAGGCTCCTGCCCCAGCTCGGGGTTCTGCAGGGGGAACAAGTGCTGCAGGAAGGGGATCCCAGTGTCCTGCTCCCTCGGGGCTCCTCCTTTGATCCCCAGGGGTGCAGCACCTTCCACCGTGGCTCCATGCAGCCTGGTGCAGATACCTTCCCCATGGGTCATCCTCTCTGCTTGCTCTCCCCTTCCTTAAAAAGCCTTGGGCTGGATTTCCCTGAGTTTATCATCACCCCCAGGGCTGGGCCACCTCCTGGAGCACAGCAGGGTGAAGGCCAGAGATGCTGGCAGCCCCACACCCTGCCCAGGAGGCACTTCTGGGGCTGGAACCTTGAGCGAGAGCCATGACCATGGGTTTATTCTGGGATGTCCTGCAGGAAACTGCTTGGAAATGAGGGGGTGGGAGGGGGTGGGGAAGAGAGCAGTGCTGCCTTGGGCTGACCAACCCCTCCCAGCCCAGCAGCCCCTGCTGGCACACGGGCAGAGGCTGAGCATCTTCATCACACGTGTGATCCTCTGGGTGCTGCGTGTCCCTTGTGCTGCTGCCAGCGGGGCTAGGGGGGGTGTCCTCACGACCTCCGCGTCCTGCTGTACCCCCGGGTCCCCCTCAGCTCCCCCCAGGACCCCTCAGGTACCCCTGGGTCACCCC
>NW_009952719.1:60485-67709 GCF_000747805.2 Chaetura pelagica
TCGGCAGCTCAGCGAGGGGTTGGCCATCGGTGCCAGCCTGCTGGCTTACCTGGTGAACAGCCTGGTGAACATGTGCCTGCTGGGCGCTCAGAACCTCCTCACCCTGCTGGCTGCTCTCTGGGACTCGCTGGTCGGGCCGGTGCTCAGGGTGACGGACCTGCTGGCCGCTCTCCTGGCTCACGTCTCCAGCGGGGCCATCGCCCTCTCCATCCTGCTGTGGTCGCCTTGCCAGCTGCTCCTCAGGCTCCTGGCCACGGGGGCCGAGCTCTTTGTCAACGTCTTCTTTGTCAACATCTACGGGCTGGCCTTGCTCCTCTTCCTCGTGGTGGTCAGTGCTTTTGTCTTCAACCCCGGGCTGCTCTGGACGCTGACGGGCTACGTGCTGGGCTACCTCAACACCCTGCCTTCCTACCACCGCCTGCAGCGGGACATCTGGAGGCTCTACCAGCTGGCAATCCTGACTTTGGGAATGGCCATGACCTCCCAGGCCTGGCGCAGGCTGGTGGACTGGAGCCTGCAGGTGACCAACTGGAGCAGAGGAGGCAGAACCACAAACAGGGAGAGCAACCAGCGAGGGGCAGCTGTGCCCACCCTCAGACCAGTGGCTCCTGGCAGGCTGGCGGTGGCTGGGATGGGGCAGCTGCCAGCCCTGCAGGAGGACCAGCCAGAAGCAGTGCAGGTCCCACAAGCAAGACCAGCTCTGAGTCGAAGTTCTGAACGTCTCCAGCCCCCCAGGGAGGAACCAGGCACCTCCTGGGGCAAAGCTGTGAGGAGACAGCAGCTGAACGCGGCCATGGGGGACGGGGAGGGCAGCCCGGATAACGACCCCTGGATGCTGCTAAAAGAACAGGAGGAAAGGAAGAAGTGTGTCATCTGCCAAGACCAAACCAAGACAGTCCTGCTCCTGCCCTGCAGGCACCTGTGCCTGTGCCAGGAGTGCACAGAAGTGCTGCTGCAACAGGCCATTTACCAGCGCAACTGCCCCCTGTGCCGCCAGGTCATCCTCCAGACCCTCAATGTCTACTTGTGAGACACACAGAGAGAGGGGGTTGCTCGGGTCGTTGCCCCACAAGGGCACCCCTGGCTCTGCCTCTTGCCAGGAAGCAGGACTCCCCAGGAAGCAGGACTCCCCAGGAAGCAAAACTCCCCAGGGCTGCCTCAAGCAGCTTTCAAAGAACTAAGGGTGGTTGAACGGGCAAAAGGCTGTGGGGGGGTGTCTGCTGGCCACCTTTGCTAGGTTGTAGCTGTTGCTAATAAGCACAATAACTGATCTCTGCATCAGGCTGAGAGAGTTACTCTCTTTTTTTTTTAGTTATTATTATTCTAGTTGACAACCTGTTCTGTTTCAGGACCTGAAGCCTGCAGCAGGAAGGAGCTCTGGCCCCTCCTGGCCAAAGCTGATGGCACAGTTAAAGGCTGTGCCCTCCTGGGCATCTCAGGGGCTGGTGCAAGGCAAGGGAGGGTTGTTTTCTTTCCTCCCAACATCTGATCAGAAAACTACCTGGCAGGCTGTGTTCTGCAGACAGTGTTCAGAGCTCTGCCTCCTCCTGAGCTGGGGAGATGCCTGGGAAGGGAGGAGTGAGCACACTTAGGGGAGTTGTTTTTAGGCTTTGATTCCCAGAGGGCTGAGCCTGGCTCTCAGCTGGGGAAGAGCAGAGTTTCTGGGGTACTTCAGTACCCCAGCCACCACGCTGTGGGGTTTGAATCTTTCTGTTGCCCTTGCCAGGACAATGAGGAGCCACGAGGAACGTGGGCTCCCTGACTGCAGAGTTCAGTGTTGCTTCTGCTTCCACACATCACCTATGCAAGCCTAGCAAGCACACATCAGGTTACTGGCATGGGGAGGGGCAGTGGTGGTGCCTGGGGACTCTGAGGGGTGGCTGGCCAGCCTGTGCCCACAGCAGCAGCAGACATCTGAGCTGATGCTGGAGAATCCTCGCTGGATATGACACATTTTCTTCAGGCTCAGAGTGGCCTGGAACTAACTGGGTGGTTCACAGGAGTGTTTGCTGATTCCTGGGCTGGTTGGAGGGAGTAACTCTTCAGGAGAGGGGACCCCAGAGCTCCTGGGAGCCATCAAGACATTCCAGCTCCAGGCACAAGTTCTGCATATCTGTGCTGCTGACCTGCAGTGGTGTGCATGGAGCAGTCCCAGGACCATGGCTGTCTTTGATTTGGGCAGGGTTACACTGCAGTTGTCTTACTGTTTGTAGAAATGTAGCTAGTTTTATTTTAAAAGTGTCCCCTGGAGTCTTAGTGAGTATCCAATCCTGGTTGGAGGGGGGAGGCTGAGGTGGCTTGATCAACCAGCACCATTCCAAGAGATTGCTGGGCTGCAAGAAGACCTTGCACTAAAAAGCTTTTCCTTTTCCAGCTGCCTGCCTGAGCTCAACCACACACCCCAGCCAGCTTTGGCTGGAGCCAGACTGGGAAAAGTCTTGTCTCCTGGACTGCAGGCCAAGAGCCTGAAGGCAGCTGGCATGGTCTTCCTTCTCTGTTCTCCTGCTTCAGAAAGGACTGAAGCCAAAACAGAGGCAGCAGAGAGGCCAGGCCATGCTGGGAGACACTTCTGCCCTGTAGAGCTGAGCTGTGGCAAGGTGCAATCTTGTTGGAGGGTGGCTTTGCTCTGGGAGGCACTGGAGGTTGGTTGGGACCAGCTCATGGAGCTTGGGGTGCAACATTTCCTACGTGTATTACAGGGGAGCAAAGGACCCCTCCCCAGGACTGCAGTTTCTCCCCTCAACCCCTTTTTCTATTCTAGCAGCCACGCTTGTTGTTTTAGAGCCTGTTTTGTTTGTTGCCTGTTTATACAGAAAAAGAGAAAGCTTTGCCTTAAGTTTAACTTTTTGCACTATGGACTAGATACTGAGCAGAATAAAGTCTCCTTTACCAAAAGCTGCCTCATTCCTGGGAAGGGATTCCTTTGGGTGAGGTGGGATGTCCTCTCTGAGCTCCAGAAGGTGGTCATCACCCCCCACTGAGGGTCAGAACTGGGGGGCTTGGCACCACCAGCAGGCTCAGGGGTATTTGTCTGGAGGTGTTGGCACCCCAAAGACTAATCTAGACCCCCAGAGGAGGTGGTTGTGGGTGTGCCCGTGCAAAGGGGCAGAGAATCCAGCTTGCCAGGCACCAGTGCCAGTGTCTGGGAGTGTTTGGTGCTGCAGCCTCTCCTGAGCCCAGGAGCAAGCTGAGGGGCTGGGGTGGTTCTCCCTGGCAAGGGCCCAGGGCTGGTGGGCATCTTCATTCCTCCTTCTTGGAGCTGTTTAGTGTTTAGTTCTCCAGAGCAGGAGCTCCCCAGGACTTAAGCAGCCCAGAGCAGAGGGGCTAAGGTTTCCCAGGCTGACAGGAACATCCACAGGAATGTATAATCCCTGCTTCTATGTGTCCTTGGTACCTCAATGTCCTGCTGCTAGGGATGGAGGGTCTTGGCAACCCTGAGTGTCCCAGGGATGGAGGCAGCACCTGAAGCCCTGGCAGCTGTGGAGCCCCAGGCAGCAGTGGGCTCAGCCTTGCCTCACAGAAAGGCTTTGGAAGGCTCAGCAGCTCTGGGCTGCTGGTGAGCAGATGCATTTGCTGCACAAGTTACTGCCTGGCCACGATCTGAGCTCCTGGCAGGGTTGCTGTGTGCTTTTAAGCACCCTCTGCTTCTCCAGCATCCTTGTAAATTGCTTGGAAAAACATTTCAGGACCCTGATGGGCAGAGACCCCAGGAGTTCTGGCTCACCCTGCCCTGAACTCACCTGCCTTGGCAGAGCCAGGCCAGCAAAACTAGCTAATTTTAACCAGGATCCTTTCACACCCTGGCTGAAAACCACAGTGGGGAGAGAGGGGCTGTGAGGAGGCTGGAAAGGGACAGACATTTGCTGCAGGAAGGCTGCTCTGCCAGCCCGGGAGGGAGGGATACACAGGCAGGGCCCTCCCAGCCCTCTCCCAGCCCCGGGGGGGGATGGAGAGGGTGTTCAGCTGCCTCAGGCCACTGCAGCCAGGGAAGGACAGGATGTGAAGGACACAGCTTTCCCCTGGGGAGCCATCCTGCACGCACTTGGCTCACTCCCTGGCCAAGCAGCAAACAATCACAGGAGGCAAATGCAACCAGCTCCCAGCTGACACAGGCAGGCATAGGGTGCCTGGGGCTGATGTTGGTGCAGGGCTGCACTGCCTGGGGAGGGTGTCCAGCAACAGCAGGGCTCACAGACCCACCCAGGGCATGACATCTGGAGGCCTTGGGGGGGTTATTCCCTGCTCCAGAGCTTGCCTGGAAGCCTCATGTGTGAGCTGAGTGGGCTGGTCTCAGCCCATCACAATGCCAGGAGCCTCTTCCCTTTCCCCAAGGAGGGAGGAGCATGATGCTGTTAGGTTGCCTCCAATTTAGAGGCAGTGCCGAGGTGGGGGCTGACAGCTTGCTGAAACCCCCCAGGCCATGGGGAAAATCCCCCGGGATGCTTTTGTCAGCCCAGCTGCAACAACCCCAGCCCCGGGGACAACAACCATCGTCTGGCTGGGAGCAGGGGCTGGCAGGACAGATGGGCAGCAGCAGGAGCTGCTCATGATAGAGGAGGCCAGCAGGGAGGGAGCAGGTGAGGATCAGCAGCCCAGCCACGGGGGGGCTTTGGGCTGCTCCTGGCACCAGCTTGGCTCCCTCATTAGCAGCTCGGCACGGGGAATGGCACCGGCTCCTGGAACACGGCAGCAATTCCAGTGCTGAGGCTCTGGGGACACAAACGTGGCTGAGAAGGTTCCCAGGCAGGGACCTGGAGCTCAGCCAGCCCAGCCCCCTTGTTGTTGGGGTCTGAGTGAATCCATGGATGGAGACTCCACTGCCTCTCTGAGCAGCCCTGGCCAGGGTGTGATCACCCTCCCAGCAGCAGATGGACACCCCTTTGCTGTCCCAGCCTGACTGAGGATTGTCCCCTCCCCTGCCATTCCCAGTTCAAAGCTCTCCTTACCAGGTCAGCTGGCAGAGGTCACCTGAAGATGACTGGAGCTTCCTGCATCTCTCCAGCAATGAGGGTGCTGGAGTCTGTGCCCATAACCACAAGCTTTTAGGTGGAGCAGGAGACATCCTTCTGCTGCCAGGAGTCACCAGGACAACCTTCACCAGCAGGCACCTCCACTTCCAAACCCCATCGTTGGAGGTTTGGGCTCTGGTAGCTGTAGGGTCTCAGAGATGATCCAATCAATCCCTTCCATGCCCTCTCTGATCCCACACAGCCTGCTGAGCTCCTCCAGCAGCTCCTCCACTTGGAGGATGTGAAGAACCCCACATGTCTTGCAGGATGCCAGCCAGATGCTCCAGCCCCAGCCCCAGCAAGAGGCCCCAGGCACTTTCTGCAGCTCAGGGCTTGCCAGGCTGTGTCCTCCAGCAGTGCAGGAAGAGTTGCTCCAATGGCTGCTGGGCACAGTGACCTCAGTGTGCCAAGAACATGTATTCTGCTCTGGGAAGAGGTGCTGGCAATTTTCTTTTTTAACAAAAACAAAAAAACACAAGAAAAAGAAGCAAAGCCACAGAAACCAAACCACCAGCCCACCTTCCTGCACAAACCCCTGCCAGCTGCCCCACAGCTGCTCTGAGCCTGGCCTTTATATGGGCTTCCCCCTCACACTCCTAAGGGATGCTGACCCCTCCCTAACCTGGGTTCAGCTGGAGCAGGGGTTTCAAGCCCTGCTTTGTCAGGGGCAGTTGGTAGAGCTTGTTAGAAGCAGCTGGAGCTTAATAGAAACTTGCCAGAAATCAAAGTCTCCTGTGGGTTTCCTTATCTTTTCCTTCTCCTCCTCATCCTCCCCTGGCAGCAGCAGGCACACTGGTGTTCCTCAGTGGGTTCCTAGCAGAACCCCCCAGTGATCCCAGACAAAGTGTCCAGAAGACCAAGAGCACCCTCCAAGAAAGCAGAGCCCAGGAACTGCTGTACCAAATGCTGTGGCTTTGGCTGCCTTTTGCTGTGCTCCCCTGCACCATGACAGGGAGCAGAGGATGCAAAAAAACACAAGAAAAAGAAGCAAAGCCACAGAAACCAAACCACCAGCCCACCTTCCTGCACAAACCCCTGCCAGCTGCCCCACAGCTGCTCTGAGCCTGGCCTTTATATGGGCTTCCCCCTCACACTCCTAAGGGATGCTGACCCCTCCCTAACCTGGGTTCAGCTGGAGCAGGGGTTTCAAGCCCTGCTTTGTCAGGGGCAGTTGGTAGAGCTTGTTAGAAGCAGCTGGAGCTTAATAGAAACTTGCCAGAAATCAAAGTCTCCTGTGGGTTTCCTTATCTTTTCCTTCTCCTCCTCATCCTCCCCTGGCAGCAGCAGGCACACTGGTGTTCCTCAGTGGGTTCCTAGCAGAACCCCCCAGTGATCCCAGACAAAGTGTCCAGAAGACCAAGAGCACCCTCCAAGAAAGCAGAGCCCAGGAACTGCTGTGCCAAGTGCTGTGGCTTTGGCTGCCTTTTGCTGTGCTCCCCTGCACCATGACAGGGAGCAGAGGATGCTCCCAGCCCCCACAGACCTCCCCTGGCCTCGTCTCAAGTAAAGACATTTTATTCCTCCCAGAATAGACAGCACCATCCATCGATCTGCTCTGCAGTGTTGTTTGGCCCTGGGTGGCTCTGCTTACAGGGAAAAAAAAAGACCCATCTCAACCCAAACAGAAGCTCCTGCTGTAACCCAATCCTTGAGGCTCATGGTGGGGAGAGGAGCCTGCAAGGAGCCCCTCTGCACCCCAGGGGGGGCAGTGAGGCTTCACTCCAGCCCCCCAGCACCTCCACAAGCCCCTGTGGGCTGGGGGGTAACCCCTGGCACCCTGGACTCCATCTCCCCCCATTACCACACAGCCAGGCAGGTCACAGTGACATGCCCTGGGCTCCAGGTCCCTGTGTGCTCCCCAGTTCTAGGATGGGGGGGGGCTGTGGGGCTTTGGCAGCCCCCTTAAGGGCTAGTGTTGGCCTTCAGCAGGGGCAAAGAGACCAACCCCTCCTGCTGCTGCTGCTGAGCTGGCAGGGCCACAGGGTTTGTCCATCCCAGCTGGGCATGGCATTATAGCCCTGCAGGGTCTGTGGGGGGGGCAGCAGGGGAGCTGGCCCCAAGGAGAAGCAACTGTCCCAGTCTTTAAGGGGGTCCCAGGCTGCTTGGGAGCCTGCAGGGTCCTGCTGTCACTGCTAAGAGAGCAGCCCAGCCCAGCTGCCACCCCACGGCCGGGCAGAGCATCCCTCCCCAGCCCGCACATTCAGGACTTCGGCCC
>NW_009952719.1:68954-69831 GCF_000747805.2 Chaetura pelagica
ACTGTCCCCTCCCGTGTCCCAGGACCGTCCCCTCCCGTGTCCCGGGACTGTCCCCTCTCGTGTCCCAGAACTGTCCCCTCCCGTGTCCCGGGACCGTCCCCTCCCGTGTCCCAGAACTGTCCCCTCCCGTGTCCCAGGACTGTCCCCTCCCGTGTCCCAGGACCGTCCCCTCCCGTGTCCCAGAACTGTCCCCTCCCGTGTCCCAGGACCGTCCCCTCCCGTGTCCCAGGACCGTCCCCTCGTGGCCTCGGGACCCCCGGGCAGGGCTCCGTGTACAGGCAGCAGGGACACGCGTGGCTGAGACCCCTTTATTGAGGCTGAAGGAAGGCGGGAATCTCTCCACCTCTCTCCAGAGCCGGGTGCCCGAGATCACATTTCTCTCTCCCACAGCCGAAGGGACGTTCCCCACCCCCCGGGGGGCAGCAGGGGGGGCTGATTCCTGCCCTGCCGCGGGGAAGCAGCGGAGCAGGGCGAGGTTCTTGGCGTCCCAGCTCCCACCCAGCCGGACCCTGGCACTGGGGGGTGGCAGGGAAGGGGGGTACACGCCCTGGCTGCTGCCAAAGGCGGGCTCAGGCAAAAACTGCCGAGCTGTGCCAGTAGGAATAGACCAGGAACCCAGTGAAGGTGCTGTCGGTCTTGACGCTGGCGTAGAAGCCGATGTAGTCCCCGACTCCCACCTGCACCCACACCTCGTCCTCGGGCTCCAGGCGGACCAGGGCACCCCCGGAGAGCGAGGTGGGTTTGGGCCAGTTCCCGTAGTACTGGAAGAAGGAGGCGACGGTCTGGCCGTTCTTCACCACGTCGAACTGGAGGCTGGCGCGGTAGACGGTTGCGTGGACGGCGAAGTAATAGAGGCCGGGAACTTCGCAGGTGAACT
>NW_009952719.1:70307-71719 GCF_000747805.2 Chaetura pelagica
TGCGGGACTCGGGGCGCTTGGCGCTGAAGGCGGAGCGGGGGGGGACGGCACATTCCCCCTGAGCGCCCTTCTCGCCGTGGGCACCGTCCAGGCCAGGGCTGCCCACCTCCCCGCGGGGGCCGGGGGGTCCTGGGGTGAGGAGGAGAGGGGTAGGGTGAGGCCTGAGCCACCGCCACCCGTCCAAACCCACCCTCTCCCTGCCCAGCGGGGTGGTGGGACTTCCAATGCCCAGCGTGGCCAGTGCTCTGCCTGGGGAAGCAGCACAAGCACAGAATGGCTTGGGTTGGAAGGGACCTCTAAAGGTCATCCAGTCCAACCCCCCTACAATAAGCAGGGGCATCTCCAACCAGACCTCCATCCAGGGGCATCTCCAACCAGATTGCTCCATCAAGCCTCAGCTTGAATGTCTCCACCACCTCTCCAGGCAACCTGTTCCACTGATCCACCACCCTCCCATTGCAGAACTTCTTCCTAATGCCCAACCTAAATCCACCCTTTTCTAGCTTAAAACCATTGCCCCTTGTCCTGTTGTTACATGCCCTAGTGAACAGCTCTTCCCCAGCCTTGTTACAGGCCCCTTTCAGATACTGGAAGGAAGCAGAGGAAGGTGCTAACTGGGCACAGCATCAACCCCCAGAAACCCCCAAAGACTGGGAGAAACCCCAGGGTGGGGAGGATGAAGCCACATTCAGGGGAAAAGCTGGTGAGTCCTCCTAAAGTGGGGAAGAGAGGGATGGCAGTGGGGATGGGGAGGAGGGCAGCTTTGCCAGTGCCAGGGAGCACAGGGTCCACCACGGGCAGGGCAGGAAAGGTGGTGGTGGCATGAAAGAGGCATTTTTGCTGTGCCAGCATCCACGGCTCACCCCCTGGCATGAGGGCAGAGCAGAGCAGGTCCCCCTTTCCCCAAACCAGGATGTCTCCTTTCTTACCGGGAGGGCCCATCTCGCCCTTCTCCCCTGGCATCCCCATGGCCCCATCCCGGCCATCTCGTCCATCTCTCCCTGGCAGACCCTGCCCCCCGTGCAGGCCTGGGGTCCCCGGGATGCCTGGCTGCCCCGAGCACAGCCCGGGGATCTTGTTGTCTTCGATCTGCAAGGAGCTGGTGATGAGCCCGAGGAGGAAGAGGAGGAAGAAATGCTTCATCTTGTCTGCCGTGGAAGGGCTGGAAGGGGGCAGAGAGGTGGAAGAGCTCAGGGGTCCTCAGTGAAGAGGGCTGGAAAACAGGTTTGCAGCCCCCAGCAGTGGGTAGGGGGGGGTGGGGGGGACTGTTCCTCCCTTCTTTCCCCTTTGCCTGCTCCCCACAGCTTCTGGCTGCACCTGCTGCAGTGTCCCCCTTGCCAGCTGTGCCAGCCGAAGCCCACCAGCGTGCCCACCGTGGGACCGCTCCTGAGGGGGGCGATGGAGCTGGTTCT
>NW_009952719.1:72200-72851 GCF_000747805.2 Chaetura pelagica
AAAAAAAAAAAAAAAAAAAAGTGTCTCTTCTCCACCCGGGCAACGGCGTCGGGACTCCCAGTGAGTCCCAGTTCCCCCCGGCATGGGCCAGTCGGAGCCGGGTAGCCCCACTCACTGCGATCCCACGGCTCCTGCCCCAGCTCCTCGCTGCTCTCCCGCTTGGAAAGCTGCAGCTCTTCCCGGGCACTTCTCTCTGACGAAGGCCCTAGGAAAGGCAGCCTCTCCACCTCCCCCCCCTCCTCCTCCTCCTCCTCACGTCTCTCCTCCCAAAATCCAGAGGAAATCAAGGGCCTTGGGAGCCAAAAGCTACAAGACAAGGGGAGAAAGGAAAATAATCCCATGGTGTCAGAAGGGCTGTCGGCAAAGGGGGAAGGGAGGAGTGAGACAAACGGGCTGGTGGAGGGAGAGGAGGAGGCAGGCAGGGCTGTGGGCAGAGGGAGAGAGGGAAGGGGAAGGAGAGAGAAACAGGCAGCAGGGTGAAGGCAGGAGGAGAGAGAAAGGCCGAGGGAAGGAAACCCAGCCAAGGCAGGCAGGGGGAGAAGGAAGGGGGAGCCCTCGGGGTGTGCAGGTCCCCATCCTGGCAGCAGGGCTGAGACAGGGAGCATGGCAGGGGGAAATGAGGCTGGCAGGGCCAGGGAGGACCCACGGGGG
>NW_009952719.1:73027-76288 GCF_000747805.2 Chaetura pelagica
TTGAGCCCCGAGATGTGGCAGGAGGGGATGTGAGGGAGCAGGGGTGCTGTGCTGGCTGCCAGGGCAAGAGCCCTGCTGGCCCGAGGGGATCCTGCTCCCAGGCACCCTGAGTAGGGACATCCCCATGCACCCAGGGTGGGTGTGGGCAGTGGGAACCGTGCTGGCACAGCTGGTTTTCTCCTCCCTTTGCTGGTGCCCAGAGCAGTGTGGGTGACACTGAGCTCTTCCTGCCCTGGCTGCTGCAGGGCAAGGCTGGGGGCTGGCAGGGAGCCTTCCTGGCTCCTCTCTCCCAAGGTGTGAAGGGGCTGTTGTTCTTGGCTGGCCCAGGAGCTGGTTTGTGGTCACGGGGTGTTGCCAGGCTTGTGGCCATCAGGGTGGCCTGAAGCCAGCACAGCCAGCTCAGCCAGCAGGGCCACAGTCCTTGCTGGGGCAGGATCTCCCCGCACCATGTGGCTGCCAGCCTCACCCCCCTGAGACCCATCCATCTCCCTGGGGCCCTGCAAGCCCCCCAGCCCACATAGGGCACAGCCACCAGCCTGTTCTCTCCTGCAGCCAGGCAGGCTCCCCTGTGCCCCTCCGTTCCTGCTTGGAGCCCCCATCCCAACCCTGTCCTCCCTCCCTAGGCCCGTGCCTCAGTTTCCCCTGGGATCTGGCAGGACCCCTGCACAGACCTTCCTCAAATGAGCCACCAGCTCCACTGGGTTTGTCAGCTGCTGATGCTGTTTATTCTGCTGGCTCTGGGGCTGTGGGACCTGGGCCTTTCTGCCTGCAGCCTGGCTCACCTTGGCCCAGCCTTGCTCCATTTGGGGAGCATTAGCCCTGCAGCCCTGCTAGGCTGGCAGCTGGCTGAGGGCTGCCAGAAAGAGTCCACACACAGCCTGGAGAGACTGAAAGAGGGAAGTGGGCTGGGAACCATGCACAGCTCTGGCCAACATGCCTGGGGTTGGCTGAGGATGGGGAGGTAACATCCAACCCTCTTGCCACCATCCTGCTGCTTGGCAGGAGGACTTAGCGTGGTGTCCCCAGCACAGCTCCAACCTGCGGGCACAGCCCCTCCAGCACAAGCCTTTCCCTGTGGCAAGGCTGGGAAGGACCCCTGCTCTCTAAGGACTTGTCCCTCTGGGCAAGCACAAGGGCCCTGAGCTGGGTGCTGAGCAGAGGAGCTGAGCCCAGGCAGGCAAAGAGCTGGGCAAGGAGGTTCTACTGATGGGAGCCACCACAGCAACCGTGGGAGAGGGAGAGTGGGAGGGACATTTGGGGTGAGGGAGCAGCTCTGGGCAGGCTGCTTCATCCCTCTGCTCCTCTTCTCTTGCCAGGTCAGGGCTGGAAGCATTCTATGGGGTCAGTGGAGTCCGGCAGGATGTTGCAGTTGATGGGCCAGAGGATGCCAAGGAGGCCAAAGGACTGTTGGCACCGCAGCTCTGCAGCCAGGCACACAGCCCTGCAGGGCTGCAGGACACCCCCATCAGGGATGCACTTGGGCACAAAGAGGCTGCAGATGAGCAGGCGAAGGTGCTGGTAGCAGGCAAGCTCCATCAGTGTCTGCAGGAGAGTGGCAGTGAGCAGGGCACAGGGTGGGTTTGGGGAGGGCAGCCCCGAGGGCAGCTCACCTGGTAGTCCTGCAGCACCTCGGCTGCTCCCTCCTGGTCTGGGATGGCCAGCCAGATGTTGGGGAAGGAGGTGGTGTTATAGCCCAGCCCCAGGCACATCTCCACTTCCACAGGCTCACAGACAGACCCTGCCACAGAGCCAGGTGCTTCACTTCTTATAGCAGCAGTGGTGCCCACCGGGAATGCCTCTGGCAGGTGGGAGAGGTGGGGCAGCTCCTGGGTGTGTCTCCTGGGTCAGGAGGGCTGGGGTGGCACTCACCAAAGGATGGGTAGGAGACCCCAGTGCAGTTCAGCTCATCGGTGCCATCAGGGCAGTCGTGCCACCCGTCACACACAGACTCCAGTGCCTGGCACTCACCATTTCCACAGGAGAACTCCGTGGGGCTGCAGGTCTCTGGAAGAGGAGAGGGGCCAGTGCTGCAGGACACCAGCTGGGATGTGGGCAGGGAGCAGGATGGCCTGGGTTGTGCTGGTGGCAGCTGCCATCCCTGCTGGGAGTCAGTCTGTGCCCGTGCTGACCACCCCTGTCTCTGCTCCTCCTGGTCACTGGCCAGGGGACACCCAGGTGAGTGGCTGCAGAGCGATGCCACCCAGCAGCCAGGGACAAAAGGTGACTCTCACTGGCCCAGCCTAGGGGGATCCCAAATTCTCTGGGTCTTTTGGGTGATGGATCATGCCTGTGTGCAGGTGAGCCCTTCCAGGGCACATCCCCATGTCTAGGATGAGTAAGATTCAAGGGTAATTCAGGCCAGAAGGGACCCCATGGACCTCTAGTCCAACATCCTGTTCCAGGCAGGGTCAGCTATGGTGTGAGGACATTTTTTTTTTTAACCAGGGTTTTATCCAGTCTGCCACCAAAACTTCCAGAAGGATGGTGACTGCAAAGCCTCTCTGGGCAGCTTGTCCCCCTGCCTGGCTACCTACTCTCTGTGGCATTTCGGGCTTGGTAGGTGGCAAAGAACCCGTCGTCTGCTACTCCCTCGTCTGCCACGAAGAGGATGGTCATGACGTGGCGTGAGGAGGTGAGGGTGGGTGGCAGCTGGTGGCCACAGAACCTGCCAAGTCACAGGGGGAGGGATGGGGTCAGGGTGGGCTGCAGGGCTGTGGTGGCTCCTCCTCACCCACCGGCCCACCCTGTGCCTCAGCTTCCCAGCTGAGCAGCCAGGATGCAGGATGGGTGCAGCCAGGGCTGGTGCAGCAGGGTGGGAGAGGTGCCAGGGCTGGTGGTCCTACCTGCCCATCAGGCTGGCAGCCCCCGTGCCTGCGCTGTCGTGCACCTCCACGAAGTCAAAGCTGCAGTCCTCGTGGGGCTCCAGGCTGAAGTTGTGGAAGTGCAGGTCGATGACGTGGCCCACGGGCACTGAGATCTGCCAGAGGCACAGCTGCAGGGCAGGGGCAGCCAGCACACCCGTGAGGATGGGCAGAGACACCCCCTGCTCACCCCAGGGCAGGAGAGGGGGTGGCTTTCCTCCCTGTCTGCCCTTCACCCTCCCTCCATCCCACCTCTCACCTGCTGGTGTGGGTATGGCTGGGGATGGCTCGGGGTGGAGAAGTGTCCCTCCAAGGCAGTCAGTGCCCCCCCACACTCTGGGGACACACACACATGCAGCTCTCCTCCCTTCTCTCTTCACCCCATCTCCCCACTCCCACT
>NW_009952719.1:76321-78012 GCF_000747805.2 Chaetura pelagica
GGAGGGGGGGGTGTGGGTTTGGTTGTGGCCCAACCTTTGTGCTTCAGGCTGCAGTTGGCCTCATCACTCCTGTCCCTACAGTCGTGGAAGCCATCACAGACAAAGCTCAGCTGGAGGCACAGCCCCTGGTCACAGAAGTGCTCATCCCAGGCACAGCTCTCTGCAGCACAGGCAGAGGGGCTGCTGCTGGTGTCTCCACCACGGGGCACCCTCAGGGCATTTCAGGAGACCCTCCCCTGCCTCTGAGGAGTCCTGGCAGTGCCTGGGGTGAGGGGAACTCACTCTGGCTGGGGGCCAGGGCTCGGTAGTGAGCTCTGAAGCCCGGGGCTCCCACGCTGCTGTCCGAGATGAAGGTGACACGCAGGTGGTTGGAGTTGCTGTTGAAGGTCGGGGGGGCCACGTTGCCACAGAACCTGGGGGCACAACCAGGGGTGACACTGCCCTAGATAGATAGATACTGAACCCTAGAACCTGGGGGCACAACCAGGGGTGACACTGCCCTAGATACTAAACCCTAGACCCTAGATACCAAACCCTAGATCCTAGACCTTTGACCCTAGATACTAAACCCTAGACAACAAACCATAGACACCCCCCCCCCTCCCCACTGCACTGCTGAGGGGTCTGAGGGGGCCCTACCTGGTCGGGTTCCCCCGAGCTGGGGCAGGATCTGTGCCACCAGCCCCTTGCTCCTCGTAGAGCTCCAGGCGGTCGAAGAGGCAGGAGGCTGTGCCCTCCACGCTGAACGTCTCCATCCTCAGCTGGATGCTGAGGCCAGGGCCCACCAGGATGTGCCAGATGCAGAGGGCATCGGGTGGGTAGGGGCCCGGGTAGTTGGGAGAGCTGAAGGAGCCCTCAGGGCCCAGCAGGGTCCCACCACAGGCTGCAAGGGGTGACAGGGTGGGCGCGAGCTCGTGCTGCGGGGCACGGGTGTCCTGGCACGCTGCCCTGCCTGGGACTTACCTGCTGCTGGGGTGCTGGTTGTGGGCAGCCAGCTCTGCCTTGGGGTGGCAGCTGTCCCAGGGGCCAGGAAATCCCTTCGGGTGGGTGCTGCAGTGGTGGTGGTGGTGGTAGTGATGGTGCCCCGGGCAGGCAGGGCTGCAGCTGGGGCGCTGGGTGGCTGTGGGGACGTCAGCTCTGTGCCCAGGGAAGAGCAGGGACAGCTCAGTTCCAGCAGGGAGAAATGGCTGCAGCGTGGGGAAGGGGCTCGGGAAGCCCACCCAGCTCAGTGTCCTCTGCTCCCACCCTATCCCACACATGTGCAGGTCCCAGGGGATCCCAGGCAGCTCTCACGGGGCTCAGTGACCTTGTCACATGCCGGGGAGGTGGATGAGGGCTTGTTCCTGTGCAGGAAGCACTCTCCCCAGGATGGGCAGAGCCTGGGAGGTCCTGGGTAGGAGGGATACCCTCCCTGTGCCCCTCTCCTGCACTGAGCTGGTTCTGTGCCCCTCACCCCGCAGCCCCAGCCCTCCCTGCTCGGGTAACTCACGGTGGATGACGATGCCCAGCAGGAGGGAGATGAGGAAGAGGAGGACGATGCTCATCAGAGCCACGCAGAGCCAGGTGAACTTGCAGTCTGCACGGTACTGCCAGTCTGCCTGGCTCCAGAGGTGCTGGCCTGGGTGGGACAGGGGAAGGGGAAGGGGGCAGGGAAAGCAGGCAGAGCTGGGGTGCTGCTACCCACCCCCCCC
>NW_009952719.1:78587-79157 GCF_000747805.2 Chaetura pelagica
AGTGCCAGCTGTGCCTACAGCAGCCACCCCACCTGCAGAGCCCCCCGGGCCATGCTTGGCAGTGCTGCAAGTGCAGGGAACCCCGAGAAACCAGCAGCCCCCAGTCCCCTCCGTGGGGCCCTTCCCACTGGTCCCGTTAATCCAGCTCAGCTGAGGATGTCGAGGTCAGGCTCTGGCACTGAGAACCAGCGTCTTAAAGGGGAAGGGAAGCTTGTACCCTCTTGCTGGGAGCCTGCTCCCCTCCCTCCATGTCCTGGGGACCCTGCTTGGTTTGCCTGCTGCCCCCGGGCAGGGTGCAGGGTGGCACTGAGGGGCTTGTGCTGAGGAGCAAGGGGATAAACGTGTCCCCTCCTTCCCTTTGCACCTCCCCAGCTCTCAGAGCCTCGAGTCCCACCACCTGCCTCCCCACTGCCCCTTAATGCCTCGGTGCCTGCCTCCAGTCCCTAAGCAGGGGAGAAAGGGAGCATTGTTCAGGGGTTTTGGGGAAAGAGCACGGGCACTGGGGGGCTGGGCAGGGCTGGAGGAGGAGGAAAGGCTCCCTCTGCCTCTAGGGACTGTGGGTGGCTGGTG
>NW_009952719.1:79233-81451 GCF_000747805.2 Chaetura pelagica
CCCCCAGTCCCCTCCGTGGGGCCCTTCCCACTGGTCCCGTTAATCCAGCTCAGCTGAGGATGTCGAGGTCAGGCTCTGGCACTGAGAACCAGCGTCTTAAAGGGGAAGGGAAGCTTGTACCCTCTTGCTGGGAGCCTGCTCCCCTCCCTCCATGTCCTGGGGACCCTGCTTGGTTTGCCTGCTGCCCCCGGGCAGGGTGCAGGGTGGCACTGAGGGGCTTGTGCTGAGGAGCAAGGGGATAAACGTGTCCCCTCCTTCCCTTTGCACCTCCCCAGCTCTCAGAGCCTCGAGTCCCACCACCTGCCTCCCCACTGCCCCTTAATGCCTCGGTGCCTGCCTCCAGTCCCTAAGCAGGGGAGAAAGGGAGCATTGTTCAGGGGTTTTGGGGAAAGAGCACGGGCACTGGGGGGCTGGGCAGGGCTGGAGGAGGAGGAAAGGCTCCCTCTGCCTCTAGGGACTGTGGGTGGCTGGAAGACTGGAAGAGAGGGGCTGGCTCCTGCACCCACATCTCCCTTGCTCCAGGCAGGCCCTGGGGAAGGGGTGCTCCTGGCTCTCTGGAGCCACAGGGCAGGCTGCCCCAACACTGGTGGCACTTCCCCTCCTCCTGCTGGAACCACCTGCCAGCCCAGAGACAAGCACAAGGCACACAGCTCTCTGTTCAAGCTAAAATTTATTCCTGCACAAGTCTCCCTTGTACAAGGGACTTCCCACCCATCTTGCTTACACAGTAAACAAGCCACCTGCCAAGCAGCAACGCTGCCCCAGTCCGGTACCTGCCGTGGGCAGCCCCTCCATCCTGGCCTGCCCCTCTCCTGAGCCCCCACCAGCATGTCCCAGGCTGGGTGGGATGCTCAAAAGGTGCAAGAGTGCTCAGCCTCGTGCCCACGGGGCCAGAAAGGGTGAAGCAGGATGGGTTGCTGGGTTGGACGTAGCTGCCTTGCAGGCTGGGGCTGGGATGGTGTTGGGTCAAGGCCCATCTCTCCTCCTGCTGCACCTCCAGCAAGGCAGGGTGGGGAGGAGAATAAATTAAGAGAAAAGGCTAAAAAGGCCACTGGCGTTTGCTAGCTGTGGGACAGAGCAGCAGGGTGGGTGGGGATGTGAATCCCTAGGCACCCGGGAGGGCTCCTGATCACAGCCCCAATTGCAGGTAGTCCTGGAAAGCCACTGTCCTCCCCTCCCTCTCCTCCACAGGGCAGATGTTCCTGTGCAACCCCAATGGCCTCCCACTCCCCTAAATGGTTTAAGGCACCGTCGTATGAGGAGGAAGGTAAAAACCTACCCTGGAGCATCCCCCAGCACAAGTCCTTGGAGGGCCAGGAAGCATTGGATTGCTCCAGGTTGAGTGAAGTCCATGATAAATACATAATTCCACAGAACGTTTTCCTCTCTCCTGTCCATGAGTCTGGGCCTGAACTCAGGCTGCTCTGAGGAGGGTGCAGGGGCAGCTGGTGGGGCCCTGCTGCCTGGGACAGGATGGAGGCAGCTGAAGGGTCCTTTGCAAGGAGGTTCAGAAGTGCCAGGAGGAGGTCGGGAGCAGTTCATGAATCCTCTGGGGTGGCCGAGCAGGATGGGAGTGCTGAGAGGCCAGGAGGGATGAGGGAGGCTCTCCTGGGTCCCCAGCTCTGGGTGCTACCCCAGGGGAGCAGAGGTCAATGGGGCAGGCAGCCCCATGCCCGCAGAGTCCCTTGCTCAGTGGTTTTATTACACACCAAAAAAACCCAACAAAACGAACAAAAAACAGAAGAAAAAGAAAAAAAAGGGGGGGAAATAATAAAAAAAAAAATAAAAAAAAATCAAGAAACTAAAACATACCCCAAGGTAAAAATCAAATGCCAGTGACCAGGAGGTGCCTGAGCTGCCTGGGCCCTGCCATGGGCTGCCCTCCCCAGTGCAGAGCTGGGCTGTCCTTGCCTGGGCTCTGCTCCCACTGCAGCCACCTCGGGGTCCCTCCTCTTCACCCCCCTTCTTGCACCTGGGGGGGCAAACGGCCTGAACCTGGAGGTGCTGGCTCTGCGGGGTGGCACAGGGGTGCCCGGGGAGGCAGGGCTGGCTGGCTACATGCGGGAGGACGGGCTGGCCAGCTCGTAGAAGAGCAGGTAGGCATCGCTGCTGCGGACGTGGCTGGAGGACATGGGGGTAACGCTGCAGAGAGGGGGAGATGGTGCTGTCAGCAGGAGGGAGGAGGCACTGGGGGGCTTCGGGCAGGGTCTCCCCGGCT
>NW_009952719.1:82404-83878 GCF_000747805.2 Chaetura pelagica
GTGCTGTCAGCAGGAGGGAGGAGGCACTGGGGTGCTTCGGGCAGGGTCTCCCCTGCTCAAAGACCCTCCCCCATCCCCGCAGCCTCACCGGGAGTCGTTGAAGCTGTGCCACTCGCTGGAGATGGGGCTCTTGCAGTAGGCAGTGTAGTGTCCCCCCATGGTGGTGCCCGAGTGGTTGGAGACGGCGTAGAGGTTGTAAATGGTGTGGTCTGGGGGGGTGCAAGGGCCAGGGCTCAGCTGGGCTGGCTGCTGCCCCCCAACATGCCAGCAGGGAGCTGGGACTGGGAGGGACTGGTACCCTGCGGCGCCCACCCCTCTGGGCTTGTGAGGCTCAGCACCCTGGGGGGGCAGAAAGGGGAGCCCAGGGCTGGGTACTCACTGCAGCTCTGCGAGGCGAACTCCCGGAGGTCCAGGTCCTTCAGCTGGAAGTTGACAAAGGTGGTGAGCTTGCTGGTTCGTATCCTGGCCTCTGAGAAGCGCTTCAGGTCTGGGAGGGCACGTCAAGGAGACCAGGGACAAAAGGGGAGGCTGTGGAGAGCTGCCTGCCCTGTCGCCCCCACCACCACCTGCAGCCCCTGCCCCCATCCCTCTGCCTGAAGGATACGAAGCACCAGGATCTTGGGGAACTTCTGGATGCTGAATTTCTTCGTGCACCTCGTCCTGGCTTTGCAGCGGCAACACGTCTGTGGGAGGCAAAAAGCAGGAGGAGGAGGAGGGTGAGGGCAGAGGCCAGTCCCCAGCAGGCAGGGAGCCCACAGTCCTGGGAACACAGGCTTGGAGGGAAAGGGGCCCAGCCTGCACCGAGACAAGACCCCTGTCACCAAGCCCCACACCCCCTACCGGTTTCTCATCCCCATCCAGCACGTCCTCTTTGGTGAAGAGCCGTAGGCAGTCCATGAGGGTCACCTCCCCATAGCTTTTCTGTGGGAGCACAGCGTGGGTCAGGGACAGGGTGTGCAGGGAAGAAGGGGCTGGGGGTCAGCAGGGACCCCTTACCTTGGGGATGGGCAGGGAGAGGTCCCAGAAGGGGTCGAAGGCTGTGGAGCAGTAGCCGCACTCGCTGCAGGTCAGCGAACTCTTCAGCTGCCCAACGAAGAGGTCTGGTGGGGGTGGGACAAAGCAGGGTGAGACCACCCAGCTCCCAGCCCCACACCCAGCCCAGCCCTGCCCTCCTGTCCCCACAGCCCTGCTCACCACTGATGCGACTGTCCTCCCTCTCCTGGTACCTCCTCCACATCTGGCGGCTCTTCTCGTCGTCGCTGCAAGAGATGGGGAGATGCAGTGGCACTGGGGGACCCTGACCCCCCACGAGCTGGCCCAGAGGGACCTGCATGGTCCCTGGGCATGGCTTGCAGGCAGTGAGCTTGTCCACGGGGCTTGTCCCCTGCCTCCACCCCAGCCAGCACTTACGGAAGATGGTCCAGGGTGTCGGTGCTGGCCCGTGGCCGCACCAGCACAACGTTCACCCCGCTGT
>NW_009952719.1:83910-86747 GCF_000747805.2 Chaetura pelagica
CTGCGGGCGGCAAGACACAGGGCACGGCTGGTGAGAGGTGGCAGGAGCTCATCTCCCCCCCCTGCCACCCCTGCACTGCCATCCCTTACTTGTAGCCGACGAAGCGGGGCGCGTATCTCTGGATCTGTGTCTTGAACTCGGAGGGGCTCACGCTCTCGTTGGGGGATGAGGTCCAGAGCAGCTGCATCAGCTTTGCAAACTCTGTGGGCAGAGAGGCAGGTCAGTGGCACAGCTGGCCCTGGCCAGCCCTGGTGGCTTGGCATTGCTGTGCCCTCCAGGGGACAGCTCAGCACCCCCCACTCCCAGGTCCTGCCAGCCCGTCCCATCCCCTCTGGAGAGGGGACCCGATCCTGCCACTGTCTGTGTGCCTGCAGCACTGTGCCTCGCCCCAGAAGCACTGGCATCTGGGGTGGGAATCGCCCAGGACATGGGGGTGGCCCGGGAGAGGAGGAGGACAGACTGCAGGGCTGTGCTGCAGGGAAGCCCTGCAGGGCAGGGAGCCAGGGGCCGGTGGCTGCCGGGTACCTGAGATGAGCGCGGTGCGCATGCGGCTGTTGTTGTTGAGGTCCCGCAGGTACTGGTTCTGCAGGCAGTAATCCCGCAGCTCCTTGGTGTTGCTCAGGCACTGCAGGATGGAGTTCATGAAGCACTGGGGGAGGCAGAAGAGAAAAAAACCATGGCAACGGGAGGCAGAGGAGGCAGGCGGTGGCAGGGGGACACCCCGGGCGGGTGGGCAGGGGAGAGGGATGAAGTAGTGCAGAGCGTGGGGACCCCTTCCTCAGGCAGCACTGCTGGGGTGCAGGGAGCTGCTGAGGTGAGAGTGTGGGTTGTGGGGGTGAGGAGAAGGGGACACCACCCTTCAGCTGTGCCTGCAGAAGAGCACGGTGTGAGCTGGGGTGGTGCAGCCGGGAGCCTGGGGAGGCACTCACCGTGTTGCCGAGGTTCCGCAGACCAGTCAGGCCCTGCACCACCTTGGAGCTCTGCAGAGAGAGGGAACAGGGCTTGAGACAGAGCCTGGCACAGGTGGGTTGTGCCTGTGGGCAGCCCACTGGGGCCACGGTGCCACTGGCATCCATGTAGAGGAGACCTTGGAGTGCAAGCGGAGGTCCCATCCTGTTGTGGGCATCAGGGACAGAGCCAGCACCACAGCTGCTCTCTGCACCAGTTGCATGCAGGATGGTGGCCAAGGACCCAGTGGGAAGCCATGGCTGGGCTGTCTCATCCTGCTTGCCTGGCTGTTGCTCCTCAGGACAAAGTTCTGCCAGCCTGACAACACTGCTGCCCCATGCCCTGTGTGACAGCAAAGCCAGCCACCCCTGCTCCCTCCCTTTGCCAGCCCTATGCCCTGGGAAGCCTGGGAGCAGCAGTGCCCCACGCCTGCCCCCGTGGCTTCAGGAGACACACAGTGCCCCACCACTACTTGCCTCATCCCTGCTGGGTGTCCCCCCTCCAGGACACCCTGCACAAGCACAGCCCAGACTTTGGCACGACTGCTTTTGCCGGGTAAAGTCCACCTGGGAAAGTGCAAGCCCAGCCCTGCAGTAGCAGCCAACCCCGGGGGACTGGGCTGTGTGCCCAGCAGTGCCCTCCCAACCACTCGCTGGCCTGTGCCTGTGCCATGGGGCTCTGCCAGGGAGCCAGGGGCTCCCTGAGCTGGGCAGGCTCACAGCAAGCAGACACGGGGACCACACGCTGGTGGGGATGAGTGGTGGGAGCCCAGGGGTCCTGCTCTCAGCTCTGCATGCAAGGCTGGCACAGAGGGTAGTGGTGGGGTGAACCTCTTCAGAGCCCTGCCCAGAGCAGGGGCCAACAGGGTCAGACTGTTAATCCTGCCTCCCAGTCTGAGCAGGTTTTAAAGACCCCCCAGGCAAACGCCCCAAGCCTGAGGAGGAGGAGAGGAGGGGAGGGGGCCCAGCAGCTCCAAAATAGCAGCAGCTGGTGTGTGTGTGGGAAGTGCTGAGCACCCAGCCCTGACAGCAGCCCAAAATAACCCAGATCCAGTTACACGTGCTCCTTAGCGACGGTGCAGGCATCACCCACCGCAGGGGGACCAGCACCAGCAGGGACATGTGGCCCCACTGCCCAACTGACCGGGTACCTCGTGTGCCACACGAGTGTCCCCAGAGCACAGGGGTGTCCCCAGCTGTGGCTGGCCACGGCACTCAGTGACAACAGGGGGTGGCAGTGCAGAAGTGTCAGGCAACCCCACCACTTATCCCGGGGTGAGGACCCCCCAGGCCAGGGTGCAGGCTCAGCTGGGCAAGGGGTGCCAGCAGGCTGGGGCAGGAGGGGTACCAGCAGCTCCTGGGAGCTGCCCCAATGTATCCCAGACATCCCCACCAGGATGCTGCTCCTGGGAACTGCCCCAATGTACCCCAGACATCCCCACCAGGATGCTGCTCGTCCAGTTATCCTTGCTGGGCAGCTCCCACCGTGTGCCAGGAGGGACCAGAGTGTCCCCCCAGCGTGGGTGCAAACATCCCCGTGGACCTGACATTCTCCCTCTCCCTGGTCATACCAGGGCTGCTCTCCCAGAGCCTGGAGCAACCTCAGGGGAGGACTGAGGCTGGGCTGGGGGGGGCCCGGGTGCTCCCATAACACAGCACAAGCACCATGTGCACTGAGATCCTATTTCCCCCTGCCGGTTTTCCCTCCCCTGGGTGACTCAACTCCAGCTAATCCCCCTCGCCCATCCAGGGCTTTATCTAGGACACGGCCCCGCTCAGAGGAAGGAGAGCTGGCTCACGCGGTGGCTGGGGAGTCCCCGGGGCTGCACTGCAGGAGGGGGACAGGGAACAGGAGAGGGGGAGAAGGGACAAGCTCGGCACCGTCCTGCC
>NW_009952719.1:86842-87096 GCF_000747805.2 Chaetura pelagica
CCCCCTCCCCCCCCCCCCCCCCCCCCCAGCAGAGATCTGCCCTGCCCCTCTGGTTTTGGGGGGCCTGAGCCAAGGGGCTGAGCGTGGCCCCTTTCTTGCCGTGGGGAGGCTTGGGGCGCTGGGACTTGGCCAAGGTCACAGCAGGGGCAGGGCTGGGACAGGGACCCAAGTGTCCTGACACGTGCTTTCACCTGCTCCCTGCCCCTCCTGCAGGACACCGGGGCACCCCGGCCAGCCGGGACTGACACCCCCCG
>NW_009952719.1:89343-89681 GCF_000747805.2 Chaetura pelagica
GGAGGGAGGGAGGGAGGGAGAGAGACTATTTTTGGCACTGGCAAAAATATCTGAGGAGGCATCTTGCAGCGTTATTCATCTGCAGGGCCAGGGCTTTTTGCATCACAACAGGATGCTTTGTCGTAATCCCTGCCCGCCTGGTGTGTATATATACACAGCCCTGGTGTGTGCACCCTACACAGGCAGGGACACGGGGTGCACGGGGGGTTTGCACACCCCACAGACTGCCCGGGTGCCCTGCAGGGCACTCCCACGGGTCACAGCTCTCCTGGGAGGCTCCTGCCACCCTTGCCCTGCAGCAGGGTGGGCAGGCAAGGGGCAGGGGTTGCCGCGGGGCT
>NW_009952719.1:89828-93737 GCF_000747805.2 Chaetura pelagica
GTGCCCCGGGGCCGGGCTGGCCCCGGAAAGGCAAGCAGGGCCAGGGCTGGCTGCAGGCCAGACACGTCAGCTGCTCAGGATGGGGCTGTGCAGACCTGCCGGCAGTTTTGCGGGTGGCTCTGGCCAGAACTCTGACCCTATGTTCACCCAGGGTGGTTAATGGGGCGGCACAGCTCCGGTCCTGCCCCTCCACCAACCTCTCCTAGTCCTGCTGGCAGCTCAGTGGGCACAGCCACTCACTCCTCCTCCCTCTGCCCCACAGGAGAGCGGGCACCATCACCCGCCAGGCTGCAAACCCCTCTGGGTGGTGGTTCCTGTGGTGCAGGGGCAGGAGGTGGCTGGGGAAGAAGGGATGGGAGAACGTTCTGAGCCACCCCCACCACGTCCTGGCTCTGGTGGGAGCGGGTGCTGCTGCTGGCACTGCCCCCCGGGGCTGGGTAATGGGGCAGAACCAATGGCAGAGCTGGGGCTGCAACATGTGCTTGTTTCCAGCACCACCACAGGCACCCGGGTCTGTTTTACCACCCCTACATTTGCTTCCCAGCTTGGGAAAGGGAGGGGGGAGTTAAAAAAATAAATTAAAAAAGAGCACAGGAATGGAAAGTTGCAGGTGTGTCCATCAAAGCACCAAGGAAACCTAAGCCAGTGTCATTGATCCAGCTTCCCTGCCTCTCCTGGCACTTGTGCCCAGCCCAGCACCCTGTGCCAGCTCCTGAGCCCTGTCAGCTCTGGTGTTCACATGCAGACCATAAGGCTGTGGTTTGGGAGGGGGCCCTGCTGCCCCACAGCCATCCCATGGCACTAGTACCCACACCAGAGCAGTGAGTGGGCACCTGGGGGGGCAGAACCCTGCCCTAGCAGTGGTGGCAAGTGGCTTTAGTGAGTCCTTGTGGCTGGTGGTGGCTGCTGGGTTCCCCCTTGGTCCCCCCATACCATGGCCTGGGAGGGGGAGGCAGGACTTCCCTTCCACAGCACCACTCCTCCACTCACTCAGCCCCCAAAACCTGCTCTCTTGCCCCAGGGCTGGGGGCCAGTGACCAGGCAGGGTGGGCACAGGAGGTGCCAGAGCAGGGCAGGGCACTGGTGCAGCAGGTCCTGGGCTGGAGGGCGCTGGGGAAGGGGCAGGATTGATGCTGGGAAGGGGCAGGATTGATGCTGGCAACAGGCTGTGATGCCACAGCCCCTCCCTTGTCCCTGTTCTCATGCCTGGGGACTCAAGTGGGTGTTTAAAACCCCGGGTGAGTGCCAGGGAGAGGGAAGAGGGGAGCCAGCTCTGCCAGGAACAGGACGTCTCCAGAGGGACAGTGATCAGACCTTTCTTGTTGACACCCAGTCCTGGGCGTGTGGCAGGCAGGAGTGGCTGCACCCCCTCCACACCAAATGTTCTGGCTGTGCCCCCCCAGACCAAGGGCATGGGCCAGACCTCCAAGCTGTGCCCTTTTCCCAGGCCTTGGGCACAGGGAGTGAGTGATGTGAGGGCACTGATTGGAAAGGTGAAGAGCTTCCTCTCCCCCTGATTCAGAAAAGAACCCCCCAGCTCTTAACCTCCCAGTTTGGCACTGGGCCATAGCCACAGGGAGGCAATGGACAGGTCAGACCCTGGACTAGGGCAGAGCAGCATCTCCCATGGGTGAATGAAGGCTGGAAAGAGAGTGGGAGACAACACGGGCAGAGCCTGACCAGATCTTGGAAGGAAATCTGAGTGGAAAATTACCAGGCTGCTCTCCTGTGTGTCCAAGCCAGGCTGTGTGTGTGATGCCTGTTCCAGCCCGGGCTGAGGCTCTGGGAATGGTGCAGCACCCACTGGCACCTGGGGTACAGGTACCTGCTCCCACAGGTGATGCCCTGGAGAAACTGCCACATCCCTGGCTGCCATGGCCCAGGCTGGGGGCTGGGGCACAGAGCCCCCAGATGGCAGCAGCAGACTGTGCCAGGGAGCAGGCATGGGTGGAAAACCTGCCCTGCTGCCACAGCCAGCACCAGCCAAACCCCTCTTCCCAGCTGGGTGTCTCCTGGGGACAAGGCAGCAAGAAACCCTCTAGAGAAGCCCTGCGTTGTGCTGGGAGGGAGCAGAGGGCAGGGGCTGTGGGCACAGCCAGCTGAGTGGGGACAAGGAGCTGGCACGGAGCACGTATGTGACCACGCACAGACACGTGTGCACTGGGCAGGTGCCATCACTCCCTGTCACACACACACGTGCAGGAAGGTGAAGCAACATCCTCCTGCCAGCACATGGGCACCCTCAGCCTCAGGGCACCCGTGGGGTGCCCTGTGAGCTGTGTGTGCTCCCAGGGGGGCAGGCAGCGAGGAGCAGAGAGCCCCAGGGTGCCCGTGGGGAGCCCTGTGAGCTGTGTGTGCTCCCAGGGGGGCAGGCAGCGAGGAGCAGAGAGCCCCAGGGTGCCCGTGGGGAGCCCTGTGAGCTGTGTGTGCTCCCAGGGGGGCAGGCAGCGAGGAGCAGAGAGCCCCAGGGTGCCCGTGGGGAGCCCTGTGAGCTGTGTGTGCTCCCAGGGGGGCAGGCAGCGAGGAGCAGAGAGCCCCAGGGTGCCCGTGGGGAGCCCTGTGAGCTGTGTGTGCTCCCAGGGGGGCAGGCAGCGAGGAGCAGAGAGCCCCAGGGTGCCCGTGGGGAGCCCTGTGAGCTGTGTGTGCTCCCAGGGGGGCAGGCAGCGAGGAGCAGAGAGCCCCAGGGTGCCCGTGGGGAGCCCTGTGAGCTGTGTGTGCTCCCAGGGGGGCAGGCAGCGAGGAGCAGAGAGCCCCAGGGTGCCCGTGGGGAGCCCTGTGAGCTGTGTGTGCTCCCAGGGGGGCAGGCAGCGAGGAGCAGAGAGCCCCAGGGTGCCCGTGGGGAGCCCTGTGAGCTGTGTGTGCTCCCAGGGGGGCAGGCAGCGAGGAGCAGAGAGCCCCAGGGTGCCCGTGGGGAGCCCTGTGAGCTGTGTGTGCTCCCAGGGGGGCAGGCAGCGAGGAGCAGAGAGCCCCAGGGTGCCCGTGGGGAGCCCTGTGAGCTGTGTGTGCTCCCAGGGGGGCAGGCAGCGAGGAGCAGAGAGCCCCAGGGTGCCCGTGGGGAGCCCTGTGAGCTGTGTGTGCTCCCAGGGGGGCAGGCAGCGAGGAGCAGAGAGCCCCAGGGTGCCCGTGGGGAGCCCTGTGAGCTGTGTGTGCTCCCAGGGGGGCAGGCAGCGAGGAGCAGAGAGCCCCAGGGTGCCCGTGGGGAGCCCTGTGAGCTGTGTGTGCTCCCAGGGGGGCAGGCAGCGAGGAGCAGAGAGCCCCAGGGTGCCCGTGGGGAGCCCTGTGAGCTGTGTGTGCTCCCAGGGGGGCAGGCAGCGAGGAGCAGAGAGCCCCAGGGTGCCCGTGGGGAGCCCTGTGAGCTGTGTGTGCTCCCAGGGGGGCAGGCAGCGAGGAGCAGAGAGCCCCAGGGTGCCCGTGGGGAGCCCTGTGAGCTGTGTGTGCTCCCAGGGGGGCAGGCAGCGAGGAGCAGAGAGCCCCAGGGTGCCCGTGGGGAGCCCTGTGAGCTGTGTGTGCTCCCAGGGGGGCAGGCAGTGAGGAGCACAGCCCTGCAGAGGACACCTGCCTGCCTGCCCACGGCTGTCTCAGCAGCTCTGGCCCAGGATTGCTGTGCCAGCAAGGGCAGCCTGAAGAGTCAGCACCAGCCCTGCGTGGCACGGGTGCAGAAACCGAGGCACGGGGCACCGAGATCCCCGGGGAGAGCTCACAAGATGTCCTGAGCTCAGCAGAAGTGAGCACAGCCCAGAGATACCCCAGCACAGCCTGGCTTTGTCCCCCACCCCCAGCAGGCACCACCTACCAGGGGGTCCTGGGTGGGCACGTCACAGTGTCCATCACTCCTCTCGCAGGGCTGGCTGGCACAGCGGGTCCCCGAGGGTGGCAGGGCAGAGCCATGAGCAGCCCGTCCAGAGCTGA
>NW_009952719.1:93906-95678 GCF_000747805.2 Chaetura pelagica
AGGTGACGTCGTGGGCAGGTAGCCCGTGGGGGACCCTGGAAAGGTGTAGCACCCACCCCCACTCAGCCCAGCGCCGGGAGGCCGGGGCTGGGGCCGGAGGTACGTGGGGCTCAGGTGGATGCTGGAGTCAGGGTACAGGGGCACCCGGCTGCTGTCATAGCCACTGGTGGGGGACAGCCCGGTGTGGTGGTAGCGGGGAGAGGGCAGGTAGCTGGATTTGAAGCCAATTTTGCTGCTGTCTGCATAGGTGGATCCATAGGAGGTGTAGGAGCTGTAGCCGCTGGGCACCTTGCTGTAGGTGGTCTCGGCATAGCGGGAGGAGTCAACGTACCTCTTCAGGGTGGAGGAGAGCTGGGACATGCTGGAGGCTGGGGCTCAGTAAGCTCTCCTGGAGGCATCGACTGCAAGGATAGAGCCCAGGGGTCAGCTTCCACAAGCCACAGTCAGCACCACGGGGCACCCACCAGCAGCACCCACCCAGTCGCTCCTTGCCCCAGGATGCGGGGAAGGGCAGGCAGAAGGGAAGGCAGGGGGTGAAAGGTGGAAGGGAAGCTGTGGGGTGAAGTGTGATCACGGTTCCTGCCACCTGCCAGCCCTCCTGGAGAGCAGGAGCCAGCTGGCACTGCCACCTGTGTGCCTTCAGGCATCTCCTGGCATGGAAAGGAGCCTTGGAGCACAACCAGAGGCACCCAGCATCCCAGCACCCAGAGTCACCAGAGCCAAGGACTGCAGCAGTCACCTCTGTCCCAGCCCTGCCACACCATCCTGTGACTTTGTGCAGCCTGGTCCAGTGCCCATAGCAGGGAGGTTGGAACCTGATGATCTTGAAGGTCCCTTCCAACCTCCACCATTCTATGATTCTACGATTCTATGATTCTATGATTCTGTGATTGATTCTATGATTCTGTGGTTCTATGATTCTATGGTTCTATGGTTCTATGGTTCCATGATTCTATAAGTGCCCCACTCCTGAGGCTGGAGAGGTGTCCCCAGTGCCTCCTCCAGATAGGAGGCAGTTGCCTAATCACACTCATCATGCTTAGGCCCAACTCTGCTGAGATAAGCAGGGAGGATGGACTGATCCAGCCAGCCCAGCACCTTCCTCTGGTTATCCAGATGAAGCATCAGGGCTTGGCAGGGTGCTGGCATTTCCAGCTCACTGCTAACACACATCATGCTTGGCTGAGAGGGAAACTGAGGCAAGCTCAGGAAGTCAGTGCACGAGTCCCTGCCATCCATCCCTGCTCCCCACTTTGGAGCACAGCACCAAGTAGTGGGTGAAGACCTCAGTGCAGCCACGACCACACAGGGGCCCTGGGGAAGCTGTGAGGGGGCTGTCTGGAGCCAGAGGGAATTTTGCTCTGAGCAGCCAGGCTGAAGGGCTGATGTCTGGTTCCCTACCTGTCCCGGGGCTGCTGCTGGCACGGGGGGGGTGGGCAGGACCCCCAGCCGGGCTCCTCTGTCCTGGTGTTGCTGGAGCTCAGCTCCCCGGGCGCCTGGTGTCCCTCCCCTGGCAGGACAGCGTCTCATGTGGCTCCGAGTCGCCAGTCACCCAGGAGATGACCCTGATTCAGAGGCTTTTCCCAGCCCAGCCTGGGCGGGCTCTGGCCCTGCTCCAAGCTGGGAGGTGAGGGAGACCGTGCCTGGCCCGGCCCTGGCACATCCAGGCTTGGGGAAAGGTGCTGGATTCCCGGCGGGAGGATCCAGTGCAGCATCATTCCCTGCCTGACCCTGGAAGGGGCTCAAAGTCCTGATCAGAGCCCAGGAGTCCC
>NW_009952719.1:95712-96851 GCF_000747805.2 Chaetura pelagica
GCCTCCCTGTGTGTCTCCTGCATTTTCCACGGCAGGAAAATGATCCCTGTGAAACTGGAGTGGCCAGAGGGAGCCCTGCAGCCCCGGGACCAGCCCCCTGGCCCCACAGACCCTGGCACTAAGGGCTGAGGTGGCTGTGGTGTCAGCTTCCCCAGCCACCCCTGCCCACCTCACCCCGGTGTGGAAGTGCCCCGGGAATGTTTTTTTAGGAGCAGCAGCTTCTGCTGGGATCAGCACCATCCAGCCAACGTGGCCTCCTGGCCAGGCAGCCTGGCTTCCCAGCCATCTGGCTGCATCCCGGGTGCTGTGGTCATTGCCCAGGGAACAACCATCCCACAGAGGAGAAGAAAATATTTGCAAGCAAGAGCAAGGAGGAGTGCACAGACCTGTTTGGGAACGGAGGCTGAAGGGTGAATAACCTGCTCCCAGGCAAGCACTCCACAAAACACCCAGCTCTTCCTGGCCAGGCTGTGGCCACCCTGCCCTGGCACCAGGAGGGCACAGGAGTGGCTCTGACAGCCAGGATTCCACGTGCACAGTGGGGAATTTCACTCAGAGGGACGTGAGACCCTGGCCAAGGGACTGGCATCCCCCATGGGCACCAGACAGAGCCCCAGGGAGCCCATGCCTGGGGGCTACACGGAGCAGCCTGGCATGGGACCCACTCTCAGCTGCCCCAGCTCCCTGTTCCCTTTGCCAGGGCTCAGGACAGGCACCCCAGTCCCGGGACAGCCTCATGCCACCAGCCTGTGGTTTTGCTGGCACCCTGTGCCACCACTTGCTGCCAGTGGTGCCTGTTCCAGCTGTGCTGTGCCACCTCTGGCTCCAGCAGCAGCTCCCGTGGGTGTGAACCTGCCCCAGGAGAGCCCCTGGCTCGGGATGGGAGGGCAGCCGGTGCTTCCTGGCAGCACGACCAGGTCTCCACAAGGCACCGCGTGCCCTGGGGGTGCGGGGGCGCCGAAAAAAAAAACCCGGCTTCCCGGGGGGGGGGGGGGGCGCCGATGGAGAAGGATGTGAGGTCCGGGATGGGGAACCTGCCCCAAGACACAGCAGCGAACCCACGGGCCCCGTGGGAGGAAAGGTCTTACCATACAGGGCTGCCACATCTGCTAGGGCTGCCGGGGAGGCCTCATGTCACA
>NW_009952719.1:116074-117706 GCF_000747805.2 Chaetura pelagica
AGGTTCTTACCCGGCGGGCCTGCCACATCTGCTAGGGCTGCCGGGGAGTCCTCATGTCACACCGGAGCCGACCCCGGGGCTGCGGGGAGCGGAGGGTGCCAGGAGCCGGAGGAGCTGCGGGGGTGTGAGAAAACCCCGGTTCCTCCCCTCCCTTCCCTTCCTGACCTGCCTGGCCCCTCCCTGCCTGCCCCAGCCCTGAGCTTTCCTGCCTCCTGCCGAAGCCCCGGGGCTGCCGGGGCTGACTCAAACCTCCCGCACCTTCATCATCCTCCCGGGGTGTCAGGGGAAACTGAGGCACAGGAATGTCCGGTCTTGCCGCACGTGGCCGGGGACCAGCGACCAGCGCCGGGGACCAGCAGCTGGGCCACCAAAGGGCTTCCTTGGGCTGCTGGGACATCCTGCCCTGACCCAGCAGCTCCGGCAGCCTTCCCTGTGGGAAGCTCAGCCCCAAAGCTGGGAGGAGAACCCTTCTCCCTGGAGGCAGAGGGAGCAGAGACCCTGCTCCTTCTCTGAGCTCTGGGGGAGCCCTCCTGCCCTTGCCGGGGGCAGGCTCAGCTTACACAGCCCTGGCTCCATCCAAGGTGTTGCAGCACAGCTGCTTCTTGCTTACGCAGGCTGGGAGCTGTGTCCTCTGAGACACAATGTTCCAGCCTGGAGGTGACACGGGAGCTGCCAGCCCCACGGCAGCACAGCCGGGGGGGGGGGGGAACCCCGTGGGAAGCACCTTGCCTGCTCCAGCCCCACAGTGCTTTGGGGTGCAGGGGATCTGTGCCCACCTGGCAGTGCTGGAAGGGTGGGACACCCCTTCGTTTCCCGAGGGGGTAGAGGCAAGAGATCCTTCTGTGCACCTGCATTTCCCTCTAGACAAGGTGTCCCTGACAGCCCTGCCAAGCCTTTCCCCCCCTGCAAGGAGCCCCAGTCACCAAGGGGGAGCTCAGTACAGAGACCCCAGTGCCCTGGGGTGCTGCAAGCAGCTCTTCTCCCAGCCCTGCTCCAGCACCTGGGGAGAAGCCACCCAGGCTCCAGCACTGCCCCCCAGCACTCACACACCCCAGAGGGACAGGACCTGCCCAAGGTCGTGCAACCAGGGCCCAGCCTGGCCAGGGCCCTTCCCCTACCAGCCCCTGTTGCCTGAGAACCCTCCAAACTCCAAGCCACGTGTGCTGGCCAGGGAGTCATCACCCTGGCCTCCCTCTGTGCTGCTGACACATCCCCACCTGGCAGCAGAACCTGCTCCTCGCTGCTCCTGGGCCACCCCTTGAGCAGTAAAACCCCAAACCCCACAGAGAACCTTGACGTAGCACCCGGGGCTTGTTCTTGCTTTGAGGTCTGAGGGTGGAAAAAAAGAAGGGACCCCAGGGGAAGCAACCTGAGCAAGCAGCTCTGCCCAGGCTGGGGGACAAGGAAAGAGCCAGGGAGCATGGGAGAGGAGCTGCCAAATCAACTCTGAGCCTGCAACCCCTGTGGTTTTACCCAGCTGAAGGACGAGGGGGAGGAAAGTTTTGCTGCCACCTCTGAGTCTCTGATGCTGCAGCCCCCTCCC
Source organism: Chaetura pelagica (assembly GCF_000747805.2). Classification (NCBI taxonomy): domain Eukaryota; kingdom Metazoa; phylum Chordata; class Aves; order Apodiformes; family Apodidae; genus Chaetura; species Chaetura pelagica. The sequence continues at coordinate 117,618 of NW_009952719.1, forward strand.
CAGGGCTGGTGTCCTCACGGCACCCCCTCCACTCACTCACCTGTGGGCCGGGTGGCTGGTCAGGGGCAGGAGGCTGGCATGGCAGGGGG
>NW_009952719.1:118020-120289 GCF_000747805.2 Chaetura pelagica
GAACCCCGTGGGAAGCACCTTGCCTGCTCCAGCCCCACAGTGCTTTGGGGTGCAGGGGATCTGTGCCCACCTGGCAGTGCTGGAAGGGTGGGACACCCCTTCGTTTCCCGAGGGGGTAGAGGCAAGAGATCCTTCTGTGCACCTGCATTTCCCTCTAGACAAGGTGTCCCTGACAGCCCTGCCAAGCCTTTCCCCCCCTGCAAGGAGCCCCAGTCACCAAGGGGGAGCTCAGTACAGAGACCCCAGTGCCCTGGGGTGCTGCAAGCAGCTCTTCTCCCAGCCCTGCTCCAGCACCTGGGGAGAAGCCACCCAGGCTCCAGCACTGCCCCCCAGCACTCACACACCCCAGAGGGACAGGACCTGCCCAAGGTCGTGCAACCAGGGCCCAGCCTGGCCAGGGCCCTTCCCCTACCAGCCCCTGTTGCCTGAGAACCCTCCAAACTCCAAGCCACGTGTGCTGGCCAGGGAGTCATCACCCTGGCCTCCCTCTGTGCTGCTGACACATCCCCACCTGGCAGCAGAACCTGCTCCTCGCTGCTCCTGGGCCACCCCTTGAGCAGTAAAACCCCAAACCCCACAGAGAACCTTGACGTAGCACCCGGGGCTTGTTCTTGCTTTGAGGTCTGAGGGTGGAAAAAAAGAAGGGACCCCAGGGGAAGCAACCTGAGCAACCAGCTCTGCCCAGGCTGGGGGACAAGGAAAGAGCCAGGGAGCATGGGAGAGGAGCTGCCAAATCAACTCTGAGCCTGCAACCCCTGTGGTTTTACCCAGCTGAAGGACGAGGGGGAGGAAAGTTTTGCTGCCACCTCTGAGTCTCTGATGCTGCAGCCCCCTCCCCAGGGCTGGTGTCCCCCAGGCACCCCCTCCACTCACTCACCTGTGGGCCGGGTGGCTGGTCAGGGGCAGGAGGCTGGCATGGCAGGGGGCAAGCAGCTGGCCCTGGGGTTGATGCCCGCGGGTCTGAACCAATCCTGCCTCCTCAGAGCACTCCCTTTGGGGCTGGAGGAGAGGGGATGATGTGGAGGGGCAGGCAGGACCCAGACCTTTGAGGGGGACAGGCCAACCCCTCCAGGCTCAGCTCCTCCACCCTGCAGGGAATGGACGCAATGTCCGGAGGGGGCTGAGCTGGAGGGCTGTGGGGCCACTCAAAAACACCACGGCAGAAATTTCAGGGCTCAGGTTACGGGGCTGGATAAATATAGTGACTTTATCTGACCTCACGGGGCGCCGAAATGCTCCTCTCGCATTCCAGCTTTCAGGGAGGCTTAAAGGGGACGTGAAGCCATAGGGGGCTGGTGGCCCGTGGGAAGGGGCTGCTGGAAGAGGAGGCTGCGGAGGAAAGGGGAGGGTCTGGGAATGAAGAAGGGTAACTGAGGGTAAGTGTGGGGAAGGGAGAGATTTGGGAGGGAGATGGAAGTCCAGAAGGGAAAGAATGGATAGAGGGATTGAGAGAGGGAGCAGGGTGGGACACAGCTTGGTGTGGGGGTCAGGGAGGCAGAAAGAGGGGGTGCCCTTGGCTGCCAGTGGGGTCTGCAGCAGAGCATTAAGGGCAGGAGATGGCCTGGATATTTTCCCCCCCGTGGGACAAGCCTTAGGGCTTCCTAAGGCTGCAGCAGAGGTGGGCAGGGGGCAGCCAGCCTGGTGGTGCAGGGGCAGGACCACCCACCCCTCATGACTCTATAGGGACACCAGGGCACCCACCCTGACCCGCCCAGCACGGCGTGGCTGGTGAGACGCTGGCACCTGGGGGGCTGTGACTCAGAGAGCACCTGCCAAGGGTAATTAGGAGGGCTGCAATTATAGTGGCATTTTCCTCCCTCCTACCTGGCTCCAGCCCTTAAACAGGGAGGGTCACACAAGGGATGCATCTGGGTGTCACCCTGGGAGGGTGACCAGCGGTGTCTGGGGATGGTGGCAAGTCCTGCTCCCAAACCTGAGGGTGTGCCCTGTGGTCTCTCCAGCTGCCAGGGTGCCATCCTGGCCCTGGGCAGGGAGCTGCTCCTGCTGCTCCAGGGGGTCTGGGGGCTCTTGGCAGCCCCAGGGGCAGAAACACACCCAGCCCTGTCCCCACCTCAGCAACTCCCTCCCTGGAGGGTAGCTGGGCCAGGAGCAGCCCCAGGATGCCTGCTGGTACCTACCTTGCTTTGCCCCCCTGTTGACATGGTGGGCAGCAGCTCTGGCCCTGAGCTCACAATGGGGCTTTGGGAGCAGTGGGGATGGGAGCAAAGGGCCTGGGGTGCAGGGGTCTGTGTGCATGGGGGGGGGGGGG
>NW_009952719.1:120393-122252 GCF_000747805.2 Chaetura pelagica
CCCACCCCCCGCCGCACACACGGGTGGCCGTGGCTCCAACACACAACCTAGGGTTTTATTGTGCAGACAGAGGAACACTCCTGGAGGATAGAGTTTTGTTGTTGTCGTCGTTGCCTTTTTTTTGTGTCGTTGTTGTTGCTTTTTTTTTCCTTTTCTTTTTTTTCCCCTTTTTTTCCCCCCCTTTTTGTCCCCCTGAACAGAATCCGGGTTTATACGACAAAGCTGTGGAAACAACTACAAATGTTCACCCCAAAGAAAAAAAATATAATCAAAAAATAAAAAGAAGTGAGACTTGGAGACGTATCTGTGCTCTGCCTGCTGGGCTCTGCACCTGCCCCAGTGCTCACCAGCAAGCCCAGGGAGCAGCCAGACCTCAGCTTAGATGCGGGCTCAGCAGCACTAGACAGCAAGCAAGCAGGCAGGGACAGGCAGGGAAGGGGCACAGGAGCAGGAGGCAGCTGGTGGTGCCTGGAGAGGAAGGGCAAGGAGAGGGGAGCAGCTGCTGTGAGGGGCTCTCAGCCCCCTGGGTACAGCCCAGGCTGCAGGGGGTGCTCAGAGGGGTTGGGGTTCACCTCGTGGGTGTGGATGCTCCTGCCTGCATCTTCTGCTGCTCTACCCTGGGGTTCTGTGGGGTGTCAGGCAAGGCCCGGGCTGGTGGATGTGGGGCTGTGCTCAGCATCCCTCTCCCAGCTCTTGTTGAACCCTGGGAAGGTCCTGGACTTACTGAGGCAGAGACCAAGGGTTGGGTTGCACTTAGATCCTCTTCTGCTCTTAAATGGGGGGGCAGGGAAATGAGGAGGGAGAAAGGAGGGGGCACTGATGGAAGGCTGCCCTGAGGGAAGGCTGCTGAGCCCAGCCAGGGCCAGGCAGGGGGGATGTGTGCCATGAGGAAGGATCAAGACCCCCAGACGTTTCCTCAACAGACCCCTGCAGAGACCTTGGGATCACACTCCCACTGGGAAGCTCCCTCCCTACCAGCCTGCCTGGATCCAGCTCCGGGGTCCTGCAGGAGAGGAGCAGGGGGGGAGGCAGGGCTGTGGTTAGCTCAGAGGGGCTGTGGTTAGCTCAGAGGGGCTGTGGTTAGCTCAGAGGGGCTGTGGTTAGCTCAGAGGGGCTGTGGGCCGTCCACTGCCAGTGGGTGCTGGCAGCAATTCTCTCGTCACAGCTAAGGGCTGGGCCCTGGGGACAGCAAGTGGTGTCTCTGGCTCGGGCAACCCCAAGGTACCCAGACAATATCTGGAGGAGGCCTCACTTCCAGCTCAGCTGTAAAAAAAACCAAACAAACCAAACAGATTAGGAAAAAACTTGTTGCCAAAGCACCTCTGCAAGGAGCTCCCTGTCCTGGGGCTGCAAAAGAGCCTGAAGGAGGCAGGGACATTTGACAGGTGTCTCCTAGACCTGCTCCACTCTCTCCTCCCACCCTGGCTGGGTCCAGCATCACCCCACACCACCCCTGCTGCCTTCCTGCCCTACTCGCTCTGAGCCAGGACTTGCCCTGTGCTCCCGCCCAGCCGTGGCAGCTCGGGGTGACTCAGGGCAAGAGGAGCAGGCTGAGAAATCATAAGTCCTCTGGGTAGCAGGGTGGGCTGGGGACTCTGGCAGCCCCATCTCCTGCAGGGGCTGCGGGCACAGCACCCAGCAGAGAGACCTCTCCCCACGCTCTCACACCCCCTCCCTCTCTTACCTGCCCACCCAGCTGTCTTCCCCACTCGAGAACAGGCAAACCCCCAAAAATGAAAGGGATGGGAGAAGTGGTCAAGGGGAGGGAGGGAGGGAAGGAAGGGAGGTGTGGTGGAGGCTCCAGTGCTCCCAGTATGAGCAAACCAGCCAGCCTGGCGAGCGGGGAGGTGCGGGGTGGG
>NW_009952719.1:123321-126670 GCF_000747805.2 Chaetura pelagica
CAGGGAGAGGAGGAGCAGCAGGAGCCACGAGGTGTTCTGGATCAAGAGGCTGAAGCCGGCGCATTTCTCCAGTTTGTCTGTGGGGACAGGGAATGGGGAGGGAGGGAAGAGCAGCAATGAAATCCCTCGGGAGGAGGGGTCAGGTGTTAGCAAGGGTACAGGGACTCAGCTTCTTGCCTTTTCTCTGCCCCAGAAGTGCAGCAAAACCCATCCTGGCCCCTTGCCTCTTTCCCCTCCCACCTTGTCCCCGTGTTGTGGCAAAGCTTTGTGGGCACAGGGATCCTGGGAAGCAGAACCCTGCACATGCCTCACTAAGGTGACACCAGGTAAGGCAATGGGCTCTGCCACTGGAGGGCTGCTCCTGTAGGACCCAAGTGTGGAAAATCCCCCCTGTGCTTCCATTCTGGACCACATACCTCTTCAGTGCTTCACCAACAGACGTGTCCCCTCTGCTGGGACTGACTATGAAGCATCATCTATGGGGGGACACCTGGGAAACGCACCCAAAGTGGGGACCAAGAGGGGCAGGGGTGATGGGGCAGAATGAGGGCACCTGTGGGGCTGACTGCTCTGCTTGCAGTAGGAAGGGCAGGTAGGGGTTGGGAAACCTCAAGAAGGGCTTGGGGACACCACCAAGGGGTTGTGTTTTCCTCTGCTGCCCCTTCCAAAGGGAAGGAAGGATTGAGACCAAGCACCACCCCCCATCTCACCTTTGATGACGGTGATGTTCTTTATCTGGTTGCCGGTGTAGTCGTTGGTGGCCTTCAGCTCACAGGTGTAGACACCCTCGTCGCTGGTGGTGAAGCCCTGCAGGTAGAGGCACACCAGGTTCTTGTGCATGGTGCTGTTGGCTCGGTGCCGGTAGGCGTTCTCGGAGACGCTGATGGTGCTGTAGATGACGTGCTTCCTGTTGTCCTTGGTGATGCTGAACTCGTAGGTCAGGGGGTTGCTGGTTTTGTTGTCGTACCGGCAGTCCACCCGCAGGCTCTGGCCCAGCAAGCAGGCACTCAGGTCCTTGATCATCTGGCAGTGGGCAGCCTGGAGGACTGGGAGAGGCAAGCAGGGGTTGGACAGGGAACAGGGAGCACTGAGGAGGTCCATGCAGCCTCCTGGTCCATGTCTGGCTGCTCTGGGGCTGGGAGAGGAGGGAGGGGATGTGCATCTGCTGGCTGTACCTGTCAGGATGACAGCGATGCCCACAGTGGGGTTCATCTCTCTGCTGAGGTGTCCAGATGTGACTGTCACTGGGAGGGGAGCCTGGGCAGGGAGAAAGAGAGGTGGTCAGTCAGAGCAGTGCCCTGGCACTCAGCTGTGGTGGTGCAGACACGGGCACACAGGTGGGCAGGCTGCCTCTTCTCCTCTGCCTGCTCCTCATCATGATGTCTGATCCACTGCACAGGAACCAGCTGGCCATGCAATGAGCCAGGGAATCAGGCACTGTGTGTCCAGCCACTGTCACCTTTCTGTATCCCCAGGCAATGCCACCCATGGATCCCTTTTCCCTGTCTGGATCCCCCCCAGCAGACATGAAATGAGCCTGGCACAGACCTGCAGCTGCCTGCAGTAAGGCCTGCATGTGCTGCCTTCCCCTCCTGCCCCGTGCCCAGGCTGAGTGCCCAGTCAAGGGACAGGCAGGAGAAATCAGGATGTGCCCCTCTACCTGCTCATCATGTCCAGAGGGCTGCAGCTGATGGGATGTGCTGCCAGGTGAGGGACCCTCCCTTGGCAAGGGTGGGTGCCCAGCCTGCCAGCCCCCCTGCAGCTCCAGCGGGTGAGCTCAGCAAAGATGACTCATTGTGATGCAGTGAGGGAAAGGGGCCAAGAGCAGTGAGAAGGAGGGACACAGCAGCTGGACAGGGAGCCAAGATGCTTTCTCCAGGAGCTGAGCCTGCCCAGCCGCTGGGTGGGAGGGTTTTGGGGTGGCAGAGTCCACCCTCAGGGTCCCTGTGTCCCTCTCCCTTCAGGCTGCCTCCTGGTCTGGGTGGGCAGAGGACCCAGGGATGTGCCAACCAAACCCCAGAGCTGCTGACAGGCTGAGCCAGCCGAGAGGAATCAATTAAAGGTTTGCAGCCCAGCCAAGCAGCCGCATGGGGAATCCAGCTGCAGACATGCGGAATGGAGGCGGGGGGAGCAGCAGAGCAGATTCCAGGGCTGAAGGACACACCAAACACCCTGCAGTCCCTCCTGCAGAATGGAGATGTGGGGCCAGGTCCAAGAAGGGGAGTGAATTACCACCCCTGTGGGACTTCAGGCTGACAGAGGGGACAGCAGACCCCCAGTTTGCTGCCTTTGAGCCTGGCTAAGCATCCAGGGAAAAGATGGGAACTGCCTGCAGCACAGCCAGCTGTTTTTTTCTTCTTAGCATTTTTTTGGGTCTTTCATATAGTATTCTAGGAGGAAATACCAAAATCGTTTGCTCACTCTGAAGCTGTGAATGATTATCTTGTCCACAACCCTGAACACTGGCCCTGAACACAGGAAGAAGAATTAATTCCCTTCTGTTTGGTCTTCAGAACCAAGAGGCTGCAAATGCAAAGGCATGATGGAGCAGATGACCTGAATCTCCTCTGGGTTCCTAGAAACTGGACCCCGTCCCTTTCTTTGTCATTTCTGAGCTTCAACTCACTCCTTTTTGAATGTCCTGGGACATTATCTAGGTAATAGCCAGGGTTTCCTCCAAAAAAACCCAAAACAGTGCAGAAAAGCTCCCAGAAAGGAGGGTTTCCATATATATGCATTCAGATACAGTTTCATAAGTCCTTGGATCCCTTGTACCCCTCTTTTCCTCCTGAGAGCAGTGTCAGGAGCAGACATCACCAGGTAACTTTTGCTCCTGCATGATCCCGGGGGCTTTGTGCAGGGACAGAACTCAGAAGGATGGTGGCATCAGAGCAGCTCCAGCCCTTGCAGAGCAGAGCTTTCTGGTGTGGTCCCTGCCACCAGCTCAGGTGGTCCCTCTGTGCCCACCAACAGGCACCGGGGGAGCAGAGAGACGGGCTGAGGGAAAACCAGAGCCCCAGGAGCCTGCCTGTGCTCGGGGGTGCCAGCTCCAGCCCTTGCAGAGCAGAGCTTTCTGGTGTGGTCCCTGCCACCAGCTCAGGTGGTCCCTCTGTGCCCACCAACAGGCACCGGGGGAGCAGAGAGACGGGCTGAGGGAAAACCAGAGCCCCAGGAGCCTGCCTGTGCTCGGGGGTGCCTGCCAGCAAAATGGGGGGGTTCCTGCGGGTGTGCAGGGGAGAGCCAGGCTGGCAGCACCTCTGCGAGGGGCAGGAGGGGTGGGGGGTCCCGCTGCCCCCCTTGCAGGAGGCACAGGGCGAGGCTGGCAGCCGCGTGTGCGCGCACAGGCGTG
>NW_009952719.1:128666-131030 GCF_000747805.2 Chaetura pelagica
AGGGGGGGACCCAGCCTGACTCAGGTGGTGTGGGAGGGTCCCGTTTGGCCCCCTTTCCACTCTGGTCCCTTTCCCCTCTTTCTGCAAACTGGAAAGGGCAAGAGATCATAGAACCATGGAATGGTTTGGGGTTGCAAGGGACCTTCAAGATGATCTAGATCCACCCCCCTGTATAGGCAGGGACACCTCCCACCAGCCCAGGTTGCTCCAAGCCCCATCCAACCTGCCCTTCAACACTGCCAGGGATGGGGCAAATCCCTGTTGCCATGAGAACATCAGATTTTGCAGAAGAGCTGCCAGCCCCCTACGCTTCCCCCACCAAGCAGGAGTTGTTCTGCTCTGAAAGGTGGACTCATCAGAAGTGGGAAGAGCAGCTTGGCTTGGGCTTTGCTGAGGAGGGAGGGAGAAGGTAGGTATTCTCCCTCCCCAAATTTATAATGCTCAGGTGCCCAACGAGGCCAGCCTGCCCCATGTCACCAAAGGCCCAAGCAACACAGGTCTCCTCCTGGTGGGAAATGGTGGCAGGAATGGCAGCTCTGCCTGTAATACCATTGCCCACAGGCCTTAAGTTTAAGGCCCAGGACTGGTGGCAGTGAGGACACAAACAAGGGCTTGGTCCCCTCCTCCCACACCCCTTGGCTGGGCTCTGCAAAAAGGGCTGGCAAGGTGAAAGTTGATATGAAAAGTCATATTCTGCTCCAGCAGAACCTGATCCCAGGTGACACTCGAGTGCTGAGGTTTTGCAAGCTGGCTGTGCAGCAGGGTTTTGCTAATCCTACAGAATCTTAGCTCTGGCTCTTTGCTCACAACATGGGCTCTGGGTGTGCTGCCTCCAACAGGGCCGGACACCCAGGGGGGCTGTGATGCTCAGGGTGTTTGCAGCCATGAAGGGGCAAAGACCTGACCCTCTCTGCTGTGGCAGGGGGGTGTGGAGGGGACCTAGGCTGTTGTCAGGGTGCAAAAAATGCAAGCACGGGGTCTGCATCCAAACCCAGCTGGGATGGAGGAGCACATGTACCCATGAGCACACACACGTGTGCGGACACATGGGTTCCTGTGACATCCAGTCCCACATGTCCTCAAGCTGTCCCTCCTCCCTATCCCCACCCTCACCCCCAGCTATGCAAGTACAGGCAACCAGGGAATTGCAGCTGGAGGGATTGGCTTTTGGAGGTGTGCTGTTACCAAGTCCCATTGCAAGAGATACCAGCTCCCTTTAAAATCTGGGCCAGTGGTGCTGTGGAGGCAGGAGTGATTGTGCAGTTTCTGAGCAGTGCTGGCAGTGAGCAGCCTGCCTGGGTATTTGCAGGAGGCTCCTTGCAGAGGTTCTCCAGCCTGGATAGTTCCTCCACTGCAGATTGCAGTCTGGCTGCCTTCCACAAACCAGAGAAAACCAGTCCCCAAGTTGCACCGAGTGCAGAGGCCTCCAGGTGGTGGCCAAAGGAGAAGACATGGGTGGGGAGGAGAAAAAACCTAATAATGACAGACAAAAATGGAGAGGAGGGCAACATTTGCAGTGGCAGGTGTCAGGCAGAGGATCAGACAGCCAAACACAAACAGGAGGCAGCTGAACAAACAGTGCAGACACCAGCAGGTGTGGGTCGATGCAGCAGGACAGACAGACAAGCAGGCAGAAGCAGGACACAAACTGCTCCTGTCTGGAAAGACATCCAGGGTATTTGGAGAACCCTCCTTCTGCTCTGCTGGGCTGCTCCCCGTAGCTCAAGGACTGTCCCCAGTAGCTGCAGGAGACAGGCTGGGAGCAGAGGGACCATGACTCGGGTGTCTGGGGCTGCTGCAGCAATTGAAACCTGGCCTTGCCCCAAGGACATCCTGCTGCAGGGGATGCCCTTCTTCTAGGAGAAAGGGAGGTGCACCTCCTCCCTGAGAGGAAAAACATCTCTCCTGTGCTGCCAGCCTACCCCCAAACAGGGGAAGCAGTGTCCCTCTCTCTCCCTCGTGCTCATTGATCCCCACCCAGCAGAACACTCTGAGTCCTGCTCAAAACACAACAGCAGGATGCTCACAGAGCAGCTGGTCTCTACCAGCAACATTTTCTCCCCCACTGCTAATTGTTAGGGAGATATGAGGTCCTCAGCTACCAGGACCTGAGAACTATACTCCAGAGGGGAGACCCCTGACATTCTCCTCCAAAGGCCTTAGAGCTGGGAGTTACAGAACAGAGGAATGAGGGATGACATCCAAGAATCCATGTTATTGATCTGGCAGCTCTAGCAAAGATCACAGCTCTGGGCTTGACAAATGGAAACACTCACCTGCCTGACAGAGCTGTGCCTGCCCCTGCACATCCCCTGCCAGGCTGGCCAGGCCCCAGAGCTCCAGCTGGCAGGAGGGCCGCCAAGG
>NW_009952719.1:131043-131544 GCF_000747805.2 Chaetura pelagica
CCCACCCCATCTTGGAGGGACAAGAAAGGGAAGCTGCAGAGGAGCTTTGCCCTTGATTGGAGAGACAGACTGGCCCCTGGGAGCCCAGCAAGGCCCCATGGATGCTATATGTAGCATGGCCCAGATATGAAGCCCCTGGGCTTTGTGGCACTGCTGCACAGAGCAGCGGTGGAGGAGACTCTGCTCCCCTCCCTCCTGCACACAGCCACAGAAAACGGGCAGGAAGGGCTCCTGCTGCAGCTCTGGCCTGGGCTCTGCTGTGCTTCAAGCACCCACATCAGCCTCAGTAGGGTGGCTGGGCTCCAGAGCTCCTCTTTGGTAGCCTTTACCTAGGCACAGAGAGGCCCACCAGACCCGTGGTTTCAGCCTCTCTGCAGGGGTGCCACCTCCCATGGACTCTTCATGTGGGAGTTAAGAGAGGTCAGAGAGTGATCAGAGAGTTTGAACTGGGAAAAGATGCCTCTTCAGGTGGTGAAATTCACCTCCTCCTGCACCTGCTGA
>NW_009952719.1:131558-131980 GCF_000747805.2 Chaetura pelagica
CATGCCACCTCCCCCAACTTAAGGTGGCAATCAAAGGAAGTACCTATGGAGGGTGATGCCAGGCTGTGCAGCATTAGAAGCCCCAGATAGACACTTCATTGCAAGACCAACTTCAGCCCCTTTGTTTTGGGGAAATTTACCACTGTGGGAAAGGAGAAGCTCCTAGGAGCTTCCTAGGAAGGTGCTGGAAAGATAGAGGGGTGTAGAGCACAGCAGTGCTGCTGCTCCCCAGCCCCAGCCTGGCTTTCTCCTCTGTGTCTCAGGAGAGATGAATAATGCAAGCTACATAACATGGAAACAGCTTCCCTCAGTTTTCTCCTCCTACTTGCTGGGCCTTAAGGAATGGAAACTGTTTATTAGCATTCCTTATTTATGAAGAAACTGTCAGGCTGGGATGGTTAACTCTCACCACACAGGTTCCC
>NW_009952719.1:132011-136190 GCF_000747805.2 Chaetura pelagica
GCTCCATGCAGGGTCCTCCCGAGCCAGCCAGGAAGCTCCTCACTCTGGAAAGAAGGAGGTTAAAGAGAAGCAGGTAGATTTGCTGCCAGACTGTTGAGAGAGGGCTGCCTAGGCTGGGCTGTCCCCAGGGCAGTGCTGGAAGGGCAGGGGGCTGTCCCACAGCACACACAGTGTGGAATTCACAGCCAGCTGCTGCCTGCACTTGAGCTTGTGTCATCGGTTCCAGCACTCTCATCTCCCCCATTGTTAGCAGGGACAACGGGAGCGTGTACCAGGGCTGGGTGAGGAAGGGCTTCCCCCTACTCCCTGCCTTCCTGCCACACAGACCCGGAATCACTAGGACGGAGGGGGAAACAGCACTGCTTGCCCAGAGCCTGAACGTGGCTGCTGCCAGAAGCACCGGCCAGCCCTGCTTTCTGCATCATCCTTCCCATCATCCAGCTGCACATCCCGCATCCCTCCCACCATAGCACCAGAGGGGTGCAGGCCTTACTCACTCAGCTCCTCTCAGCCCATAACAATAAAGCCCTGGGAGCAGAGAGGGATTTTTCAAGCACTTCCCAAGCAGTTTTTTTTTATTCACTGTCCCTGTGTGGGAGGCTGGAGAACTTGATGCTTTAGGAGGCTTAAGCCAGACCTAGGAAATCTAAAGGCCCCCATCCCCAGAAATGCTAAGGTCTCCTTCAGGTACAGGAAGAGTCACTTCATATCTCTGTGCATCTATTTTTACCAGAGAAAAGCACAACCTGAAGAATTTTTTTTCCTTTAGTGTTTTGTCCAGGCCCAGCCTTATTTGAAATGCTGGTCTCTAAGGGACAGTGTTGATAAAGACAGCACAGCCAAAAAAACCCTCATGAGGAGAAACCCAAAAACATGAGTAAAAGTTAGAAAGCAAAGGGAAAGAAAAAAAATAATCTTGATTATAACCATGGAGGAGTTGCCCAGACACCCAGGAAGGAGCAGGGCTGGAGTGAAGGTTCAACAGCCATGAAATCTCACCAGGTTACAAGGACCCAGTCAGAACTCGAGGCTCTGGAACCAAGTTATCAATAGCAGCTTTTGAGGAGGTTGAGTTGAAGATTTAGCAGAAGCCTGATTTGCACACAGATGTTAATAACCTGCAAATGAAGAAACTAATTCCACAGACAACTTTCAACTCCTCCAGGTGCTGGGACAAGCATAACTGCTCTGAGGCCCTTTTCTCTGCTACCAGGAGCTGAAAAATAGCAGAGCCAAGTAGCCTTAATAGAAATAAGGTGGGAAAACCCCTCCTTCTTGCAAAAAGTGAACAGCATTTACTGGAAGAAATCTCTCCACAGGGCCTGGGAGAGCTTGAGCATGTGCAGAAGCTCCAGCCCACTGGTGAAAACAGTTATTGCTCGTATGGTTTGGGATCCTGCCAGCCAGCACTTCATTACAATTAACTGACTCTCCTATTCTTTGGAAATAATTTACATGGCTCATTAAGCTGTGCATTGCTTCTAAGAACCTACCAACATTCTCTGTGTTAAATGCACAACTTGGTATTTGTGGGTGATGAAAGCAGCTCAAAGGAGACTGTGGCATTCAGAGTGCCAGACCCTCACCAGCTTTCCAGGGCATTAAGCAGCCTCTTAATATCCCAAAAAACTCCAGCACCTGGATGCAGCCCCACAAACACCCCATGGCCTCACTGCTCCCTGATCCACTCTATTTTTGTGGCTTGAGGCTTCCAGAATTACTTCAAATATTGCAAAATAAAACACACAAATAAGCTGCAGAGCAGCAAATCCAAGCTCCATTTAATTTAGAAAAGGACTTGCGTGTAGCACTGTCCAAGTAAACACTTGACTACAGAGGATTCATGGATTCCTACACAAGAGAGTCCCATTTCCAGGGAAAATAGTGGTGAGGGAAGACGGAAGCAGGGACTGGAACATATCTGGACAGCAATGAGTGCTCCAGGGCTCTGCCACACCAAGCATAGAGCAACATCACCTCCATGTACACCATCTGAGGACCCTGAGTGACAGCTGGAAGACCACAGGACAAACACAAAACCCATGGAATAGCAAAAAAACTGAAGGAGCACAAGCTAAAAAAAACAACACGTGAAGCAACAGGTTAATAACGTAGGAGAGAAGGCAAGCAAAAAAACTGCTAAACACCAAGATTGAAAAAAATTTTTATTAAACAAGAAAAAGAAATAAATTAGAAAAAAAGTAAGTCACAGGTGCTGTTCCTAGAGGGAATGGACAATGGTTTGCAAGAAGCTGGAATCCAATTGGGGCTTCTCTGCCTCCTGCAAAAGAAGGGGCAAGCCCGGACGCTCCCTCCGCTCGCAGACTGAGGGAAAAACCCCCTGCTACAGCACACAGCCAGGCTCTCTCTGCTGGGCAGCCTAGCTACGCTACCCTGATCTGCCATGAGGCCTAAAGGACAAGCTGCAGCACTCACACCCACAAAGACAAGGACAAACACAAACAAGTGCCCAGAAGAGAGAGCCAAGCCTGTGCAGCCAAAGGCAAAGGAGCCACCCCTACCAGCGAGCAGGAGAAGAAAGGCCCAAGGCCTGCCCCGGGGGGGCATGGGGGCCCTAGGGGCCTCAACACACCAAGGAGCGTGACAAGTGACCAAGGGGCAGGTGCTGTGACACACCCTGACTGCAGGGGTCACCATGGCCAGGCCACCAGCAGGCACAAAGCCAGTGGGGCAGGACAGGGCTGGGGAAAGGGCTCTGGGAAGGCATGGAAGCCACAGGGACCTCAACATGCCCAGGGTTTTTTTAAATGGCCAAGGGGGTTTATTAAATTAAAGCCACAAGGACCTCAACATGCCCAGGGGCTTTTAAATGGGCCAAGGGGCTTTTGAAATGCTGTGACACACCCTGACTTCAGGGGTCACCATTACCAGGCCACCAGCAGGCACAAAGCCAGTGGGGCAGGAGGACAGGGCTGGGGAAGGGGCCCTGCCCTGATTCCAGGGCAGGCAAGGGCTCTGGAAGGGCATGGTGGGCTAAGGGGCTTTTTAACTGCTGTGACAAGCCCTGACTCTAGGGGTCACAATGGCCAGGCCACCAGCAGGCACAGAGCCAGCGGGGCAGGAGGACAGGGCTGGGCAAAGGGCCTTCCCCTGCTTACAGGGTGGCCCGGGGGTCCAGCGAGCTCCCTCCCCCCTCAGGGGCAGAGACTGTGGCTCTCACCCTCCTTACAGGGTTGCCACTCTCTCCTGGCAGCTAAAGGAGCAAGAGAGCAAAAAGCCAACACCAGCAAAGACCCAGCCCTGCTTACAGGGAGGTCGCCCAGCTAAAGTCGGCCAGGTCACCCTAAAGGTGCCTGCCAGGCTCTTAAGTGACCATAGCCCTGGATACAGGGAGGTGCCTTTGCCCAGAGTGTCTTTCTCCCGCCCCCTCTTCAGCCCGGGGCTGCTCCTCTTCTTGCTGGCTCTTTCTTGCTGTCTTGCAGAATGAATATTCTTTCTTCTTGAACAGGTTCTATCAAGGAAGAGGGACATATTTAATCCCGGGTATTTACCGATTTTAACTGCTACACCAAGATCAAGGTTCAATCTAGGAGCTGTCCTCGTCTTATGCTCTTCTCTTTGCTTCAGCCACATTACGCCCTGTTGTTCCTTATTCCTCCTCCCTTTTCCCAGATGGATTATCTCTCCATTCCTCCACCCCTTCCGTGTTCAAAAGCCTCTTTCCGAACTCACCGTCAAGTTTTGGTAGGTACTTCACTTCCTTCCTCCAGAGACCATATGCATTCATTTGTTGAGTGTGGGCTTCTGGACTCTAAAAAAGAGAAAATTATATTGCTACTTTATAATTTGGATCTAACCCTACAAGGAAGTTTTCTGTTTTATGAAAATCTTCCTCTGTGACCTTCTTTTCAGCTGTTTTGTGTCTTTTTTTTTCTCTACATTCCCCTAGATTTTCCCTCTACGGTGCTGCCTGCCTTCCATGAGAGAGATATTCCCTCAGAAATGCTCATTTTTCTCCCCTGAATTACTCCACATTCACCTCTCTAAAAGAGGATACTTTGTTTCACGTAAATTACCTCTGGTTTTGTGAAAAATGCCACCTGAGTCCCCTCTAAGTTACTGTAGGTTTTTTCACTCCAAAATACTGCCTGCCTTCTCTGAGAGTCATCAGGCTTTACCTCATAAACGCTCATTTCTCCCTCACCCCTTCCCCCCCCC
>NW_009952719.1:136212-137893 GCF_000747805.2 Chaetura pelagica
TTTCCCTCAGAAATGCTTATTTCACCCCTCCAAATTACTGCGGATTTACCGCTCAAAAAAAGTTCACTTTTATTCCCCTAAATTACCTCAGGTTTTCTATATAAAACGTCACCCCTGTCCCCTGTAAGTTACCATAGATTTTTCCCGCCTTCTCTGACATTCCCTCATAAATGCTCCTTCCACCGCCCCCAAATCACTCCCTATTCATCCCTCAAGAAGAGGACACTGTGTTTCACTTAAATTACCTCAGGTTTTGTTAAAAATGTCACCCGGCCCCTTTAAGTTACCCTACTTTTCTCTCCAAAACGCTGCCTGCTTTCTCCGAGATACATCAGACTTTGCCTCAGAAATGCTCATTTATCCCCTAAATTATCCCAGATTGATCCCTCAAAAGAAAGAAAAAAAGACACTTTGTTCCATCTAAATTACCTTAGATTTTCTGAGGAAAATGTCACTTCTATCCCTGCTAAATTATCTTAGTTTGCCTAAAAAAGCTTCCTGCCTTCCCTGAGACACATCAGGCTTTCCTTTAGAAAAGCTCCTTCCCCCCCCTCTAAATTAAGCCACATTAACCCCTAAAGTAACTTAACTTTGCTTAAATTACCTCAGGTTTTCTGTCCACATTGTCCCCTTTGTCCCCCCCAACTCACCTCAGCTTTTCCCTCCAAAACATTCATTATTGTCACTATAGATCACTTCAGATTTTACCCCCAAAAAGTCCCCTTTCCTTCCTAAGTTAGTTTAGCATCCCCTCTCTAAAGCTCACATCTGTTCCCCCCAAACTACCTCAGAAAATCCACCAAAACACAGGGCTGACCTCTGAGAATTCACCTCTCAAAAAAGACACTTTGTTTCACCTAAATTACCTCAGGTTTTGTAAAAAAAAAGTCACTTATGTCCCCTCCAAGTTACTCAGGAGTTTCTGTCTAAAGAATCCACCTGCCTTGCCTGAGAAACAAAAGGCTTTTCCCTCAGAAATGCTGATATTTCACCTCTAAATTACTCCATATAAACCCCTAAAGTATCTTTGCTTAAATTACCTCAGGTTTTCTGTCAAAAATATCAGCTCTGTCCCCTCTAGATTTTCCCTCCAAAATGTACCTGCCTTCTCTGAGAGAAACTTTACCTCAGAAACGCTTATTTCCCCCCCCCCTCAGAAAATCCACCAAAACACAGGGCTGACCTCTGAGAATTCACCCCTCAAAAAAGACACTTTGGTTCACCTAAATTACCTCAGGTTTCGTAAAAAAAAATGTCACTTCTGTCCCCTCCAAGTTACCCTGGAGTTTCTGCCTAAAAAAGCCGCATTTTTTTCCCTGAGAGACATCAGGCCTTCCTTTAGAAATGCTTGTATTTCACCTCTAAATGACCCCAGATAAACCCCTAAATAACTTAGCTTAATTACCTCAGGTTTTCTGTCCACCCTGCCGCCTTTCCTCCCCCCTAACTCACCTCAGCTTTTCCCTCAAAAACATTCATTCTTGCCACTATAGTTCACTTCAGATTTTACCCCCAAAACGTCCCCTTTCATCCCTTTTTAAGTTTGTTTATCTTCCACTCTCTAAAGCTCAGTCTGTTCCCTCCAAACTACCTCAGAAAATCCACCAAAACACAGGGCTGACCTCTGAGAGTTCACCCCTCAAAACAGACACTTTGTTTCACCTAAATTACCTCAGGTTTT
>NW_009952719.1:138641-140135 GCF_000747805.2 Chaetura pelagica
CCCCCCCCGCCCCTCCAGCCGCCCCGGCTGAGGCGGGAAAGCGGCTTCTCCGCGCAGCCCGCGGCGGCATCGCCGCTTTCGGGAGACCCTCAGGACCCTTACAACTGCCCAGGACCCCTACAACTCCCCTCAGGACCCCCACAGTCTCCTCAGACACACCCTGTCTCTCCTGCCCTGCAGGCGTACCACACACTTTTGCCAGGAAAACAGCAGCTCTGTCCTCCCCAGCACATTGTCCCTTTTCTGTCGCACCTGCACAACTTCTGCCTCAGGATCCCGCCCACAGCACCTCTCATCTCCTCTCCACCTTGCCCTTCCTAACTAAGCTCTGGAAAAATCCCTCTGCCTTTCACACCTGGATGTGTTGAAGAGCCTCATAGATGGGGCGCTTGGGAATACAGTTTAGGGGTGAACCTGCAGAGTGGGGTTAAATGTTGGGCTTGATGATCTTTAAGGTCTTCTCCAACCTAAAGGCTTCACTCCAGCCAGCCCACAGGCTACTCCAGAGCCTGACTTAACCCAAGAGGCCCTCATTTCCTTTCTTTCTTTATATTTTTTTCAAGACTCAAAACAAGCATCACATTCTCTGCTTTTACTTCCCCAAGTTTTCAGCCACATGCACCCACTTAGGATGATTTTGATGTAAACACATCCACTTTAATCTTTTCCACATTTGCGCTGCTGTTTTCCCAGAACAAATGCTTTGGCAGGATCATCCCCCTGCCAGTAATCATTCCAAAGGGAGTATGCTACTTTGCACTGGAATGCGTGGTCAGAAAGAGCTATAAAAGTTGAGGAAATAAAGCCGGTTTTATGCAATTTTAAGCACTTATTTTATGGATCTCTCCGATCTTTCCACCTTTCTCATGGTTAGCAGGAAAATGTACATTTTTCCTGTAAGGAAAGTCAGATTAAAGCCCTGTGGATGATCCTCCAGGAATCCTACCTGACTGGGCTGTTATCTATTGCAGCCAGCACTGCTAAGTGCCAGAGAAACACCAGCCGCCCTGAGTCAGCAGAGCTAAGTGATCCTTGCCTGTAAAACTCACACAGCAGGGAAAAAAGATCACTCAGAGGCTCTGAAAAACAGACTGACCAGAGGGCAGGATTTATCACAGCCTCCTGGGTGAGCTCTCTAGTGATCTCCAGGGGATTTGAGCCTTCAAGCTTTTCAGCACCCAACCACCCTCTAGAAGCAGCCCTGAGCGAGGCAAAGCAGGACCCACGTTTGTGGCTCAGGAATTATCTTCTCTGAAGAGCCTTGGCACACTTGTAAGTTAAAAAGCTGATGTTCAGTGGAACTGGGTGCTCACACCCAGGCCTTGGGTGCCTGATACAAGGTTGGAGATGCTGTGCCAGCATGAAATGCTGAATTCAGTGTTAATTCACTCTGGTGACTCAGGTGTGTTCCACTTGGATTTTTATCTTTAAGGAGAAAGCTTCGTGCCCATCAGGCTTGTTATGCCAGGTGGGCTACCATCTGATTGTGCCTTG
>NW_009952719.1:141764-147499 GCF_000747805.2 Chaetura pelagica
AATGAGAGTGAAGGGGCAGCAAAGACTGCCCTAAAGTTCTCATGTGTCCTCCTCATAGAATGGGGAGGAAAGGACCTTAAAGATGATCTATTTCCAACCCCCCCTGCACAAGCAGGGGCACTTCATGCAATGCAATGACTTTATAGAGCTGTTTTTTTTCCTCTATTCCTCTCAACACTACATTAGGTCCTTTTCTTGTGGAGATAGATGGAGGGAATTTATACTGAAACCAGCTGAAAAGAATCAGTAACACCCTTAACAAGGCAAGAAAACAACTCCCTGGCCTGCACAGGTGAGCGTGAGCACAGGTCCTTACCCCTGGCTGGGTGGCTTTTTTGTGGCAAATAAAGGTGGCCTGTGGCCTTGGGCCAGTAGGATGGTTGGTCATCACTTTCTAGTGCAGTATTTTAGGGAGCCTGGGGTGCCCCCTCAGTGATAAATCTGCACCGTACAAGTAAAACGGGGGGAGGCAGCAGAGTGTGTGAGCATCCTTGTGTTGCAGCCCCTGTGGTGGGCAGGCAGGTTCCTCTGCTGGAGAGCACCAGATGGCAGCATTGCCTTTAGCTGGGAGCATATTTGTAGGCACCTGTGTCGTGTGCTGCTATTTTCCCTGCAGGTGGGGAAGGTTTTGGTTGGGTGGTTCCGAGGGTCTGTTTTTGCACGTGAAAATAAATCCATAGTATGGGCCAAAGGTCCAAGGGTTGATGTGTATTGTGTGTGTCATGGGCTCCACGAAGCTGTAGGGTTCCTAGAATCTTAGCTCACCCCTGCAGTGCACAGGGACATTTTAATTAGATCAGGTTCTCAGAGCCTTGTCATGTCTGACCTTGAATGTGAGGGTGGTGAGAGCCTGGCCCAGGTTGCCCAGGGAAGCTGTGGCTGCCCCATCCCTGGCAGTGTTGAAGGGCAGGTTGGATGGGGCTTGGAGCAGCCTGGGCTGGTGGGAGGTGTCCCTGCCCATGCAGGGGTTGGATCCAGATGATCTTTCAAGTCTCTTCCAACCCAAACCATTCTGTGAATCCTTGGTTCTCTTCTATGATACAATTTCCAGCCTCTTGCTAAATACAGTCAATAACTGTTCTTTGATCACTTAAATCCTGTCCCCCATCAAGCCCAACTCTGTCTCTTTGGCACCATTTACAACTCAGGAAAACTTCAGGCAGTGGAGAAAAACAGCAAGATCAGAATAAAACAACTCTTCCCTGCTCGAGGGGCAGGGGGGACCTTGCTTGCCCTGCTTCAGCCTTGAGTGAGTTTTTATGGGCAGGTTATAAACCCCTGCACAGCAAGCTCTGTAATGTTGACAGACCTTTCAGTGTAGCTGCTTTAATACCTCTGATCTGCCAGCAGTAACACCTGGATCCCAGGGGAGGGGATCAGAAGCAGACGGACATTTCCAGCCTTGTGTGTACTTCACAGAAGCCTTTATCTTGCTAAGGAAGTGAAGACCTTTCAGCATCTCTTGGTGGGGAGAGGGGAAGGAATCCAATATGATCAAGGCAAAGCCATTCCAGTCCTGCCAAAGCTCCCTGTTCTGCTCTGAGTTTCTGGTTGCCTGCAGCAAGGACAGCTTCTCTGTGCCCACGGGACAGTGACAGTGTCCTGCTCCAGAGGTAGTTGCACCATTTTCTACCCACAGCAGAACTTGGGATCCTTCTGTGAGTGGCATCAATGGAACGCAGGCAAAATCCCAAGCAAATTCTTCAGGGGCTGAGTGGAACAGGACCTGACTTCCCCCTCAGAAGACTCTGGAGAATCATTTTGGGAAGGGCTGCAGTGTCAAGTTTTGTATTTTTCCATGAAAACAGCTAAGAAGGAGCTATGTTGGGAACAAGCCCTGGCTGAGAGGTACCTTGGGCTCTGGAGGTCCCATCAAAATCTATTTTGCACTGTATGTGAACCTCGACCATGTGAACCTTCCTCAGCCTTTCTGGTTCCCAGCAGTCTTGGATTGTCCTTCCTCCAGTGTTAGTGGTGGGGAAGCAGAATCCCTAAGAGACCATGCTCAGGGAAGATCCCACTGTCTTCTGCAAACTTGTCACCAGGCCAGTGCCAACCACCAGTGTCACCAACACCAGGGACCTGCAGACACCCTCTGTGTTCCCCCTGCCTGGCACGTTTTCCTCTGCAGCCTTTGGTTCTTCCTTATTGTAAATCCTGCAGGATTTAACTTCTAGCCACTGATCCTTTTGACAGTAATGGACCATTAACTAACTAGACATAAAATTGGAAGTGTAAATCCCTCTCCTTTGGGGAATTAGAAAGCAGGTTTAGGATGCAGGCCATGAAATGCAAGAGTTCATTGTAATCACAAACGAGGCCTGATTAACTCAGCCTGCCCAGGTCTGTGCCAGCTGATGAACATGAAAGCAGAAGCTGTGGCTGGTGTTGCAGAACCATCCACACCTGCCAGGGAAAAACCTTTAGTCTCAGTTTTTGAGCTTCTTTATCCCTTTGCCAGGGGCTTCCCTGTAAGACAGCAAGGGGAATTTGGGCTGCTGAGGAATTATCTCCAGAGACTAATGCTGGTTGCAAGCTCAGTGTGTTTTCCTGTTGTGGGACACAGTGAGAAGGGAAGACCAGGAGCTTTGCTCACATCAGAGATGAGGGAGAAAAGCACAAGGTCCCTCTTCCCAGGTGAAGGGAGTGGTTCCAAACTTCTCAGGATTAAGTGACTAAATCAGAGAGAAGAGGGGGGGAAACAGGTTCAAAAGCAGTTTCTATAGAAGTTATTTAATCTTGGGCAGTCTGAGTCCTGCCTGGAAATGATGCAGGTTATAGTAGAAAAAACTAGCTGCATGTATGGTGGCCATTCAGCATGAGAACAATGTAGGAAAAGACTTGGTCTAGATTCCCACTAGGCTGTAGATGCAGTTTTAACACAATTGGGGTGCTCAGGAGTAAGAAGTTGGAAGCTTTCCTTTGTCTCTGCTGTGTTCTTTCTTCAGGCTGTGCTTTGCCACCACGGAGTCAGAGGATAATCTGCTCCTTCAACACAGGGTGGGTTCTCCAGGCCCCAGCTGGGCTTTGGGAAGGGCAGTGCTGGCAGGGGACAGTCAAGGTGCTGCCTGGCCATGTCACCTGCCCCCAAGGTTCCTCTGGGGAATGTGGGGGACTCCAGGCATGGTGCCCATGCAGGGCTGGGGACAGTCTGGATTGCTGCAACCAGCCTGAGCCCTTGGGCAGGGACCACCTGCCTGGTGGCCCCTGCACCCCTCAGCCACCCTCACCACTTCCCCCTTTTCCCTCCAGCCCATGGGCCATGCTCCAGCATCTGAGCTGGTCCCTGGGCTATCCATCATGTCAGCAGCACAAGACAACTGGAAAAAGTGTCTGGAATTTATCAGCCATGGCAGGAGCTTTTGTCTGTAATAAAAAAAAATAAAAATTTCCCCCCTCCTTTCTTCTAGTGCTTTCCCTCTTCCTTTCTCTCATTATTAGTATTATTAAGAAGCTTAATGCCATATGTGTTGCTGTTTCATAAATAACCCCTGTAATCAAACAGCACTGGGTAAATGGGCAGTCCAGCTTGTGCAATTTGTTTGACAAAATGAATCCAGAAGAATATGAGTCTGTGGAGGAAAGACAAATAGAGCAGCTTGGATGAACGTGTTAACCAAAAGAAAAACGGCTTGGCAGAGTGGTTGATGTTATATTTATCCACACAAATGGAGTTCAAGGCTAATTTATTAAAAAATAGAGCACAGAGCTTGCCAGGATGGTCAGTGTCTCCCTAGAAGGGATGGGAGGGAACACAGCCCTGCCAGGGTCACAGAAGAGCTCAGGCTTGGTTGGAGGGGCTGGATCTGTTCCACACTGTGGGGGGGGCAGGCAGTGTTGGAAGGCCAAAGGGACCCCCCAGCTGATGCCACATGGGCTGCAGGAGCAGGGCCCTTCAGAAGAGGCATCTTTGCTCTTTGGTCTTTCTCCTCTGGGCAGGGTCCAGACCCTGCCTGGCTGCTCAGCTGCTGACCTGACCCAGGCTGGGTTCTCCTTCACAGCACCTGGTGCTGCCAGGCCAAGGCTGTGGGCAGGTTCCCCAGGGGTGCTGCTAAGGGTGATGGCAGCTCTGGGTAGCCTGGCTCTGCCTGCCTCCTTTCCCTTCAGCCACTTCAAGATTTCCTGGCAGAGGAATAAACAGCAAGAATTGGGCCTTTTGCTTTTCTGAGAATTCCTCCCCTGCTTTTACACGAGGAGCTGGTCAGCTTGTGTGCCCAGCTGCAGCTTTTTGGTGTCTCTGGGATTGTTGGGAGGACATTTGAGCCCTCCTGAACATCACCCTGCACCTGATGTGACCCATACCCTGGTGCAAGAGGGACCTGGGTCTGTAAGTGAGCTCCTTGGGGCAGGAAAAGCTGAGCGAGGCTTTTAGGCACCTCTTGTCAGGTCGTGTCTCTTCACCGGTGCTTTCTGCAGCCTCTTCCGTGTGAAATCCAGCCCAGAAGATGGTCAGAGCCTCCCTCAGCCTGGGAAGTGCTGCAACCTAGAGGATAAATCCCTCTATCCTGCAGCAGGGCTCTGCCTCTTCCTCACCATGGGGCGGCATCACAGGCTCTGCAGACGGGCAGGGCTGGGATGTGCCCAGAGCAGAGCAGAGGAGGAACATCTTTCATTGATAAGAAACACCTCAGCTGGTGCTCCCTGCGTCTTCCCTTTCACAGACACCCCCCCTTGGCCATGGCATCTTAAGAGGTGAATTTTTTAATTAAAGAAATGATTGTGCTTTTAGGCAAGGGGAGGAGGGGTGTGTGTGGAGAGAGGGGATGTTTTCCTGCCTCCTCAACCTCCTTCCTGCCCTCCGAGCGGCTGAGCTGCCTTTGCTCTGACTGGGCGCACACAGCGCTGTCCTGCAGGCTCCAGGGGAAACCTGTGGGACAACCTGCTGGGATGCAGGGAGGGGGGGAAAAGCAGAGGCTGTTGCTCCTGCAGACCTTGGCTGGGGCTGAGCTGAGCGCTGGCAAAGCTGCAGTGCAGGAGGCTCACGTGTCGGGCTGCACATCCCCCGGGAGGTGCTGCCTTGTTAGGCGAGGAAACACCTTTCTCCTGCCTGCTTCCCCCTCCCAGCCTCCAAGGGGCAACGCAGCCTCCACCCCCCTGCCCTTCTCCCCGTTCCTGGCGTGTGTGAGTATTATTTTTTAACTGGCAAAGTGAATATTTTAAACAAACACTGCTTAAAATCTATAATTCATGGGCAGAGCTTCAGAAGAGGAGATCAGTCGCCTGTGGGTGCTGAGGGTGACTCTCCATCTGCAGCAGCCCCCTCTTGCTCTTCTTTCAACCAACTGGCCTGGCAGAAGGGATCAGCAAGAAAATTCCCAGGTCTGAAGGAAGGGAAACCCCGTGGCCTTGTCTTATAGGCAGGAGCAGTTCAGGACTCCCCCCCAGCACCCATCCCCATCCCTGTCCTCCTCCTGGCTCCCCTGGGAGCAGCTGGGTGGTCCCCAGGGTCCAACCTGGGAGACCACAGGTCATGGAGAGGAGCCCCTGTGCTGTCCTTCCCCCCCTCTGTGTCCCTGCATGTTCCCCACGCTGAGCTGATGTGGGATGATTCCAGGCTTGTTCATTAATGGGAGTGGAGAGACTTTTGCTTCAATTAATTAATTTGCTGCTCTTCACCGTTTTCAGGGCCATCTTTTATTCATGGCCAAGTGGTGCAGACACTGCTGCTTGCTGCCTTCTCAGGATGCTGGCATTAATATTTCATCCAGGAGCCTGCTCATGCTGAAGGGGGCTCA
>NW_009952719.1:147542-158500 GCF_000747805.2 Chaetura pelagica
TCCCCTCTTCCAGGTCTCCCTGTCTCTCCACCAGCTGTGCAGCCTCTCCCTTGCTCATATTCCCTGGCAATTAATTGTGGCACCCATGGGGCTTGCAGCTCACTTGGCTGGGTGTGCAGGGGGGGCTGTGGTTACTGGGGCAGGAAGGGGTTCTGGGCTATAAAGCAGCACTGAAGTGGAGTGACACTTATTCTTCTGTCCTTCTGCTCCCAGGAAAGCAGGGAAGGTGGGTCCTGTGTTCCAGCTGCCAGGGAAGCAGTTCAGTGCTGTGGCTGCAACCTGGCAGGAAAGGAAGCTGCTGAAGAAAAAAACAACAGCTGTGCCTGTCAGAGGAGCAGCAGAAATGATGAAAAGAAGCTCTCCTCTTGCTTCTTCAGCCCTCTCCTGGCTCCCATGCATGCACTCCCAGGCATTCCTTGGCTCTGCAGGAGCTTCAAGGCCAGGACCAGGCTTTGCCTGCAGCTCCTGCAGCCCCAGCAGGCTCTGTCTGAACGTGGGCAGGCCAAGTGCAGCCGTGTGGAGTGGCACTTCATTTGCTGAATGGCAGTTCCATCATCCTCTTCAAATAAAAAGACTGTGAAGTTTCTGTGCTGGGAGCTGGTGGAAGCCTTTACATTCAGGCAGGAGGCACAAAGGAGTGTCTCCTTGCTGGATGTTCCCGGGATTTGCTTGGGCTTTGTTGGTTGATTATTTGTTTTCTTCTTCACTGGGAGTTTTAAGGATTCTTCAGAGGGCCCAACAGCTCCTTCCCAGCTGCCCTCTTCAGGACCCATTTACATTCTATTTGGGGCTCTCAGCAATAGACTTGATCTTAGGCTGTTGCTGCTGAAGAGGCAAATTAATTATGCTTTAATTTGTTACAGTGCAGCTCTAGTTTCCATGGGTCCCTTTCATGTCAGAGTGAGACTGGGGAAGATGTGTTTTCCCTCCTTTCCCCTCCTGCAGGGGAGGACAGAGTGACAAAAAGGGGACTTCAGGGTTGCCCATGATGCCTTCACGCAGGTGCTCAGGGAAGGGGCTGGGATGGAGCTGTGAAAGTGAAGAGTTGATCCTGTTCCCAAAAGGAAGGTGTCTTTGACATTGGGGCTGGTGGATGAGAGACGTTCTCCCTGACTGAAGTGCTTGTTCTGGCAGGGAAGCCCTTTGCTACCCTTGTGAAATGGGGGGAGTCACAAGTCATGACTTGTGCTCTTCCTTCTTCAGCCCCGTTCTCAGCAGAGCCCATTCCTGGTACATTGTCCATCTCTTCTAAAGCAAGATAGCACAGGAGCTCCTGACCGGTGTGTCCCCAGCCCTCTGGCTCAGACAGCAGCAGGGCCAAGGCTTTAGGAGTCACCACACCAAAGCACCATCTTAAGAGAGGTGCCAAAACTGGGGTGGGAAAATATGTGTCTGCTCTAATCTGAGGTGCTTCTGGAAAGAACAGATGTGGCCACTGCAGAGTCACAGTCTTCACATCTGAAGAGGCTTCAGGAAAGCTGGGGAGGGACTTGGGACAAGGGGAGGGAGGGAGAGGACAAAGGGGAATGGATTAAAACTGGAAGAGGGAGAATGAGTCCTTGCAACTGAGCAGACACTGGGGCTTGTGTTCCCTGCTGGATTCCCACAGCCCTCCCGCCCGTGCCCTTCCTCCTGGCTGCTGCATCACGGGCCTCAAAACACAGAACCAATATGCAAATCTGACATTTCATTTGGACATGAGAGTTTAATGAGGCTGTGGAGATTCTGCCACTCACAGCCTCCACGTCCTGCAACCTGCACTTCCCTGAGCACAGCCCTCTGTGGCTGCACCCACCCCAGCTGCTCTCCAACACATCCCAGAGCAGTTGCTCCCAGCTCCACTCTCTGTCCCTGCCTCCACAACGTGCCTGCCAGTCGAGCCTCTGCAAACCAGGCCTTCCAGTTGAAGGTCACCTCAATCCAGTCCCTTCCTTGCAGAGTGTGAGGCTCAGTGAGCCAAGGGGGGCAGCCTGAGCACCCCTCTCTGGTGGGAGCAGCAGGAGCAGGGACCTTGCAGGGCTCCACTCCCTGTGCTCCTGGATGAGGGGCCAGGGGATGGTTCATCTGCAAAGCTGTGTAGGAGAGAAGGGTTTGCTGCTTTGCTGCTGGGAGCCCCAAAGAGACAAGAATGGGACATTTTAGGGAGAATAAGAGAGGAAGTTTGGATTTACATGAGTCAGGACTCTCTTATGGCCACCTCCATTCCCATAGGTGGAAGAGAGAGCTGCATGTGGTGGGCAGTATTGTCCTGGAGAATCCAAGCTTGCCTTTGGCTGTGGACAGGTCCCCAAACCAGCTGCTGTGGGTTTTTCACCTCTCTCTCAATTTCAGGAGACACAGAAAGGCCACTGCACTGCCTGGGCTCTGGTTGTAGAGCTTCACCTCCAGGAAACCCTTTGCAATTTCCCCCAGGCTGGATTCCAGTAAAATCTTGTTTTAATCTGGATTTAATTATCTGTAAAGACAGACAAGCCTCATCCTTGCCGCTTGGGAAGCCCAGCAGGGTAGCTCCAGGTATTGGTACCAAGCCAAACTGCAGCCTAGGCTGGTGAGCCCCTGAAGTGCAGAGAGATTTCTCCTGTGGATGGAGACAGAAAAGTGTGCCAAGGGACCAAAGGAAGCAGCACTCAGCACCACTGATACAAAACCTGAGAGGCAGATCCTCCTTCCTGGGCATTTAGGAGGTTCACTGGGCTTTGTAGCTGAATGTCAGTTACCTCACAGAGTTCTGGCAGGGCTCTGGATGCAGAGCAGGGGGTGGTAGCATCAAGAAGATGTTTCCTGTCAGGGTGCTGGCAACCCAGTAGCTACAAGCAGGACTGGCTGCAGGTGCTTCTGTCCTGGAAGGCAGTAGGACCAGACTGGAGAGGATTAGCATGAGGATTAGAGAGCATCTTTGAGGGGTAAGAAGGTGAGACAATGGGTTTTTTTCCTTCAGGAAAAGACTCATGGTCACCTAGGTACCTGTGAGTTGGCCCAGAGTCCCTGCTGGGACATGGAGAAGCCAGGCAGACCATGTGCCTTCAGTGTCTGGAAAGAGATGGTGAGCAAAAAGCAGCCATGGGGTCTGTATTGCTCTGCAAAGCCTGTGCCTGCTGTCCTGCACATCTGTGAAACATGTCACATCCCTCACGGGCCAGATGCTGAATGATGCTGAACATCCTTAGAAGGTCAAACTCAGATGGCAGAAAAGCCTCCTGGCTAATTCTCAGACATGGAAGTGACAGGGTCTACATGACAGGGGACTCCTGGGAGGCAGAGCAGCATCTGACTCAGCCACCTCCAGAGAAAGATTTGTTGATGGCTGGGCTAGTTTTCTCCAGCTCCACAGCTGGTGGCAGTTTCTGCACTTCATGTGAGAAGCATCTTGTGTGGCTGACATGCTGGTACCTGCAGGGGGGCCTGGGGAAGGAGACCCCTCCTCTCTCACTGGGAGTTGACTCCTGTGGATCTTACCCAAGCACTCTTTGCACTGCAGAACCATTTCCCCTGGAAGAAAATGAGCCCAGTGCCAGCAAAGAGCCTGCAAGGCCAGGCCTGGGGGACTGAAGGGTCTGAAACATCTTCTCTGTCCACCTTCCCACCTCATGTGTGCCTGTGGGGCCAGGCCACACGTGCAGCCCCACAGCCCCCTGCTTCACAGCAGAGAGGTAGGAGCAGCACTCAGCTCTCTGCAGCCCCTTCCATGCTTATCTCTGTTTATGCTGGGGAGGAAACTCCTTGCTCTGTATCCATCTTTCTGTCAGAAAATCCTTAGGCTCTGAATAGATTTACTTTCCAATCTGGAAGCTGTTTAGCACCAAGCCTGTCCAAGGGAAGGAACTGAATGAGCCTGGAGGCCTTTATTGGCAGGGCTGTGCTCTGGAGAGGAGGCTGGTTCAGTTGTGATTGATGGGACTATCACTGGTGGAGATAGTCCTAGGCATGGGGAGCTGGGCAATGGAGGGTAATCCAGGGCAAATCCCCACTATCCACTTCCATAACAGTTCTGTAAAACACTGCAGTGTCCCTCTCCATGGATGGTGGAGCAGGAATCTCCTCTTTTTGTCTAAGGCCCAGAGCTACTAGAAAAAGTAGGCAGGAAAGCTGGGAAAAGGACACCAATATGTGATGCTTCCTTATCCTCTGCTTTCTGTCCTTGCAATGATGGTGCAGACAAATCCTTGGCTCCTTCAGCTGGATTCTCCAGAGGCTCCTGCTCCTGCTGCTCTCCCAGCTCTTGCACTGAGCTGTCTCTGCCTCCTGCACTCATATAATCAGAAGTTGTAAAACCACTGACAAGTCCACAGACCAGAATGGAGATTACATGCAACATTAAAATTAAAAATGAGCCAGACTTACCAACCTGTCTTCATTAGGCTGCTGTGCTTTATCTATGGCTTTTACTGACAAATAAATAATCTTTCAGGTGAATTAGTTAAGCTGCCCTCAGGAGCAAGAGAAGGTGGGGGAGGAGAGAGAGTGCTGCATGGCCACTGGGGATCCTGCCACAGATCAGCCAGGCTGGAAACTGCAGAACTGCTCTAAAAGCAGGATGAAAACCTCTAAAACTCACCAACACTCCCTGAGTCCTCCATGCAAAGCTACACAGGACAGTCCCTTCCAACCTGAGCAGGTCAGACATTGGAACCTCTGCCTCCCTCACGACCAGTCACAGGTTGTTTTCTGCATTAACTTGGTTCCTGTTTTGTTCCTTACCTTTTCTGCCAGAGTTTGTGCTGTAGGAATGGTCCTAGAGAAGGTCATGTTGTGGATACTTAAGGGCAGTGAGAGAAGGCAGAACATTTGTGCCTTGGCATGTCCAAGGGCAGGTTGGATGGGGCTCTGAGCAACCTGGGCTGGTGGGAGGTGTCCCTGCCCATGCAGGGGGTTGGATCTGGGTGATCTTCAGGGCCCCCAGGAATCCAAAAGTCTCCTGCAAATGGAGAAAAGTGATTCTGCCAACACTGCCAGGAGAGGAAAGCCAGGCTGAAAGGAGCTAAATTTCTCATTTGCTTCCTGCCTCTTCTAGGCTGGGGTTGTGTCTCCCTGGTTACTCCTTGACTCCCTTGACATGATCCTGGGTCAGGATCGTGGTTAACACAGAAATCCAGCCCTTCCACTTCTGCAGCTGGCAAAGTGTGTTAGAAAACTCCTCAGAGCTAATGAGGGAAGATGAGCTGTAACTAGGTGAGGTCAGGCACTCTCTGACTCTGCTTCCTCACCAGGAAACTGCTTTAATGAATCTGAAATCCTTTGCAGAAAATGCTTTCATAATTAAGTCAATTTTTACAAGAAACATAGTAACAAATGTATCTGTGGGAGGGAATGGAAGGTACAGGTGAATCCCTACATTTCAACATGTGGACAGAATATTCCATTTTACATTAGAAGACACTCTTGGTTCAGAAATGAAAGGTAACTGATATGAAAAAAAAGATCCCAAAGGCTGAGCTTGTCTGGGTGTGGGTAGTGAAGGAGCCTCCACCTCTTGCTGCAGGAGTTCACCCTGAGCTCAGCTGAATGAACTTCATTCTTTTAATAATACAAAACAGGTCTTTTCCCAACCTACCCTTAGATTTTTAAATACCATTCACTGCAAAGCCAGTGCTGTGAGCAAGCACAGAGCCCCATCCAACCTGCCCTTCAACACTGCCAGGGATGGGGCAGCCACAGCTTCCCTGGGCAACCTGGGCCAGGCTCTCACCACCCTCACACTCCACAATTTCTTCCTCATGTCTCACCTCAATCTCCCTCTTCCAGTTTTCATCCATCCCCCTTGTCCTCTCCCTCCCTGCCCTTGTCCCAAGTCCCTCCCCAGCTTTCCTGGAAGCCCCTTCAGGCACAGGATGTGTGAGGGTGGTGAGGAGCCAGTGAGGAGATCCTATACAACAACAAAAGATGTTGTTTAAGCTTTAGAGGTTGATATGGGACCAGAGCCTCCTGTGAGCACCCGGGATCTGCCCCAGCCCTGCTGGGAGCTCCTGTGCTCCCCAGGGAGGCAGCAGCAGAGCATCCCTGCTGCTTCTGCATGTGGGTTTGCTTTTTATGCCCCTGGCAAAACCAAGACAAAAATCATTCTTGTCTCCTCTGGCAGGGCAGGAGGGAGCTCTCACCCTGCAGAGCCTTGTCATGAAAGCCTTGTCACCCCATCCCTCGGGAGTGGGACAACAGGAATAGCGGGAGCTCGTCCCCAGCCGCGCTGGGAAGGAGGAGGTGCTGGTTTGTGGAACCTGCTGCTGTTGGGGGAGTTAATGAGCTGCAGTTTGTTCGCTCAGCAGAGACAGAACGAGGGTTTCATTTCTTGTGTACGGCTGCTGGGTGGTTTTTATTCCTCACCCCAGGAGCTGGCTGAGACCTCCCACGGGAGAAGCTGCCTCCAAAAGGATGGGAAGGGCAGAACTGAGATGATATTCCAGCAGTGGCAGGGGAGGTTGTGGCTTTAAATACGAGGTGGGGTTGTCACGAACAAGTCACACTAGAGTGAGTCCCTCCTAGCACCTAGGAAATGTCCTGGGTGCAGAACAACTTGCAATGAGTGACTTGGGAAAAGTTGTCCTCGGTGCCAAAATGGTGCAAGATTCCCAGGATCACACCCCGCGCTGGTACTGGTGGGAAATCACACAGAGCCCCTCTCAGCTCAGCAGAGGTGTTGAAAGCATGGAAGGAGCTGCTCAGCATGGGAGGGATGCTTCTGGAAATGGGACAGTTGGCTTCACCCAGCCTGAGAACCAGGCAGCAATATTGCAAGAAACCTGCAAAAGCCAAACAAGAAAGATAGAGTGTCAGGCACAACTGCACAAACCTGTTTTCCTGGTCTTTCTTTTGTCCTTTTCTCTGCCTGTTTTCTACCTTTCCTGCCTTTCTTGGCCTACACAGTCCTGCTGTGTCCTCAGAAAGCCCCAATTTGCTCTTTCTCCCAGCAAAAGGGGAGTGCAGATGTTGAGAGGGGCTGTGAAGCAGACCTAAGTCCCTCTAAAACTTTCCAGAGCTTCATTTCCTTCTGCTCTTCATTCTCTCTCTCCTCTTTTCAAGCACCCAGGAGCTAAGTGGCATTTACTTTCTTGCTTAATGTTAATATTGACTTTCCTTTGGAACTGTCTGTTTAATAATAATAATTCTTGAGCACAGGGGGAAGAGATGAGACCTCTGGGACCAGCTCAGTGAGCTCAAGCTGGGGAGGGTGGTCCTGGCACTCATGGTTTCTCTGCTTTCTTTGGAAAGCCTTCTCCTGGAGTTTGAGCAGGCCTCCAGGATCCTCCCACATCCTTGCAGGGAGACATCTGAATATGGTGGGATGTCAGTGCATCCAGTTCTGACTCCTGTATGCCCCTCCTCACTCCCCTCCTCTCTGTGATGGATGCTGTCTCTAGGACAGGCAGCTGCAGAGGGAGATGCAATTTTTCTTGGCTTGCCAGCCATCAATCTCCTGAACATCACCCAGCTAATGAAACAGCAATGTTATCACAAGCCTGTCAGCAGCAGTGATGGGAGGGGCATTAGAGGCTCTGGGAGGAAGCAAGAAAGACTCCAGAGCTTGGCTGCAGTGTCACTCCTGGTGACTGCTTTGGGCAAACCCTGGGAGTCCTTCAGCACAGCACCAAGAGCCCTGCTTTACTGGCCACCTTTGAAAGGAACACCTTCTTCTTGGGCTGGGAGGGGACAGGAGACACATCAATAGTCACTGTCACAGAACCACAGAGGGGTGGGGGTTAGAAGGGACCTCTGGAGATCATCCAGTCCTGCCAGAGCAGGATCCCCTAGAGCAGATCCCACAGGAACATGTCCAGGTTGGGAATGTCCCCAGGGATGGAGACTCCACAACCTCCCTGGGCAGCCTGTCCCAGGGCTCTGGCACCCTCAGAGTCCAGAAGGATTTTCCCATATTCAGGTCAAACCTCCTGTGCTCCAGTTTGTGCCCATTGCCCCTTGTCCTGTCACTGGGCACCACTGGGAAGAGTCTGGCCCATCCTCCTGCTACCCCCTGTAGATATTGATCAGCACTGATCAGATCCCCCCTCTGTGACCACACTTTCTTCTCCTCTGCACTCCCAAGCTGGACACCTCTATCATCTCAGAAGGCCAGTTCTCTTGTCTCCTTTGGGCACTGACATTGCCAAGTGGGCAAGAAGGTTTTTGATGTTTCTTCCTTTCAGAACCAAGTGGTTCTTAAGTGGACAAGCTGCACCCTGACCTGTTGTTGTTCCTCCCCCCCTGCTTAGCATTCTTTGGATGTGGCAGCAAAGGGCTCACTGAATGGTGTTTGCTCCCTGAGGTTCTTCTTTCCAGGTTCTCAGTGGATCCCACAGTGGGGATGCTGCTGAGCTCTGCCTCCTGACCAGCCTTCCTGCCTCACACAGCTTGGTTTTGTTCCGAGTGACTAAATGCAGCCTGGTGATCCGTGTTCAACGTGGGGAGATGGAGCTGGTGACAGATGGGGACACCCCTGGAACCTGCAGGAGGCACTGAACAAAGGCAGAGGTGTTGCCTGGGTCATGCTGTGTGTTTCAAACTTGAACAGTGAAGCACTTCCAGCTAAAATAAAACCCCTGTATGAGGGAACAGATGGAAGGAGCAAGTTAGAGGAAATGAGAGATGAAGGGAAGGTACCAAGGGGACAATCTTAGCCAGGACTTTGAGCTGCCTCCAGACAGGAAAGCTGAGCTAGATCTCTAGATCTCCTCCTGCTTTGAATTATGCTGAGGAAGTTGCAAACACAAGATCTGTTCAGCTCTTGAAAATCTGCTCAGTGTGCCCAAGGTCACCTGGGCTCCCAGGATTCCTGCAACAGAGGGACCCAGCTAAATTGCTTCATCCTTTGGGAATTATGTTTTACCTGTCTGCTCCCATTCTAGGCTGGAAAAAATGCTTCTTTTTTATAATAATTGTCACTGAACACTGGAGAAAAAAAAAAAGCCATGAGAAATGACCAGAATATAACCTCTAGAGTGCTGTGATTTATTTTTTTTTTTGTGTGTGATTTATTTACTTTAGAAGAAGAAAATCAAAGAAAAGAGTAATAAGAAAACTGAGGCTCTGTGATGAGAGAAAAAAATACAATTCTCTTTTTAAAGCATTTCTGGTTTTAAAGTGACATATGGAAAAGTATAAATGGTTCTAGAAAACTTCACCAAGACCAAAGTGGAAAGAAAATAACTCCAATGAAGGGCAGTATATTGAGGGTCATATCTGCCTTCATCTCCTGTAAAACAATATTTGCTGCAACAAAGGCTTGGATACTTTATTTATTTATTCTCATGTCAGTGATAAAATATTAAGAAAATAAAAAGTTCTCTTCTTTACAATTGAAGCTGGTCCAGGGAGAAGAGAAAGGTGCCAGGAACAAATGCAGAAATGGATTTCTTTAGAAAATGCAAATCATAATCACAGATGGGTTTGGGTTGGAAGGGACCTGAAAGATCACCAAGTTCCCACCCCCTGCATGGGCAGGGACACCTCCCACCAGCCCAGGCTGCTCCAAGCCCCATCCAACCTGCCCTTCAACACTGCCAGGGATGGGGCAGCCACAGCTTCCCTGGGCAACCTGGGCCAGGCTCTCACCACCCTCACACTCCACAATTCCCTCCTCATCTCTCACCTCAATCTCCCCTTCTCCAGTTTTCATCCATTCCCCCTTGTCCTCTCACTACAATAAAATTGTTCTATTTACCCCAGCTCTTTGCTAATTGCTTCCAGTTGGTTTCCCCTCTTGTTCTGACACAGGGTGTCCTGGTGGCTGATTTCTGCCTTTTGCTCTGTCTCACCATGGAACCAGTGGCATTAGATGCAAAGATGATGATGGAAAAGACAGTTGTGGTGGGCTGAGTCTGTTGTCATCATGACTTTAATTTCCTCATCCTGCCTGTTGTTGCCAGAGCTGTAGAAGGGCAGGATTCCTCTTTACCCCAGAAATAAATTGCCCTTAGAGCCAGCCAGATGTATAACCCCATGGCCAGGGAACTGCAGCACCTACTCTGACCTCCCAGCACTGGAAAAAGCAGCTCCCAGGTCCAACTCCAGCATTTTCCACAGGGCCAGACTGGCCTCCAGCTGCCAGCTTGGGTTAGTGACATTTGTAGGACATGTAATTGCTCTCCCCCATGATATGGGTGCATTACTAGTCCACCAGCATGTGATAATGAACCTTTTAGCTGGAGTAGAGAGAGGGAGAGTGAAAGAGAATGAATGAGCTGGGAAAGGGAGAATGACTGTGGATTCAGTTAGTTAATAAAGGGATTGCAGAAAGCAAGGTGAAGAGACAGTGGTAATTTTATGCACTGCCAGTCAGGCCCATTTGTCCTGGGAGCAGCTCCAATTTCTCTCTGAGCTGCTCTTTTTCTTTAGAAATGGAGCTGTGAAAGGAAAAAAAAAAAAGCCACAACACCCCTGATTCAAACCAGCCCCCAAACTGACAAGGAAAAAAAAGCCATTCTAATCTCTGCATCCATGGATGTGCCTTCTCCCAAGTGAGTGAAACAAAGGGAGGTTTAGACTATTGGCATATAGAGCAAAGGCTGGAATCATCCAGACTCTGGTAGTGGCCTTGTCATAGCTCAGGCTCAACCACAACAGAAAGCAAAATCTCGTATTTGCTATTATTATATCCCACTCATCTCTGTATCTACCCACTCCTCCCTCATCCATGACCATTGAAGAGCAAAGCCCACTTAAAACCCTTGTTAGTGCTGCAATTGTGGTGCCCTGTCTCCACAACTGGTTCAGATCTCCTCCCTGTTATAAAATAGCCCTAGAGCTGGAGGATAACTCATCACCTCTGCCTCAGCCTGGGCTGAACCCAGAGGAAGAGGCAGTTGCTGCTCTGCTAGCACCACATGCTGGGCCTCTGATGTTTCTAAACTGCTGTTAAAATTAATGCTTTTAAACTTTTAGCAGATCTGTGAACACCAAGGCCCCACTTGATGATGTTGCAGAGAGCTTCAGCTTCTGATGGAGGAGAAAAGAAAGTTAATTGGCATTCC
>NW_009952719.1:158512-159326 GCF_000747805.2 Chaetura pelagica
ATTCCTGTGTTTCAGAGCAGGCCTGGATTTCCCTCTGCAGTCTGTGGGAACTAAATGTGAAACCACAGAAGGGCAGAGATGCTCTGACCACCCGTGGCAGTGGCTTGGGGCAGGGATGAGTGGGATTGAGCACATGAAACACAACTGGTGCATCCACGTGCAGGTGCAAACTGCTAGTGCAAGGGTATTTCTGCCTGGTTTGATCATGTCCTGTCCATCCTCAGCTTGGCCAAGGGAAAGCTGAGGCCTGGTCAGAGTAGACATCAGCCAAGGCAGCAAACAGGAGCACTCAGGGCTGTTAGAGAAGCTTTCAGGGCTTGTCTCCAAGGGAACACACTGAAAGGTTCAGGAGCAAAGCCAGTGCATTTCTTAAAGAGGATTAAATCTGATGGGGTTGCCCCAGAGCACAGGGTCTTGCACAAAAGGCTGAGAGGTTCCATATGTCTCTTTAACCTCTTTTAACTTTCCTGCCTTTACCTCTTTAACTGAGCGAGCACAATTGCCTTGTTCTTGTCTTGAAGACTCAAGAGCAAAAGGTGTGGGGGATTTTATTTTTTCTTTAACTGAGGCACCAACGATGTGTGCCCTTTCCTCAGGCACTCAGTGGATTAAAACCAGTCCTCAGAGAGCCAAGGTTTTGTCATTTTTGGGTGGCTCCGCTTGGGCATTAGGTGTGGGGGGCCTGGGAAGTGAAGACAAGCAGCTTTGCTGGGCTCTGTTATAAAGGAGGGTGCTGTGGGTGCTCATGTGAGGAGCAGTGTTGGGGCTCAGCAAAGTAAGGTGGTTTGGGGATGCAGTACAAAGGTGGGACTTT
>NW_009952719.1:159338-164022 GCF_000747805.2 Chaetura pelagica
TTTCCCTAGCAGTGACCTTCTTGAGTTGGGGCTGTAGGTCAGGGCAGTCCATTTCTGGCTCAGAGGCCCCTCTCCAGAGAATGTGATCACATTATAGGGAGTTATCAGGTGGTTGCACCTGGCTTAGAGAGCTCCAGAAGGCACAGGGGTGCAAAAGGGAAGGCAAAGAACTGGTGGTTTATGAAATTAAAAAGCTCATGGGTGCCAAATCCATGTGCTAGAGAGGAGCTGAGAGATGGCAGAAGTCTCAGCAACATTTTATCAGGGGATAGGACAAGGAGATTGGAGTTGAAAGCACTGTAGTGCCTGATTTGCTATCTCTCCTCTGCACCTTGGCTGCAATTTCTGCCTTTAGGGGTTTGTTAGGCACCTTGGGTGAGAAATATTTTATATGTATTCAGTGGGTTCTGCTTGCAGAGGCCTTAGTGTGCACCAGGCAGGAAACCTGTCTGGAGAGATCAGTTCAAATGTCCCTTGTATCCTACTACTAACAAAAACAGAAGAGAGAAGAGGACAAAATATTATAATATGGGCTCCAGGCACAGGAAGGTCTAATCCTGAAGCTTGAGCTGCTTGTGGATGCTCTTAAAGAGGCCAGAGAGATTGGGATTTTACTTTCTGTATGATGAAGATGGGGCAGTTTGTTGGCTTTGCCTTGAGTTTGCTGCCAACTGAAAGCTGGATCTCAGGAGAGTGGATCAGATCCTCTTTTGCTTTCAGAGTCTACTGTCTCATCTCCATTCTCTCCCCAAAGGAAAAAAAAAAAAGGCTGGAAACCTGGATACCACTGAGTTCTAGTGTGTTATCAGCTGCTGGTTGCAAGAACAATGTAGGTCTGGTCCTGTAGATGCTGGTGCTGATTGGAGATGCTCAGGAATAATATCACAACTCACTGGCAGTGGCACAACAGGAAATTGGAGTAGTAAAATATTTCCCTCCTCACTGCATTCCCATTTACATGTTTGTAATGGAGGTTTTTAAGACCCTAATGAGGAGGAATAGTCATTGCTGGGAGATGATGATTAAAGCAGAGGCAGACATGATTGCAGACAGCAACAAAGGGATGTTAATTACAGCAGAGGAACCAGGAGGGCAGTGCAGCTGGAGAGGCTGCTGTTTGCCACCCCATGAGTGGGGCTGACCTGGTCCCCCTGTTCCCAGCACAGATGTGCTCACCCACAGACTCCAGAGCTCAGGGAAAAGCAGCTGAGATGCAGCTGTGGGTAGGTAAGGACAAAGCAAAGGGAAAAGCCCCAAAGGAACAAAAAGGCTCCTTCCAGCTGCAGCTGGAGCTGGATTTGTGCTTGGAAAACTGCCTCCTTGTGCTGGGAGATGGGCAGAGCTGGCATCAGCCTGCCTGGGGGGCAGGTCAGCAGTGCCCAGAGGAAGAACAAAGACGTTCAGGAGAGGCAAAAAGAAGGGAAGGGCCCTGGAGACAAGGCTGAGAGCTCAGCCTGTTACGTGAGGTGGGCCAGGTAGGGAATTGCTGGGGTGCAGATGAACCAGCTCCTGTTGGCTGCATGTAAAGCAGAGCCAGCCTTTGAAGCTCTGCAGAGGATGCTGTGGTTGTTCCTTCTTTGCCAGTCAAGTTCTCCCCAAATTCTGATTTCTGCTGCCTTGCTGGTGGAACAAAGCCTCAGGGAGTTACCTCCTTGGGTGGAAATCTCCATCTGCCTTCCCATGACAGCACAGGGTGCAGTGCTATTCTGGAAAAAAGGGGTTTGAGGAGATGGACACTTGGTGACAGAACAGAGATAGAAAAGAAGGGTAAAGGAAAGAGCACAAATATAATTCAGCATAAGCAAAAAGAGCAGGGAAAAGAGGGAATCAATGGAAGGATGCATGAATGAGTAAGAGAACAAATGAAAAGCAGGTCTCTAGCCATTGCACAGGGCCTAATTGAAGCAGAATAATTCAGATATTTTCTCTTTAAATAAATAAAAAAATCAGCAGAGTCCAAAGTGTTTGAGTTGGTTCCAGTCAAAGCCTCAGAATCAAACTTTCATCTATTCTTGCTGGAGCAATTAAGGGGAGGGATACAGGCTCTGAAATGCAGCCCAAAGGAGCAGAGTAAATCTTTAATACAGTGCCAGGCTTTTGAATGTCCCAACAAACCAGTGGAATGGGGAAGATGATGACAGGTTTATCTTCAGGAGGAAATGGAGGGAAAAACCCAGTTGGCACCTGTTCTGCAGAGAGGAAAAGCCTCCTCAGGAGGAAAGGCAGTGCAGCTCTGCAGCAGTGGTCAGAGTCACAGAGTGGTGGGGGTTGGAAGGGACCTCTGGAGATCATCCAGTTCAACCCCCCTGCCAGAGCAGGATCCCCTAGAGCAGATCCCACAGGAACACGTCCAGGTTTGGAATGTCTCCAGGGATGGAGACTCCACAGCCTCCCTGGGCAGCCTGTCCTAGGGCTCTGGCACCCTCAGAGTCAACAAGTATTTTCTCGTATTTAGCTTAAACATTATTACAAAATAATAATAAATATTATTCCCCAAGCTGTGATTGGGAATATAAACAGCTGTAGATGAAGGACAAGAGGGATGTGCTTACAGCCACAGGGACATCCTTGCAGGGCAAAAGGGAAACATTGTGATGCTTGTGGTCACTTTTGACTCTTGCCTTTCTCCTGGGGTGATGACTCCCTCTGAAAACTCAAGGAGGGGAAATGAAACATCAGACCCTGTAGGTAAAGCTTCCTGCTCACAGGCACAGCAGCAGTGCTATGACCAGAGCAGGGACAGGGGGGATTTTCATCAGTGTGGCTGCTTGGATGCCCAGATTCTCAGAATCTGAAGCTGATTTGACCTGGTCCCTGTGAAAGCAATTAAATCTGCCAGTGTGGGGCAGTCAGAGGCTCCTGAAGCAGTAATCCTCCCTCATTCATGCCTGATTTACACTGTTGCTTTGCATCAGCACAAAATGTAGCACCAGTGCAAAGTAAGGAAGAACCAGCCTTAAAGGCTGGGTGAGGCCACTGAAATGCTGCCTGCCACACATTATCCATGCAGAGCAGTTCTGCCTTGGGACTGGGGGAAGAATGTATCCCTGTCATCCTTGCTGGCAGGGAAATGCAAGCTGGGCAGGAAACAGGCAGCACCTTTCCAGGCTGCCTCCTTGGGTGCTGCAATAGCTTTTCAGAGAATCCCAGGCTGGTTTGGGTTGGAAGGGACCTGAAAGCCCATCCAGTCCCAACCCCTGCATGGGCAGGGACACCTCCCACCAGCCCAGGCTGCTCCAAGCCCCATCCAACCTGCCCTTCAACACTGCCAGGGATGGGGCAGCCACAGCTTCCCTGGGCAACCTGGGCCAGGCTCTCACCACCCTCACACTCCACAATTCCCTCCTCATGTCTCACCTCAATCTCCCTCCTCCAGTTTTCATCCTTTCCCCCTTGTCCTCTCCCTCCCTGCCCTTGTCCCAAGTCCCTCCCCAGCTTTCCTGGAGGCCCCTTCAATATCCATTTCCCAGATTGCATTTGATGGAGAGGGAAATGGATCTTCCTACCTCTCCTGTGGGGAGCAGGGGGAGGACACCTGGGGATGGGATTTCTGTTTGTGCAGAGCTGAAGGATCTGGCCAGTGAGAACTGGCAGGTTAATGAGGACTCTGGCCCTGGGCTCTGCTCCCCTCCTGTGAAATCATCCCCTTTCCAAGAGCTCCAGCAGCAGAGGTGGCTGCCCTCCCCAGGGTGCTGTTAAGGGAGCTGTAGGGCCAGAGTCCTCTGCTCCCTTCCACCAACCCAAAGCCCTTCCCAGCCCAGCAGGTGCCTGTTGTAGAGGAGGAAGAGTCACTGGCTCCATCGAGCCTTGGGGATGAAGGGCTGAGGTTGAACCAATGGGAGGGTTTAGCCCTTGCACAAAGCCTGATTTAGAGAGCAGTGCAGTTCAGCCTAATGGGCATGAATAGCCCAGGGTCATTCCAGCCCTAATTCTGTTTGCTGCAGGGAAGACACTGCCTGCTGCTTGTCACAGGAGTGTCCCTGCCTGCAGCACAGCCTGTGCTGTGTGTGATCCCAGCTGGGCCCCGAGACACCCGGAGGGGAGCCCGGCAGAGCAGCTCAGCACAGCTCCAGCTCAGGCTGTGTCCTCTCTTGTGATGCTCCTGTTTTGGTGGGGAGGGTTTGGAATTTTACAAGCTCCCTGTTTTGTTGGTGGAAGGTATTTCTTCACCTCTCTCCAGTCATACCCCTTCATGGGACTGATGGGCACTGTTCCTGCTCTGGAGAGACTGCCTGACACGTGTGGCATCAGGCTCCATGTGTAGCTGTGTGTGTATACACGTGTGTACATATCTACACGTGTACACATATGTACACAGACTAGAGGCTGTCCCCACAGTGCTAAAGGAACAACAAAATACCTTAGGGCTTCTTCTCCACTTCACTAGGAGGAGCTGAAGGTGACAGGGAGGAGAGCTGGTGAGTTAGCATGCAGGTTAGCTCTGCTGCCAGAGCTAAAGTGACTCATTAAAGGGATTAGCCACAGTCCCTGACTGGATTTAGGATGGTGGCTGTTGTTATCAATAAGTAATCCTGTTTCCAATCCTCTCTAGTGGCTTGGGAAAGAGGGAGAAGAGAGGAAGGGTGGGAGGGAAGGAGGAAATAGGAGGGATAAATTCAGGGAAGGGCTGGAGGCAAGGAAAATGTTCCTGAGAGAGGCTGGCTTGTTGGCCACCCATTCCTGC
>NW_009952719.1:164106-179916 GCF_000747805.2 Chaetura pelagica
CTGCTCTGCCACACCACACAGGGCTCACAACCCTCCAAGATCGACTTGCTGGAAGAGGTTTGTGCTGTGCAGTGACTGGGGGATTGAATTTTGATTAGCTCTGACACAGTCGCTTATAACCTTTTCATTAGAAAATTATGTTTAATAAAAATTGTTCTGACACCTCTCAGCAGCGTTTTCTCCTAATCCATTACAGGCTCACATGGTGGGAAGGGAGGGGAGATGAAGGGAAAGGTATCTGTTCAGACAGCTTCTGTTTGGTGGCAATATTTACCTTAATCAGCCCGTGGTGTGAAGTGACTGGAAAATAGGAGGTGGTAGCGGGGGTGGAAGGAGCAGGAGCACAAAAGAAAAATGCTACTGAGAATGGTTTCCTGGAACCCTGAGGGAGAAGAGGCAAAATCAACCCAATGCACAAAGCAGGGGAATGTTAAACAGCTGGTGGATACAAAACCAGAGAGGCAACAGGGAGCTGCTGCAGCAACACAAGAGCTTGTGCTGGTTCCACAAGGGTGGCTGGTGCCAACTCAAGGACCTAAAGCCCAAGTGAGCATCCCCAAGAAGCCACCTGATGATCTTCTTCCCTGTGTCTCCATCCTTCCACTCACAATGTCCATCTGAGCATCCCTTCACACCAACATCCACTCCATTCCTCCTAGTTAAATATTTATCTATTAGTCCATTTACAACACCCACCATCTCCTGTTTACCTGCTTACCTATTTGCTAACTTCTCTGTCTACTCCTCTCTCTGCATCACCCATCCAAGCAGGGGATGAGAATGTTTACTTTCTGTTCTGAATTAGAAGTCAATGTTCCTCTTTCCTATGAAATACAATTTTTGGAATGAAATACTGGTTTGGGCCAACTGCAATATTTCTTATCAATTGTGTCTTGAAAAGATAATAGCATAAAAGCCATGTTCTGACATGGCAGGTCTTAAAATGAAAAATGAAGGTGTTCCTTTCCAACAGTGTCAAAACTATGTTTCTGCTTTATCAAAAAGCATCTCTACCAATTTATTTAAAAAAAAATAAATCTCCCCAACTGATGAATGTAAGGGTGCTGGAGGAAAAAGCAGCAGGGCAAGCATGGAAAGTGTTTCCATGTCCTCACCTGCACGATGCAGCCAGTATCACAAAGCAAAGGCAGGTGTGCAGCTTATACTGTGGTGTGAAGAAGGTATGTGGGGATGCTGCTGTGTCCAACCTCAAATGCTACTCAGAATAAGGGCCATGTGGGACAGCAAGTGGCATGTCTGCATGGTCTGGGCTTCATAGAGGGGAAGAGAGACAAGCAGTGGCAGAGAGCTGGAGTTGGTGGCAGCAGTGACAGTGCATTGGTCACATTAGCAACACAAGGTGCTGCTGTGGGATTATTTGCATTAGCTGGTTGCAGGCACAAGAGAGACCAGGTTGCTACCATAGTCAGTGAAGAGAGAGGACTCTTCAAAGAGCAACTGTTTTTTGTGCAGAAACAACTTGGTTAAACTAAACTTACTCTTCAGCTCTCTAATGTTTTACCTCCCCAGCCCCCCATTTCTCTTGTGGGCTGCCTTGAACACCTCGGTCAGCAGGAGGATTTTGCAATTTGAGTGCAGCTTCACAAAACCTGGTTAGGGTTGGAAGGGACCTGAAAGATCATCCAGATCCAACCCCTGCATGGGCAGGGACACCTCCCACCAGCCCAGGCTGCTCCAAGCCCCATCCAACCTGCCCTTCAACACTGCCAGGGATGGGGCAGCCACAGCTTCCCTGGGCAACCTGGGCCAGGCTCTCACCACCCTCACACTCCACAATTCCCTCCTCATGTCTCACCTCAATCTCCCTCTCCCAGTTTTCATCCATTCCCTCTTGTCCTCTCACTACAAGCTTCTTGAAGAGGCTGCACAATCTGGTGAAGAGTGCTGGCAGCTAATCCTCCTGCCCTTTTCCCTCACACCATGTATGACACAGAGCAGACCATTTCATCTCAGCCTCCATTTGCAGATCTGTACGATGGAAGGGAATACCATGTGTGGAAACATAAGGAATAATAGCTATTTGCACAGCTCTTTGAGATCCTAAAAAGGAAAACCCTGGAGAGATGTAAAGTATTAGTTTAAGGGCTGTAAGTTCTTTCCAGGCAGTTAAAGGGATCATAAATTCATTGCCCAGGAGATCTGGTAGTTTAAGGACATGGTAAAAAGGTAAGACTGCTGGAAAGCAGGAGCTTTGAAAAACTGATACTGAGCAGAAGGGCAATATAACCAGGGTTGTCAAGTTGAGGGTTGGCTTTGTTCTGGGTTAAAGTCCGTGGGATTGAAGGAGAGTCTGAGCAGGGTCAGTGTGTGTGTCTGGGGTGATCTGTGCTGTGTGTTCAGCCTGGGGTCTGAGTCTCAACTATTCCCTTCCCAAGGGTGGGGTTGTGCACCTTGGAAAGGACACAGATGGGTGCAGGGACAGCCAGGAACAACAGCGTGGGACACTTGGTTATCTTGCTTGATAACAAAGCCACGTTCAGCGATTTTCCCCTCGGCAGCATTGAAGGAAGCACTTGAAGGAGTTTTCCCTAATTCTGTTTCCTTCCTAGCAAAAGGGAAGGAACTTGAGCCCAACTTCTTGTTGGTGAAAGTAGCAGTTTCCTAAAGCACTGAGTATGCCCTAGCAGTTTGTTAGCATTTAAACACATTGTAATGGGGTATTTAGGCCTAATTTCTCATTTGAATTCCTTTAGCTTCATCTCGAGTCATTGGGCTGTTCTCACTTCTTTGTTGTACTTTTTTTTTCTTTCTTTCTCTTTTTTTTTTTTTTTTTTTTTTTTGGCAGATTAACGAGGCCTTTAGCACCAGCGCTTGTGTCTGTTCTGCTCCTCAGCCTCCTTTGATAACCTAAATGGATGGAGCTCTTTCTGTGCCCCCCCGGGGAGGGATGGGTCGGTGCTCCCAGCGTGCTCAGCATCCTCCCTTGGTGTTCCCAGGGGAAGCTGTTGCCCAGACACCAGCCCCTCTCCGGGGAATTCCTGCTCGGTGGGTACTCTAGAGCACTTCCCAGTCAGCTCATTTCTCAGCTGCAGCTTTGCAGCATCCCTGGGAGAGCAGGCTGGGGAGCGGGGTTGGATTGTTGGATCCTGGATCCAAGGGATCCTGGCATCCTGGAGCTGGATCCAAGGGAGAAACTGCTTGTGCAGCCAGGAACTGTATCAGGGTGCTGAGTTCTTCCCCATCTGCCTCCCACCCCTCTCACCCTGGAGCTACAGACACTGCTCCTTGTCCTGTGAAGCTTCCTGAGTGATCCAGGTCTCTTCCTGAGCGATTTTCCTCCTTTATTTTCATAGACCTCTCCCTTGGGTTTTCTGCTCATTTCACTGGTGTTCATTTCATTCTTTTTGTACCAAGATTATTGATGAAAATGGAGCCCAAGCCTAGAAACGTGGTAGCAGCAGCACTTCTGCCTCTCTCCCTTGTTCAGTGCTGCTGAGGAGCTGCCAGAAAGCTGATTCCTAATCCCTTTAGCACGTGCTTTGCTGATATCGTGTAGCACTAATTTTTTAATCAGAAGGTTGTGAGATACAAAGTCAAACATCTCACAACAGCTAAATCTATTACATTTTTTGCAGCTACCCTTATCAACCAAACTTGTAATCTCATCAAGGAGTGAAATCAGATTTGTCTGACAAGACCTATTTTCCATAAAACCACATTGACTGATGTTAATGGTATTTCTCCCCTTTAATTCTTTATCAATTGAATCATATATCAACTTTTTCTGGTTACTTTGCCAGGGACAGATGTTGACTGGCCTAGATTCCCTGCTTCACTCTTGTGGCAGTTGTGAAGGACAGGCCCCACAGTCACATTTCCATCCCCTTTCCAAGGAAGTGGTTAGGCTCTAGTGTCCAGGAGAGCATGGCTGGGGGAGAAAAGGAAGAAATCAACCCCTTTGTACATCTCTAAGGGGGTGGGGAAAAGCACAGCTCTCACTTTGGTTATTTGCTGCTTGTTTTTTTCTCTTTGCCCTTTCTACACCACAGCTGGGATGTCTTACCCAGGGCACATGGATACTCATCCCTGAATGAATGGTGAGAGGGAGTCCCAGGAAACTACCTGAAGTGGGAACTCATGCAGGACCATGTTTAGACTGGGAGGCAGTTTTGGATTTAGATGGGTCCCAGTTTTTTTTTGGACTTGCTTATGACTCTGGAATGGAACAAATGGGGTTTCCCTCCTGGGCTGCAGCCTTTCC
The DNA here is from genome assembly GCF_000747805.2 of Chaetura pelagica. NCBI lineage: Eukaryota > Metazoa > Chordata > Aves > Apodiformes > Apodidae > Chaetura > Chaetura pelagica. The sequence continues at coordinate 168,329 of NW_009952719.1, forward strand.
TACATCCCCATAGATGGATGGCTCTCCCCAAAGGTTACAGCAGCCCCAAAGATGCTTGTTCATGCTTTGAGAATGGATTTACCAGCTGCTAGGCTTGTTCCCAGTGAAGAAAAATTCTTCAGGAATGGTCTTCCTGCTTCAGAGCATGGCAAAGTGCTGCTGAACAGGCATGAAGGGGTAGCTCCAAGCAGCCTTGGGCATGGGGAGGCTGTGGGCATGGTCTGTCCTTGGAGCTCAGCTCACTGCCTCAGCTTAGGGAGTGAAATACTGATCAAGGCTCATGCAAAACCACCTGGGTTTGGAGGTGCTGAGCACTCTGACAGACATGTTAAGTCTCACTGTGTGTATCCATCCACCTGATCAGCTATCTCCATCCTAAAGGGACAAACTGTTGCCCAGTTGGCAGGAGGGCCAGGATGTTTTAAGTGAGGAAAGTCCTGTGGTTTTGTGCAAAGTAGCTGGTTCTTTCCCCTGGGGGAGGCATGTTCCTGGAATGCTCTGATCCAGTGTCAGTCCCTGCTGCAGCACTTCTCTGAGTTCCCAGGCATCAGAAGGAATGTGCTATCTCCTGCTGCCTGGCACTGTTAGATTTTCTTGCCTCTCCTGATAAGAACTAACCTAGCATTTTACAACTGTATATCTGAAATTAGCAGCAGCTTAATCTCCCTCTGCTGGATCACTCATAGGTGTAATTGTGCAGAAAAAAAAGGGTATTAAAATGCAAAACACTCTCCTATACTTTTTCATGTTAAATCTCTTCTTCCTGCTATTCTTCTTTTAATTCTAAAAGAGAGTTTTTACTTTCTTCCTTCCCCCTGTGTGTCTGTGTCTTTCATATAGAGAATGAGCTGGGCACACAGAGAGAGTCATTTCACTTTCTACATGAATCTCAGGAATGAATACTTAAATTCAAGCAAAAAAATACATTCTTACACCTTTAATTTCCTCTCTATGAAGTATAATGAAAAAACCTGATTATTTTTAATTCTTCCTTTTAATAATTCAGCAGTAGAGTGATTTAAAGCTGGGGACAATAATTACCTTTTCACTTCCCTGGTAAATGGAGTTTTAATAGAAATGGAAGCTCAAATGCTGGAATTAATTCAAACAGGTCAGCATCAGGTCATCCATAGCATCTTCTGTATAAATCATTTATTTGAAGAATGGCCTGCTTCTCAATTTCCCAGGAACCCCTACCCATAGGCTACAGTGGAAAAGAAGATGCAATGTTTGTGTCTTGTAAAGCATGGACAGGGGGCAGGAAAAAAAGGAAGAGTGCAATCCACATCATCTCGGAAGGATTTTTAAAATGCAAATTAATTTGCTGGTTGAAGGACAGGAGAGCAGGGGCTTGTCTAGATTAGGGAAATTCAGCTGTAGCTGGATGATGTAGCTACAATGATAATTTATGGAAGCTCATGGAGATCCATTATCTAAGCAGTTTGTGCTGCTCCATCTATTTATCTTCATCCTCTACCTACTCCACTCATTTAACAGGTGAGGGGTGGAGGGGAGCAGTGCCCTGCAGAGGGAGCAGAGCAGCTGAGATGGGACCCCCAAAACAGGGAGTAAGCTCTGGTTTCTACCCGATGCAGCCGCCAGGGAGAGGGAAGAGTAAAACAAACGGCTCTTCAGCTCAGCCATCCATGGAGGTGTCTAGAAACAAGGAAGAAAACAGGCCAGGTTTAACCAAAGCTGGTCCTGCCCTGGGAGGATGGTGACCCCACAGAACCAGCACACCCAGACTTCCCTGGCACAGGGAGAAAGGGAAAGGGCTCTGCTGGCTTCACTGAGATTCCCAGGCAGTGCAGCAAGATCCTGTCCTCATGGATTCAGCTGTCCCTGTGGGCTCAGCAGCTCTGGTGAAGCACTTAACCTGAGCAGTCCCAAGGCTGCTTCCAGCCCAGGCTGATGTCTCTGGGCAGGGACATGAGCCCAGTTCCCTGTTGAAGTGGAAGGGGGTGGGCAAGGAGCGGGGCAGGACTGGAATCAGGCAAATCATCCGGGGTTAAATTTTTCATGAGTGCTAAACATGAGTTGCCTGGTCTCTAATTATGCACTGGGATGATGAAACTTCACAGCACTCCAGCTCTGATTCGTCACAAGTGCGTGGCAATGATTCCTTTTCAAATGTCAAGCAGTTTTGTTTGTATTTCCTTTCGTAAAGAATTGCTGCTGAGCCAGTGGCAACACCAGCATCCAGCTGGCAGGAGGATCCACTCCCAGCATCCAGCCATGCACTGGGGCTGGGACAGCACATCCCAAGGGTGCAGAGAGGACTGCAGGGCTTGGGGTGCTGCTCCATCCAAGATAAAACAGGGAGAAAGGGGAAAAAGCCCTTGAACCCCAGGGGGAAATACGAGCTTCCCTGCTATCAGTGTGGGGTACAAGAAGTCACTGCAATTTGTTTCTTCTTATAAGAAGGACATGGAGATCCTGGAGAGAGTCCAGAGGAGGCCATGAAGGTGATGAGAGGCTGGAGCAGCTCTGGAGCCAGGCTGGGAGAGTTGGGGTGTTCAGCCTGGAGAAGAGAAGGCTCCAGGGAGACCTTAGAGCAGCTTCCAGGGCCTGAAGGGGCTCCAGGAAAGCTGGGGGTTGGATCCTGATGATCGTTCAGGTCTCTTCCTACCCAAACCATTCCATGATTCTGTAATTTTATAATTCTATGATTCTTTGAGGTTTCCTATTCCATTGTATCAGGTCTTTTGTTTCCAACAAGATTAACCCAGTGTTTACAGAGCGTGCTCATGGCACTGTGGCTGCTCACTGCAAGGATGGAGGATGACAAAAGACATGTCCTCCCCTTCCTGCTCCTTGGCAAGGAAGCAGCACGTCCTGCTGGGTTGCACTGCCCTTCCTGGAGCTCCCCTGGTTGCTATGTGTTTTCTCTGCCAGTGAGCCTCTAATACTTCCATCTCCATTACCACTTACAGCCACGTATTATACACCCTTGCATGGGGAACTCAAGTACATGATTGCATTGGTGGAGTCTGATACTCTGATGGTAAACACAAACACAGCTTCCAGACATGGGCAATGACCCCATCAGTCAGCAAGTGAAGGAGTTCAGACTGATGTCTTTTTTTCAAGGTCCTACTTAGAATGCTGCAGAAGTGCAGCGTGTTATAAAAATGTTCAATACAAGTTGCAGGTCCCTATTCAGACTGACAGAGTCCCTAATCAGAAGTCAAATAATGCCTTTTTTTCCCTTTTCTTCCTTTCTGCTCTTTTCAGGGTTGGCACTGGGAGTGCTAGAGATGAGAAGTGCATGCACTTAAAAAAAGAATGTGATTCAGAAATATGAAAACTTTGGAAATCAGGTCTCCTGGCAGAAAGATGATCTGCTAAGGGACATCCTGCTCTTCCTGCAAGGATGGACTCCATCACCTGCCTTTTAAAGGAATGCTTGGAGTTTTTCAGATTCTGTAGACCTATCCAGCCTAGGAAGGCAGATGTTTAATCCTTTATTTTTCTTGCCTCTTAGTGTGTTCCTTATTAGCCCCAGAAAGATCTGAAGAGGCCATGCTGCCTATCTCAAGAGGGAAGGAAGAAAACAAATCAGACAAAACAGAAGCTGGGTTGTTTGCTTCAGGCATGCTAAAGAAGTGTGAGCATGAACTTCTGCCTCAGCTGCAGGGCAGTGCCATGGCTAATATCTATTCCTTGCTCCCATGTGTCAGATGCCTGTTGGGGACAGCCAGCTTGCACAATCTAGGGACAATAAAGACAGAGGGCCACATCATGTGCGTGTCACTCACAGCCCCACTGGCTGGTTTATGGACAGCAGAAGTTTGTGCATGCCCTGGGAACTGCCAGGGTGCAGCATCTGCCTGTGGGCTCTGCATATGTATCTAAATCTCTCCCCATGCATATGTGGCTGTCCCATATAATCCAGCTTGGGAACAAGCTGGAGCAATGCAATGGGATGATTCAAACAGCCAGGGCTCCTTGTTTCCCAGAGCCTTTTCCCTGTTCTCCTTGTACTCACTGCTCTTTGAATCACTGCTGGTTGCTTTACTCTCACAGGGCAGCTTGCAATCTCTTGTACAAACAGGGCTTTCCCCTCTCCTGGTGCAGTAATGATGTTTATTGAGTCACACACACATCCACTCTCCTGCATTTTTCATGGCCTTGCTCTCCAGGGGCAGTGCAGCCTGCTAATCAAACAGCACCAAACCAGGCAATTGCTTCTGCTCCCTACTACAGCTGATAATTACCCTCCTTTCCCTGCAACAAGCTCTGACAACTGCCACCCTGCTGGTCACTAGCCACACGTTTAATTGACAGGTGGTGTATTAGCTCTGCTCATGCAGGCTCCCTGATTAAGTGTTAGGAGAAGGAGGATGGTGCCTTATTTTTCTTGGAGCATAGGAGGGGGAAGAAACAGGCTGTGCTGTATGGCTGGGACCCAGCCACCAATGGTGTTCTTCATCCAGTGATGAAGGCCATCCTGGCCTCTTGCAGCAGTTCAGCAGAGGGTGCTGCCCAGGACAGGAAAGCAGAGCCCCCATGCACCAGCTCTGCTCTGGGGACCATGTAAGGTGGGGAAAGATAAAAGGGTGGAAAGGATGTTCTCTTAGAAAAGCCCAGCAAGTGCTTGCTGTGAAATAGCCCCCTGCATTTGAGGGCCTCAACCTTAACAGCAGTGAGGAAGCAATGCTGCTTTCCTTGGAGCACAGTTTTTAACAGTCAGCAGGAAGAAGGAGGTAGGACAGTTTCTGGCTCTCTAGAGCTCGTGCTCCAAGTGCTGCAAAGCTCCTGGGGGAAAGGTTTGCCAGGAGATGCCCCTCTCCCTCTGTGCCATGTCTGACTTGCTGGTAGGTGATGGGAGATGCAAGGAGGGAAGGAAGGAGCCTCAGTGCAGTTGGCCAGGCAGGGAGCACTGCATTATTTCCTCCTGGGTGAAAGGTCTGCCAGAGCTCTGCAGAAAGCTGCCCTGGGGGACTGCAGAACTGCAGCTCTGCCCTGGAGTTAGGGGACGATTTGGCAAGATTGCTGAAGACCAGACAATGGTGCTCAGTGAGTCCCTGAGCCTTGTCCCTGGCCAAGCTCAGGAGCTGCAGAACCCATCCTGGGCAGCACAGGGCAGAGAGCAGGTTCCTGCACCCATGGGGAAGTGGTGTGGGGGCTTCTCTGTGTCCTGTCTGAGTGACACACTCACTGCCAGGACTCACAGTCCTGTGCCACCTCTTTATTGCTCCTCTGGCATGAACACAGGTCCTCCAGGCAGGGCAACAACAAAGAGTGCTAATTTATGAGCACTGAATAAATCAAGGGACTTCCCTGCCCTGCTCCTTTTTGCCTTATTGCCCCTTAGGAGAATCCACCCTCTGACACACACAAAGACCCCAGCATGAACACACAAGGGGAGCAGGAGAGGGGGAGACCCTCCTGGGAGACACAAACATTGCACAAACTCCTTTGCCTTTTCATCTGTCCATCCCTCCCTCCATCCATCTCCTGCTCTGCAGACACACAACAGTCTCCCCAGCCATTCCTTTTCCATATTTTGCTTTCTCTCTGTCTTGTACACACACACCTCAGCCTTCCTCTACTTTATTGAAGAGCACTCCATTTCAATAGGAGATGGGACCTGGGAATTTGCCTTTAATATTTCATAAGCTTCCTTCTAAAATGTAAAGCATATTTCTGTTATTTGCACCAAGTACCAGGAAAACAAATGCCTTCGATTTACAAGCAGATCCTAACCTGCTGCCCATTTTTCCAGGGCTGAGCATAAATAACACAATTTATTCAAAGGAACCTTTTCTCCTATTTACATTTATATTGAATAATTTAAAACAACTTTCTCCACTTCCATAAATTCTTCCTTCTAGGATAGGGGAACCTGTTCATATTGCTTCTAAGGGAAACTTTTAACTACACAAGCACACACATATGCTTGCAAATCTGATCATATCCATGCCAGAGCCATCTCCCAGGATGGACTGGGAAAAAGGAGGACACTTATTGTTGGGGTCCCAGATGCAGGGGAGGCAATGGTGAGCCCAGGAATGAGGGCTGCAGGTTGGATCGTCCTGATGAAGGGCTTTGATAGAGGACATTCAATTCATAATCACAGAATGGTTTGAGTTGGAAGAGACCTTCAAGATCATGTAGATCCAACCCCCTGCATGGGCAGGGACACCTCCCACCAGCCCAGGCTGCTCCAAGCCCCATCCAACCTGCCCTTCAACACTGCCAGGGATGGGGCAGCCACAGCTTCCCTGGGCAACCTGGGCCAGGCTCTCACCACCCTCACACTCCACAATTCCCTCCTCATGTCTCACCTCAATCTCCCTCTTCCAGTTTTCATCCATCCCCCCTTGTCCTCTCCCTCCCTGCCCTTGTCCCAAGTCCCTCCCCAGCTTTCCTGGAGCCCCTTCAGGCACTGGAAGGTGCTCTAAGGTCTCCCTGGAGCCTTCTCTTCTCCAGGCTGAACACCCCTGCTCTCCCAGCCTGTCTAATATGACAGCACACTCAGCACCCTGCTCTTGCACTGGTGACATTTTACCCTGTGTATTCATATGGGGAAGAGTTTGTGCCTCAGGTGTCAACTGGCAGTGCAGCCTGTAAACTGGGAAAGCACAGGGCCAAAAATCATGTGGCCCTTTCCAAATTCTGTTCCTTCTCTTGCCTGCATCCAAGGAGGGGATACAGAGGGACTGCATTAGAGATCAGCACACCCTGATACAAGAGTGTAACAGAACAAACGTGAGCTTTGCAGGTTTAGTGCTGGAAAAAGCTTGTAGGATCCTGCCTGCAGAGTGTTGAGGCTGAGCCCTTCTCACCAGCATCCAGGGAGGAAGATCTTGATTTCATGCCAATCTGTGATAATCAGTGAGTTGATTTAAACCCACTGAATACCACTTTCCCACTTTCATTTCCTCTCTCCCTGGACAGGTTTAGACTCTTTGTCTCTTATCTCTTTCTAATCATTTATATTTCCATCACTTTCTCTTCCTCAGGGTTTCTTTGGCATCATTCTCTTAAGTTTATCCTGTTTGCTAGACACAGAGTTAATGTTATTATCCTACACTGGCTTCCAGACACGTTGTCCATCACTTAGGCATGACAGGGAAGTGAGCCAAGAATGAAACAAGCTATCACACCCCAATGGATGGGGGAATCTCCTCTGGAAGCCCAAGCAGGAGCTGTCAGAGTGGAAATTCTACCATGAATCTCAGTATAGGAGTGGGAGTCCAGATTAATTAGCAATAGAGAGGGTTGGAAGTTTGAATACTGTCTAGCTGCCTAATCTAAAAACTGTCTCCATCACTCTCCAGACTCCAGGTTGTCTTTCCAGCAGAGAGCATGACTCAAACCTTAGCATGTGCCTTGGACAGCTGATGATCTCTGTGGTAGGAACCTGCAGGTTTCAGACCTCCAAATTGACTTTTATTTGGAGATGGGACACTTGCATGGTAGTCAGTGCTAGCTGGTAGGCTCCTTATCAGAAGTGAGAGGAAGAAATGTTGTAGAAGGGAGAGAAAATGCATTTAGTTTGCTTGCCTTTTGGAAATAATTTCTGCAAACACTGACAAGGATCATAGGTAAAGGAGGCACTGCTGGGGGGAAGGAAGAGCCTGACACAGCACTGGGGAGATGTGAGAGTGATGGAAGTGGAGAAAAAGGCACCAGGCAGTGAGGGTAGGAAACCTCCTCCTTTCCCCTGCAGCTCTGGTTTGTTTGTAAGAGGGAATTCAGTGGATCAGGCAGACCCTGAAGCATGGACAGGCACTTGCTGGTGACTGCACAGCTTGGTTCAAGACTGCTCAGAGCCCACCAGGAAGATGCAAGATGCAGCCTCTTCTTCAGGTTCATGAAAGGTCCAAGGATGAAGGTTTTGGGACCCCAGATCAGAAAGTCCTTAAGTCATCGTTTTTAAGGAGAAATTTGCCTGATGACCCAAGATGATCTGTGCATAACTGAGTGGGTCAGATCAACAAAGGGATGGCAGTGGGTCTCGTTGGGATATCCCAAGGGAGAATCCAAACAAACTGTAGGAAATGCTACCCCCACACTGGTGGGAAATTAGGAGCCATTCAAAGGAAGGCCAAAGCACTCCAGAATTATTTGGATAAATACACTTTAAACCTGGCATTGACTCTATTAGAAACAGAGGAACCTAATTTCTACTTGCAGTAAAACTAGAGAAAGAGGCTGGCAAATCAAACCTGATAGAGTAAGAGAAGTGTTAGTCCTTTAATTGAAAGTGGTATAAATCCACCTGCATGTAACACCTCCCCAGAACATTCCACCTTAAAGATAGCCTCTCTTTGTTTCCTCAGCCATTACTAAAATTTCAAGAGATTAATTATAATGGGTATATTACCATTTATTTTACTGCCAGCTATACAGGAAGAATAAATCTAGCTCAAAAATAAATTGTAATTACTGTGTCCACACTTAGAAGCTTGTGATACTGCCTCTGTATTAATGGAATATTCTTGACAAATTCCATTGAATTTGGCCCAAACCCTCCCTTGCTGCTTCCACTGCACTGAGACACAGAGCTTGGGAATTAAAGAAGAGTTCAACTCCTGGCATCTAGGAAACTGCAACATCAGACAAAGAAAATGATGGATGCCCTTTCCTTCTTCCCCCTTCATCTAAGGCAGCTTTTTTTTTTCATTGCCCCTTCTTCTGTCTTCTTTATTTCTCTGAAATTCAGCAAGCAGCAGGTACCTCCTGGTAGTGTTTTATATTTAAGGGCACAGATACCCATTTAATTAGTTCCATAATTGTATGGTAACTGCTGGCTTTCTGATTGCATAGTAAGCAGCAGATAGATTAAGACAGTAATTTCATGGTTATTTCTGTCTGGTCTCATAGGGACAAATTCAGATGTCCCTTGCAAAGCTTATAATTGGGCAATGTCTCTCACTCTGGCCAGGGAGAGAGATTGGTGTTCCCAGGGAGGCCAAGGCCAGCACGTGGCCACTGGCCCAACTGCTGATGGTGTAAGGACAAGAGCTGGAGCCTCAGGGCTCAGAGTGCCATGAGCCACACCATGGAGAGGATCCTTGTCTCCTATAGCTTGTGATACGAATGGCCAAGTTGGGGAAATCGAGGCAGGTGGTCAGGAAAGGTCTGGTCAATTTCTGGGGTGCTATGGTAAGAGTGTTGTCCCCTCTGCAGCAGAGAGGGAAGGATGAACACCTCCTGAGGGTGATTCACCCTACCTAGATAGCTGAATGGCCTTCATGGGGCAGAGTGACTGTATGAATGACCAGGGGGAGGGGGAGGGCAGCTCTGGTTTCTCCTGAGCTCTGCTCCATCCATCCAGATATGGCATGGGAGTCAGGGAGCAGCTGCTGGACTTGCTGTGCTCTCTGGTGCTCAGATCAGAGGGCTGGAGGTCCAGGCAGCCTTTCCCTGTCCAGGACTACACTGATGAGGCAGTGTTACAGGAGACAGAGTTCAGATTGGGGCTTCAGCACCCCTCAGAGCAGTGCTCCCTGCTCATCCTTGCTGGGGGAGACAAAGGCATCAGGCTGTGCAGGGGCAGGAAGATGCCTGGTGCTCACACGTGTCACAGGGAACACAGGGAATAGGGCTGAAGATCAGAGAGAAGTTGGGAGGAAACCCCTGCAGCAAATCTAGGCCAAGGGAAAGAAAAAATAACCTCTTCTAGTCCCTGTCTCAGCACCTCTCTTGCCTCTTGCAGTAGCCCTCCTTGTGTAACTGCCTGATCACTGCACCCTTGGATGTAATTATCTCCAGCTGAAGCCACACTCATAACTATAGACAGATTTCCCAGGAGCTGCTGACATTTGAAGGTCTAAAGGCAAGATCAGCCACAAGTCATTCCGGGGGCTGCAACAGTGTGATACAATGAATAAATCCCACATGGCTGCAGAGCATGAAACTCTTGGCTTTATTATCTCCAACTTCTTCACTGATATTAAACTTGTGATGCCCGCAGAACGGATTGCCCATTAGCCAGGGAAATTGTGATAGCAATTACAAGAAGTTCCCTCCTCCTCTCCCAGGCCATCTCAAGCACTGTGTCATGATCTTGCCTTTGCCCTTTTTGTCAACAGGCAGTTTATGTGAGATGTGACATCAACTAAATCTAAAATTTAGAAATCATCTAAAACCTGGGGGTTTAGAATCTCGAGGCTCATCAGAGATGACAAAAATCATGGGGACTTCACAGTCTCTGCTGATTCTGGTGCTGGGCCTCAGGCCTTTGAAGCCCATGGGAGTCTTTCTTCAATTTGCCTAGACACTGTGTCAGGGATTAAAAGAATTAATATAGGAAATAACAGGTAGGAGCAGAATGGGGACTGGAATGACTTGGCAGATACTGCTCTCTGAGAGCACTGACTGATCCTGGAGCAACACCAGGACAAGGTTCAAACCCTGTGCAAGTTTCAAAGCAGAGATCCACTGGCAGTTTCCACTGGATCTCCAAACTGTCTTTAGCTGGGAGAACATCTGGGCACAAAATGGTTCCAGTGGCACTTGCCACAGAGCTTGAAATTCTGTTTAGGAATCAAAAGAAAGTCTTCTGTCTGGATTCACTCCCCAAAGACCAAAGTTGTGATATCCCTTCAAGCATCAAATGGGGGCCTATTAGGGTGCTTGTGTTTGAACACTTGGAGCAATTATTCATGTTCCTCCAGCTCCAAAGAGCTACCAAACACCATGTGTTTTTCCTCGGTGTTAATAAAAACCTAAATGATTCTTCATTAAGAAGCCCATTAAGATGAAGGCAGTTTCCTCGAAGCTCATTAGAGTATGTTCTCACCACTCAATTATTACATTGGAGTTCCATAGAAGACTGAGAAAATATGTCCTATTGTGACTAATTCATGATAGATTTTCTCTTCCTGGCTTGCAATCTGTTCCCCAGACTGGGCTTAGCTTTTTTTGCCAACCTTTGGGTTACTTGGAGAATAATTCTGATCTTTCAGCTCTTCTTGGTGGGAATGACCTTCCAGAGCTAAGAAATGTCTTTGTAGACCTTCCCTTCCTCTCCCACCAGGACCTCTCCCCCACTGAGATGCCTCCTGTCATTGTGAACCTCAAAGCCTTGTGTAGGCCTGATGGTGGTGATGGCCAGGAGAAAGCTGGGCTGTCCAGGACAGGGTTTCTGTTGGCACATCTCTCCTGGAGGTCACTGAACCACCCTCTTGCCCACGGGCAATCCTGGAGCCTTGCTCTCCAGGCACCAAAATACCACTCTGCACCCTCCTCTCTCACTGAGCTGGAAACCAAGCTGCTGGCTATTCCCAGATCCTGCCCTGTAACTCTTCCACTTCCAAAGCATTAGAACCAAGAGCTGCCTTGCAAGGCAAAAATCTGAAGACAACAACAGCAGAAGATAGAACCATTTAAGCCAAGGCCATGCTGGGTCAGTGGGATTCTTCCCCACACCAGGTTCTCCTGAATCCAGTGGCAAGCTGGAGGAGTAGGGGATCACTGAATTGTGGGAACACAGGCTGCTTTAACAAAACAGAGCTGCTCTAATTTCCCACTGAGTATTAAAATCTCATTTTATGGTACATTATACACTTGGCCTTTTGAACAATTGGTGACCATAAATGGTGCTTGCATCCTGAAGCCAAATCTAGGGAAAG
>NW_009952719.1:180004-185709 GCF_000747805.2 Chaetura pelagica
ATAATCCATCTGGCTGGAGAGGATGGAGCAGGAGCAGCCAGCACTGCACAATTATTTATGTCCATTCACAGACACAGGGAAATTAAGTGCATTAACAGGCCTGCCAGGCCCTCCTCAGAATGGGGCTTTAAATGATATTGATGTGGTGCTAATAGGTGCACAGTCTGTCTTTTTTGTGTTACAGCTCAGGGCTTGGAACAGGCACTTGGCTGCTTGGATAGGAAGTTGAGGCATATTCTCTTCAGGGGGATTTGTATTTAGGGACTTGGAGTTTCAAAAAGCTGCAGAACTCCATCAGGGAGTTGTCAGGGGTACCCAGACCCAGAGCCCCTCAACCCAAACCCAGCACAGGTCCCCATTCACCATGCTAAGGACAGAGCTCTGCCCTCCACTGCTTTCACTCTGGCTTCATTCACCTCTGAAATTCAGATTCAGGAAACAAAAAAAAAAGAAAGCAGAACACAAACTCCTGTGTTGGGTTTTTGTGGCAGAAACCTGCTCCCTGCCATGGGCTGTGCACCACAGGCATTCTGCTGCTGTGAATGTTCATCTGCAGGTACTTCTGAAGTGGGATGAGTTCAAGCATGACAGGATCTCAGGAGCTGTGTCTCCAGGCATGTGGGGCATGCCTTGTGCTGAAGACTGTTGTGTTGTGGGACTCTGTCCTTTCCTGGCATCTGGCCTCCAGGCTAGGGAATTTCTTCTTCTTTGGCTTCCCTAGGGTTTTGAAACATCCCTCTGAAAAGAAACTGCTTTTTCTCAGGTGACAGAGGAAACCTCTCTCCACTCTTTCAGACTGTGTGGCTGCTCTTGTGAGGCTTCCTAGGAAATCTCTCCCACATACAGATACAAGTTCCTCATATGTGGCCTTTTCCTTTCAGCTTTAATCTTCTCCAGAATCAGCTATTAAATCAAGTGTGTGTGATTATCTCCTGTCATCTTTGGAGGAAAAGGTGCAGTGTTTGAAGGCAAATGCTGTTCACTCGTTCAGTTCCTTTTGCAGCCTGGACAGGAATGCTGATCTTGGCACAGAATTAGGGGAGGAAGGGCAGGACTGTGATTTGATGGCTGATTTGACAGGAAATTTTCAGATCTGGATCAGAAAGTTATAGTGAAATTTTTAGAAGTGGCTGCATCTGGGCTTAGCTTTGGGGAAGACAAATGTTATTTTTACTCTGGTCCCAGAGAAAAGAGATGAGTTTTCACTATGTTGTGGCAGCTTTTAATGGTTCAGTTCTACTATTATAGCACTGACTGAAGCTCTCTGAGATGAGAGGCTCCTCATGCTGTGCACTGCACAGGCACAGAGCAAGCACAGTCCCTCCCCAAAGAGCTCAGGTATCCTAAAAGGGCAAGGAATAACTGAGGGAATTAACCAGTAATCAATCACAACAATGGATGTGTGTAATCATAGAATCATAGAATGTTTGGGTTGGAAGGGCCCTGAAAGTTCATCCAATTCCACCCCCCCCGCATGGGCAGGGACACCTCCCACCAGCCCAGGCTGCTCCAAGCCCCATCCAACCTGCCCTTCAACACTGCCAGGGATGGGGCAGCCACAGCTTCCCTGGGCAACCTGGGCCAGGCTCTCACCATCCTCATAGTGAAGAATTTCCTCCTCACGTCTCACCTATATCTCCCCTCCTCCAGTTTTGATCTATTATCCCTTGTCCTTTCACTACAAGCCCCTGAAAAAAGTCCCTCCCCAGCTTTCCTGTAGCCTCTCCAGGCACTGGAAGGTGCTCTACTGTCCCATTGTTTTCCAACTCCCTTCTCATTTGAGGGTGTAGATGCACTGCTTTGTCAGGTAAGTGAAGCTGGTCTGGTAATAAAGAAGTTACTGGGCCACATCCGTGCAGTGGGCAGAGCAGTGCAGTGAACTGGTGCACAGGGTGGTTTCCAGCCCCTGTTTCTGAAGGGAAAACCTTCTGCAGATGTTTGAGGAAAACACAGGCAGCCAAAAGGATTTGATGGCAACTCAGAAATCCAGGCAGGAGCCAGCCAGACCATCTGGGCATGTGCTGCATGTGCTTTTTTCTCTTTCTCCCTCTCTCCCTCTTCATGAGCTGAGATGATTATTTCTGTGCATCGTGGCTGTGCAGCGACCACCCCTGATACCAGCCCTGCCTCTTAGCATGAATCAGCTGCAAAATTGCTTTCCAATTGTTTTGCAATTGGCTTTTGCTTGTGAACCTCTTGATTGAGCCAGGCAAAACTGACATGAGAAAAGCATTTGGGAAGGAGGGAGCAGAAAGGAGGCCAAGAGGTTGAGACTAGGGAGGCTGAAGAGATGAAAGGAGGGATGAAAGATGCTGTTTCCAACAGGAGCTGATGGGTCACAGCAGAAGGGACTGGTTCCTTAGCCTTTCTGAGTGAGAAGCAGCTCACGTGCTGTGCACATAAGTGTTGCTGCTGCCCTGTGTCCCAGCACACCTGGCACGTGGTGAGGGTGCAAAGTACCACAGAAAAGCCAGTATCTTTGTGCCTGCAACACCTGCCCACACATGACGTGCAAAATAAGTCTACTTTTTTTTTGGGACAGGCCCAGCATCCATTTAGTCTGGTGTGTTTCATCCAACAGTGATGGGAAAATGGGAATCACAGCCATCGTGCAAGGAAGTAGGGAACCCAGCAAATAATGAAACCCTCCAGGTGAAATTGTGTCCTCTGAGAAGTGAAAAGTAATTTTTCCACTGACTGCATCTGGCCACAGTTCCACCCTCCCCCATCAGGGCTGGGCTGAAGTCAGCCCTGCTGCCATGGTATTAGGGTATATAAAAATAAAATACTATTTGATCCAGCAATACTGATAGTGGTGACTTTGTTTAAGCAAGTTTATAATGAATCCCAGTTCTTCTCCCAACAGAGGCCTTTGTGATAATATCCTGGAGTAGCAATGGAATAAAATAAATCAGCTTTTACAAACTCATAAACACATAGAAGGGAATGTAAACCAATTTCTGATCTAGTTGAGGTGCACTGAGATTTCACAGAGTGGCATGAAGCTTGAGTGGATTCTGAAATTGCTCTCGAGCCTGTGAATTCATCTCTCCTTTCTCTCCTCTGCCAACAGAGATGTTGCTCTTAACCCTTTGAGGGTTGTCCATAGATTCACACTGTCTTTTGGTCTCTCTCCATGTGTGTGTGCACTGTACTGCCCTGTGTAGGTGTGTGCAGGGAAACCCAAGCATGCACACACACCATCTCCCAGGGCATTTGAAGAATGAAAACTGAGAGAACCCAGGTTTCCCTCCTGTGTAGTCAGCCAGCCACATGGCATCTAGAAATGCTTTTCAGTTTTATTTGTGTTGCTTCCTTCTGCTGGAGGTCAGATGGCAGCTGAGGAGTGTGTGCAGCCAGGATCCAGGCAGATGGCATTGCCCTGTGGTAGGTGCTGGAGAAGTGAGAGGGATTCCTACCCACTGAAGATCCATCCCTCTGCAGCTCCATCCCCTAGCTCACACCTTGAGCTTGCCTCTGGGGCCAGGGAGGTGGAATTTTTCTTCCCCAGCTGAATTAACAACATGCATCCTCTGAAGGGAAAATTCCTCCCTTCTGCCTTCCCTCTGCACTCCCCACCAGGGAGGTGAGTGCTCTCACCCTTCTCCATCACCCAGAAAAGGAGGAAAACCTGCCAGAGTGAGGCAGGGAGGCAGGGCACCCCCAGGATGGGGTTGGCAAGGCAACAGCATGGCACTGGTGAGCTCCCTGGCTCCTCCTTGCCCCCCAGTGCTGGCCCAGGCAGAGCAGCATCTCTGACAGTGCTGGGGGTCACTGCTTTTCCAGCTGTCAGAGGTAACAGGGACTCAGAAAAGCCAGGCTGGATGCTGAAACACTGCAGGGAGCAGCAGGGATGGTGGGACAGCTGTGCTTGGGAACGTCGGGGTTTCATTTCAGTAATGGTGCCCTCAGTTCCCTGCTTGAACCCTGCAAAAACCCCAGGGCCTGACCTAGAGGTGGCTCGTGCCATGGAGGTGGTGGCTGCACCCACCCTGTGGGCTCAGCTCTGCCCACCTGCTGGGCTGCTGTGAGCCCTGCCTGCCCTGCCTCCCCAGGGAGGGGGGTCTTGCTCAGGGTGCCCCCACTCAAGAGCAATTATGTTCACACTTCTTTGCTGCTCTCCTTCTACCATGGCACTGTTCACTGCCCCAGAGAGCCTCTGAGACCCGGGCTGAATGGAGCAAGCTGAGATGGTGCTCAGCTCGTTGGCAGCAGATCAGTGGTCTCTGGAATCTCTGGTTATCTCTGGCTATCTCTCTGGAATGCTGGGTATCTCTGCAAGCATGTGTGACAAGTTACTGGCACAGAAAGGAAAGCCAGTGTATTCCCCTGGCTCTGCTGAACAAGTTCTCTACTTGCTGGGATCTTGGTAGTTCAATGCCATGGTGCAGATCTGTCCTTCCCTTTCCTTCATCCCCTCTCCCTCTTTGGGTGCTGGAAGGAAGCATGAAAAGTTTTTGGTGTTAGAAGCTCATTCTGGAGTTTGCTGCTGCATTTAGTATTCGGAGAGGAGTCCAATTCACTGATTGTGCTGATGGGATATGAAAGGCAGGATGGAGTTTTACTGCAGAGCAGTTGACCTTGCTCCAGAGATATTATGGATACACAGCTGCTATTCAGCATCTCAAAATGCTACAGTCATTATGGGAATCTGTCTGCTGAGAGAAGCAATTGGACCTCAGAGCATTGCAATCTGCCTCTTTAAAAAAGGGCACATACAGGTGGGAGGAGGGGGGCAGTTCCCTCTCTGTCTCAGTTGGTGAGAGAGCTCTGGGGGAACACACAGGGTGCCTTGTGCTGTCCCTGAGGGTCCAGGCAATGACCCTTCCCCACTTCAAGACAGTTGAAGACAGAGTGGTAATGTGGCTCTGTAGCTTGCTCAGTGGGATGGAGTTTGCAGTGGAAATCCCCAATGGTGAGACAGGCAGTGAGGGCTTGAACACAAGAATTTCCTCCTCATGTCTCACCTCAATCTCCCTCTTCCAGTTTTAGTCCATTCCCCCTTGTCCTCTCCCTCCCTGCCCTTGTCCCAAGTCCCTCCCCAGCTTTCCTGGAGCCCCTTCAGGCACTGGAAGCTGCTCTAAGGTCTCCCTGGAGCCTTCTCTTCTCCAGGCTGAACACCCCAACTCTCCCAGCCTGGCTCCAGAGCTGCTCCAGCCCTGGGATCATCTTCATGGCTCTCTAGCTGGGACTGCTGGGTGCTGCACCCAAGCACCAGGCATGCTGAGATCTTCATGTGCAGCCCTGACTCCAGGCAGGACAGGCCCCAGCAGGGCAGCAGCAGTGCTCCCTGCCAAAGCCTGGTGACACGATTAGGGCTGCTGGCTCAGAGGTGGCAAAGGGGGAGTCTCCCTCTAGCAAGAGGTGTGAGGCTGATCTCAGGGGCTGCTGCACTATAGGGTAGGTTACATATAGGGTTTTGTGCTCATTAGTGAGGTGTAATTATGCTGAAAGTCTGTATCACTGATTATACTTGTTCTGCTTGTACAGCACAGGGCTGGTGGCTTGTTTAATGATGCACACTTCATTGTTCTCCCCCCAGGCCTTCATGCCACAGAACTGATACTGCTTTTCCACAGGCAGAGAGATAAGAGGTGTTCAGTACTGTCAGGGCCATGATACCATCACCACATGGGGAAATTAAAAACCTTGACGTGGCAACAGAGCCCCTCTTCCCTCCTTGGCATGTTGCTGGGCAGCAACAG
>NW_009952719.1:185747-206741 GCF_000747805.2 Chaetura pelagica
GCAGTGAGGGACACCCTGAGCTGCAGGAAAGGGAAGAACTCCCTTCTGTACAGGAGGAAAAACACCTGGAGGTACAGGAGGAGGAAAACCACCTGAAAAACAGCCTGAAGACACACCTGAGATTGTCCCCTAAGTTTAGGCTGAGCCTTTAAAGCACTGCATGGCTTTTCTTGTGCTTCCCATGCCAGTTCTCAAAAATCCTCTCTCTTTTTAGGTGGGGACACAGCAAAGTGTGTGTAGAGCAGAGGGTGGGAGGCTCTGACATGGCTGTGGATGGCAATGGGGGGTGATAGAGGGAAGAGAGAACTGGAAGGAGAGTGGTGAGCATGAGATTGGCTCTGACAGGCAAACACTGTGGCAATTTTTTCACCAAGATGTACTTTTGTCCTTCACTGAAAAGTGCTGATTTGTTGCAAAAGAACTATTCAAGTTTTGGAAGCATTCATGATGAATTTTCCAGGTTGGAAAAACACAGTCTGAAAATTATCGAGGCACCCTGGCCTCATATAATCAAGGCACAAAGTCTGGGAGAGTCTTAGTTGAAATTGGCCTCATCCTGGCTCAAACCAGGACAACCATTTCACTTGAAGTTTAAACTTTTATGCTTTAAAATACCCCAAAGCTGAAATCAAAACGGAACAATCTAAAGTTATTGGAGTAAAATGTGAATTGACTCAATCTAAAATGTTATTTCTGCTGGTCATCTGGTGACAATTGGCTGTACAGGGTCTTACCTCAATTTCAGCTGGATTACTGTCAGTTAAAAAAAAAAAGTCATTTTCCAGCCCATCCTTTTTTCTCTCTGCAGGGTACAAGATGAGCAAACTGAGGGGTGTGTCTGTGGGGGACCCTGCAGGCTCTGAGCCCAGTGCCCATCTCTAGGAAGAGCCCCTCTCATCGTGCCACCATGCCAGGCTGGCATTGTCCCTGCTCTGTGGGACGGGGCTGCCTCTCTACCTTGTGGTGAGCAAAAAATGTATCTCACAGCTCTGCAGTGGTGGTTGGTGGTGGGAGCAGGAGCACCACATCACACACATGGTTTTGGCAGAGACAAAAGGCTCCAGGAGGCCCAACAGCTGAGTATGAGAAAGAATTATTGCAGTTTTAATTAAACTTACTTTTCTGTCTGTGGGGGCCTGGGGGAGAGAAAGTGCTCAGAATCAAAACTCGATAGTTTTCAGAACATGTGGGGGTTTTTCCTGCTCTTTCTCTTCCCTTCCCCCTCTGCTTTGCAACTACATTTCTTTCTTCTGAAGGAGTCAATTGTGCTCCTGAGCAGGACATCTCATCAGAGGTGTGGGAAAACTGCCTGTAGCAGGGGCAGGAGACTTATGGTGGCATAAAATCATAGGATCACAGACTGGTTTGGGTCGGAAGGGTCCTGAAAGATCACCCAGTCCCACCCCCTGCATGGGCAGGGACACCTCCCACCAGCCCAGGCTGCTCCAAGCCCCATCCAACCTGCCCTTCAACACTGCCAGGGATGGGGCAGCCACAGCTTCCCTGGGCAACCTGGGCCAGGCTCTCACCACCCTCACACTCCACAATTCCCTCCTCATGTCTCACCTCAATCTCCCCTCCTCCAAGAGAGCTGCTGTGAGGCTGAGGTTGCATGGGGGAAGAGCAGAAGGTGTAAGAAGCAGTGGGAGCCACAGAATGAAGATGCAGCCACAGGGGTTGGGTTACCACCAGGTGTGGGTGAAGCCCTGCTGTGAGGGGAGGGACTGCCAGAAGCCTGAACAGAGACAGAGAAGGAACAGAAGGCATTGGAAGAGACTGGAAGAAGCTGCATGAGCTTCATCCAAATATTTCCATACTAAAACAAATAAGATTTGTTGACTGAGATGCCTGGCTCCCCTCCTCGAGGGCCTCCCCATCCCCAACACTATCGTGTTAATTAAGTTGATAATAAGCAGAGCAAATCCTGTTGTATAAGTAATTAATCAGGAGGCTGGAGCAGTGGAACAGCATTCATTTTTAGAAAGCCAGAGATCTCCTTGCTGAGAAACCCCACAGCACAGGGGGATGGGAAGGTCTGGGGACAGACTATTGCACTAAATTTCATCTGCTGGGAGGTTTAAACCATGTTGTCCTGTTGCTTTTCTGGGAAAGTCCCACCATGGCCTGGCTGTGAGGAGGGTGGGTTTCTGCTTCCATGAGCCTCCCTGGCTCAGCATTGCAGCCAGAGAAGTGGTGGGAGGGAAGCTAAACCTCTGCCCTGGAGAAGTCAAGAGAAGGGCAAAAAAGAGAGGGAAAAGCTGCAAAAGAACTTGCAGGGACATGTGATCCCTCAGCAATTTTCCTCTTTTTGAGGAAATAGCAAATGAAACCCTAATATGAAGGTCTGAGGGGCAACAAAACCATGTGGCAGGTCTACATATTCAAGCAATCAATTCTTTCTTTTGTAAAAAGCTGAACTGGCATTTACTTGCATCAGACAAAACTTTACCATCCCTCATGTAGAGACCACATTTTGTCATCTAATAATAGCCCTCACCCCACAGAAGACATCAAAGCAAAAGGGTAGACCATCCACAGGGTAATCACCAAAGCCAACCTAAACATTCTAACTTGAACATAAGGAACTTCCAAGTTGACCCAAAAGGGAAATAACAGGGTTTCCTGGCTCATTTTCCTGTTCCTCCTCTACTGAAATAAATCACCCCAGTTTTTATGCACCTCTGGTCAAGGAGATGCTTCCACCCAGTCTGCAGGAGGTCTGAGGGAGCAGCAGGGAGAGTGAAGTTCCAACATACTGACCACTGGAGAGGCAGGGAAGCCCCTGCCCTGGCTGGCCTTAGAGGCTGGGTCAGATCCCACAGGCAGCTCTGCTTGCCCCTCCTCAACCCAAGCAAATTGCAGAAGAGGAGCAGAACTCCCGAGGCTCTGCTTTATGCCAGTAACGACTCTCTGGAGTATTCCCATTTTCATAGATTTACTGGCTTAATGCTTTGTTAGGATGATAAAAGCTAGTTAATTATCCCTTATGAGAGTCTGCCTCCCCACCTGCCTTCCTCGCCTCCCCTTCCCCCCCCCATCCCCAGCCTCCCCATGGCTATATATTTATCTTTTGTTCATTCATTTGATTTGGAGCTGAATAAATTGGAAAAGCTGGAGTGATTCATGTACTGTGGATTGCATATTGATCTGGCACACTTTCCTCCTTAAAGTCCCCATTAGTCATGCCGATCAATGGTTCCCTCTGCCTGGGGATCTGTGTGTGCAGAGCCAAGACAGGAGGCACAGGCTGGGGGAAGGTCTGTGCACTTCACAGCCCCTGCCCAGACCCTTCTTTTTTGCACCCTTTTTATTGTTAAAACGTTGTCCAATTCTGGAGCTCCCAAGGTTAGAAGGACATGGAGCTTTTGGAGGCCACAGAGATGAGAGGCTGGAGCAGCTCTGGAGCCAGGCTGGGAGAGTTGGGGTGTTCAGCCTGGAGAAGAGAAGGCTCCAGGGAGACCTTAGAGCACCTTCCAGTGCCTGAAGGGGCTCCAGGAAAGCTGGAGAGGGGCTTGGGACAAGGGCAGGGAGGGAGAGGACAAGGGGGAAGGGATGAAAACTGGAAGAGGGAGATTGAGGGGAGACATGAGGAGGGAATTGTGGAGTGTGAGGGTGGTGAGAGCCTGGCCCAGGTTGCCCAGGGAAGCTGTGGCTGCCCCATCCCTGGCAGTGTTGAAGGGCAGGTTGGATGGGGCTTGGAGCAGCCTGGGCTGGTGGGAGGTGTCCCTGCCCATGCAGGGGGTTGGATCTGGATGATCTTTCAGGCCCCTTCCAACTCACACCAGCCTATGATTCTGTGATCCTACATTCTATGACGCTTTGCAGAGGAAGGACAGCTCTGCAACATTCAGGCCTCCCCCAATGAGGTGCAACAGCACAAAGTTCCTCAGACACAGTCACAGCCAGCATCCCCACAGCTAAATGGGGCTATTTAAACACTCATGAGAGAGCCACCAGCACCACCAAATCCAGGTCTCAGCCTCCTGACTCCTGTTTTTCATCAGAATCACTTTCACACATGGCTAGGTAACACCAGACAGGAATCTGGATCCATTTTGCAGTCCTCTGGTGTTGGGAAGCAGTTTTAAGCTAGGTGCTGAGGTAGCAGACACAAAAATGCTACAGGTCAGTGGTTTTCAACCTGCACTTTGAAGATTGTTGAGGATCAACAGATTATATCTAAGGAGCTGCAGAAGCAACTAATACAGGCTAACTTCTTGTCAGCAAGCTTAACTGAGGTCTTCAGGGGTTGGAAAAACTATTCCTCCATGGGAAACTTAATGGGGTCAGAAATTAAAAAAAAAAAAAGCCTTTTCAGGCTTTTTTTTTTTCACACTCAGTATGTGGCTGAGGCTAAGTACTCAAAACAAGGATAATGCAGGAGGGCCTTTTCATCTGTTTTTTTAAGTTTTTCATATTTCTTCCAGGCTGGGTTCTCCTCAGGAGGCCCAGGCTTTACGTCCCATGCCAGACCTTCTTCTGAGCCAGGCAAAATAGCTCTGAGCTACTCCTGAAAAGAGCAGGTGTGTTGGTCCTTCAGCATTGCAGCTCATGCTGTCTGAGAGGGACTAGGTGCCCCTTCAGACTCCTCCAGTTGTCCCATGGCTATTTCAGCAGCAGGTGCATTTTTCTCTCCAGCTCCCCATGCAAACTCAGTCCTCCCCTGAGGCTGCTGGGGGTTGATATGTCAAAGCTCCAGGTCCATTCTGTAGGGTCTCCTTCTTGCTGTCTATGCTGGACATGCAGCAGCAGGAGAGATGGGTCTGCCTTGTCCTGTGAGGCTGATAAAACCCTTCAGCAGCTTCAGATGTGCTAACACGTTTTGCCTGCCAAGTGCAGGGTGATTGGAGCATCTGACAGACAGCAGCTTCCCTGTGTGTTAAACATTAACAGCTTCCCAGCTTTGCCTGTGGATTTTCTGTTGCTGAGACCCGAGCTGCCTCTCTGGAGATGTCAGTCTGCTACAGAACAATTACTGCCCAAGCTCCACACTTCTGAAGAGGCCTGACAGCTTCAGCACAGAAAGGGAATGGATTGCCCAAGAGTGATGAAAAGAAATATGGGAGCATGAAAGGGTTGGATTGAAGTTGTCTCACACAGGGGGAGGCAGAGGACAGCTGCTGGGGTCTGGAACACACTAAGGAAGAGGAGAGATTTAATTTCAGAGAGATCTTATCTCCAATATCTGATTACTCACAGTACTTGGACAAGAATTAGGGCCACAGTCCAACTCTGCCACCATTTTCCTCTGCCTCCTCTACTTCCCTCATTTTGAATAACTTTCCAAGGACCCATCTGCATCCTCACCTGACATATTTCTGCAGACTTCTGCCTCTCTGCTCTGCTCCCCTCCAGTGATGGCTGCTCTTCAAGGAAGCTGCTCAAGGGTGTAAATATGGCAATGTTGGATAAAGTCTCAGCAGCTTTTTTTCTTCTTCTTTTGTATATGGTTCACAATTTTGTCTTTTGGGAAAACTCAAGCCAAAGAAATGTGTCTTCTCTGTGAAATTTTGCCAAGCTGAGGGTTTTTCCCTGCTGAAAATATCTGAAACTGCAAGTGTTAGAGGTTTTGGTACAAATCTGCCTTTGTGCTATTCACCAGTTGGAACTGATTCAAGATTTTCTTCATGGCCACATGATCTTTTGCATAGTCTAGATTTGAAAACAAACTATTTTCACTGCCAGAAAGGGAGGAATCCTTTCATGAAAGCAGGATAAGTTCCAATTCAGCAATGATCCATGTAAACATAAAAATACAGGGTGCCATCTTTCATAAATGTAGGCATGAAAAGATCAGCTAACAGAAAATGGCACGACTGCTTTGAAACCTGCATCATTTGCACTGTTGGATGGAAAAACATGGACACATGAAATAAAACCCAGCAGGACACAAGTGTTAATTACTAGAGAAAGAGTCCTTTCCTGAGCAGTGTGTGGCTCTGTATGTTACTCTCTCTGTACCCCTCTTCTTTCTCATGAACCAAAAAGGTGTTTTTCTGCTGGTGCTTGGTGTGGAGGACACCAGGGATTGAAAGGAAGAAGTGAAGTGGAGCCTGCTCCTTCAGATCTTTCGGCTAGTCTCATGCCACTCGTTAGCATCACAGGACTCTGCACAGCATTGGTGTCACTACTGGAAGGGCAAATGTCTTTAGAGGCACTAGAAGGGGTTGCTGCACAAATAACAAAGCAGGATGGGAGCTCAGGGGAAGGGGCCCTGCAATCTGCACCTCTGTTGTGTTCATTTTCTGCTGCAAGAGGACCAGCCCAGCCTGTATCTGCTGTCTGACAGTGAAATCCCATACAGTGATGTGACACACCTTTCTGTTCTTGTCTGTGGGTGACAGGAGGCAACTCAGACTCACTGGCAGAGGGTTTGCCTTGTTCAATAAGCAAGCCCAGCTGCCAGTTCTCTGACTGCACCAGCCCTGGGCCATCTGAGGAGGCAGAGTGCCTTGGATAAGACATTCCTCTTCTTGAAATGCTTTTCTTTTTTTTTTTTTCTTGCTCCATGTTGCAGAGAGGCACAGATGGGCAAGAGCAGAGAGGTGTGTGGAGCGAGGGGAACTCCAAACAGCTTGCAGTTTGAGGCATGGATTTAGTCTTGAAGAAAGCACTGGCTCAGCTTGGGACAGCTGTGGCCTGGGGACAAGTGAGGACAAGCTTTCTGTCCTGCTGATTCCCTTCCCCTGACAGCAGTAGCTGCCAAAGGGGCACACCTAGCACAGCATCAGGACAGGCTCTCCTCTCCTGAGGGGCTGTGGGGGCTTGTGTGCTGGCTGGGGGTGCTGCAGGATTCTGCTCCCTGCTTGTTGACAGGGACCATGTAAGGAGAATGTTCCCCCGTGACCCAGAATCTTGGTGTGACATGGAAACCCTGCAAGTTTCTCCAGCCACAGCAGTTCTGTGCAGCAGAGGTTTGAAGTGACACAGCCATGCTCTGCAGACAGACATAGTTAAGACATAGTTAAGACAGTTAAGACAGACGTAGTTAAGCAGAGGAACAGGGTGCTCTCCCCACAGCTGCTCACCCCTAAGCCCCTGCAGGTTGGAGGGGCTCATCAGACCCTTTCCTCACCAAGGAGAAGGTCTTATTTCTCTCCCCTCCTTTGCAGCTCAGGGAAGAGCACTGACCTTTCCCTGTCCCCATCTCCCCCTGGTCCCACTCTGTGCTTCCACTGCCTGAGTTCACACAGGAGTCCTCTCCATAAATACTTTTTACAGCTGCAGCCAGACTCTGAGGGCTTGTGTGGCCTAATGGTTCCATCCATTTGCTTTTTCTAGTAGTCATATTAGTAATATTGTGAGTGCTTGGAGTCACAGATAAATCCTTGTGCTATAAACCCACTTCTGCACTTCATGCCACAGAGCCCTTTTCACTCAAGTCACTCCCCTGGCACAAAGCTCTCATCTAGCTGAAGCCATGTGTCACTGTCCTCCAAGGCCCCAACCAAATTCATTAGAGACAAGGCCTCTTGTTTTAATCTGCAGAGAAAGTTTTCCTCCACTATTTCCCCACACATGCACACACTCTATTACAGTGTAAATAAAAAGTGTCTATTAGTTTCCTGCTTGGTTGTTTATCTGGTAAAATTGTTGGAAGGGGAGAGAATAGATAGATGCTCAAAGAAAGCAAGCCTGTTAGTTCTTTTTCTGGCAGCAAGGAACTGGAGGCTGATGCTTTGAGCTGTGGTGGGAGGGGAGGAGAAAAGCAGGGTCTGGATGAAAACCTTCCCTTTTGCCATGGTCTGATTTACCAACAGAATCACCCCAACTACTTGACCTTCCCTGGTGAAAATAACTTGGAAGAGATGAGACCAGAGGGGAAAAGAAACAAGGTTACATATTTACCAGCCTGTTAATATTTATGAGGACTATGAACCGGATTAATTTCCATGCACCATTTCACCTGCAATGCTTTCCTTCCAAGGGGGAAATAAATAAACAAACCCAAAAGAAATCCAAATATCTAGCTTCTTTTAGAGGGTACGTGAGCTATCTGTCATTAACACCAGGATGCTTCACTCTGTGCAGAGTTTTCCTCTGCATCTTTTTGGTCAGTGGGATCTAATTTTCCAAGTTTCTGTCCAAGGAAAACTTCCCTTTGGAAGCCAGCTCCTACATTAGTGTGGGGGTCACTAGCTCCCTGTTGCTGGCTGGCAGGAAAGAGTCACAATCTGCCTGGGTTTTAGGATCCAGAGTCCATGAGGATTTTTTGGGAAAGCTTGCAGGATGGCCAGGCATTAAATCAGAGAGAAAGAGAATTTGCTGCTGCAGCAGGATCAAAGGGTTGAGAAAATGATTATAGGAGCAAGGTAAGTCTGAGCCTGGACTTTTCCTGGGGATGATGCCACACAGACCCATAGGAAACGGACCTGCAGGTCAGAAAAGGGTAGGAAAGGGCAATCCCCACAGTCACAGAGGAAGCAAAAAGCAGGGCCAGTGACAAACCCAGAGTGCAGTCAGACCCTGCACTGCACTATCCATTCCACTGCAATCCTTCAGCCTAATGCAGGGTGGCTGCAGGTTTGTTATTCAGCAAGACAACTGCTGCTGTCTGGTACTTCCAATCCCCCAGGGAAGCAGGCTCCTATTGTCTCTGGGAGAAACATAGTCAAGTCTGTTTATAAAACTAGTTATTGGTATAAATTAACATTTAAAATCCTCTACAGTTTACATTTCCATTTAGAAAACCTCCTGTTAGGATGATATGATATTGCAAATTCTCATCTGCCTTAATAGACCTTCAGTGTTGGGGCGGGTTTTGATTTCAATTGCTTTTCTTCCCCTCTTCCTTCTCTAGAAATAGGATCTGCTACACATATGACAGATTTTCAGTGAAAATCTAACAAATAATATTCAATGGACTTTAAATGCTATTTGTATCATCAGTTTTTAATTTCAAGTGTCACTCTGTTGCATTTTGGGAATATGTAAATTAACAGTTCACCTACTAAATTCAATGGCAGCCCAATGTGTCTGGAATCCTTTTTGTTGAGAGTTCTGTTCATTTAATCCTTGCAATATAAGGGAAAGATTAGCTGTTCATATTTTGTATATTTGTTTTATAATGGCTTGGCTTGTTTTTTTTCATTAATAGAATGATTTAGAGTTATGCAAAACAAGGTACAAACTGTCTTGGAAACTGACTGTGACACACACATCTTGGGGAGGAAAAAATCCAACCCAGTCTAAACAAATAGGAAGAGAGTTCACACTGTGTGATGAGAGTCTTTAAAAGTCTCTGTTCATCTGGCTTTACCACAAGACACACACACTGACCATGCATATTACATCTCAAGTGTAAAAAGGGAGGAAAGGTAATTTTAGACATGCAGACTCTGCTCCATTGCAGATCTTTGCATCCTGATAAGCCACTGATCTTCTTTGAGAAGAGCAGTTCTCATGTGGTTAATACTTGACTTGCTTTGTGTGTTTAAGGACCCTGAAAAGATGCTGCAGGGAGTTCTTGCTCCTGCAGAACACAGCCCCTTTACAGCTAGACAAATAACTCCCTTTGGATCATTTTGCTACACGGACTCCATGACCCATACCAACGTGCTCAAGCACAAGAAAGGATCATCATGTTAATTGCAATTCTCTTGCTATGCAAAGTCATCAGCAGACTAATGTCCCATGTTATCACCAGGTGCAGACACCTCAATTCAAACAGAAGCCAAGATGTGTGCAAAGATAGACTCAAGCCCCATGGCTGCTGGCAGGCTGGTTGGGCTCTGGGGATGCCTCAGGAAGGCAGACAGAATCCCAGAATCCCAGATTGGTGGGGGTTGGAAGGGACCTCTGGAGATCATCTAGTCCAACCCCCTGCCAGAGCAGGATCCCCTAGAGCAGATCCCACAGGAATACATCCAAGTTGGGAATGTCTCCAGGGATGGAGACTCCACAACCTCCCTGGGCAGCCTGTCCCAGGGCTCTGGTGCCCTCAGAGTCCAGAAGGATTTTCTCATATTCAGGTTAAAACAACTCTCTCATGTTACTGCTGGAGTTGGTGACTGTGATGGCAAAGGACAGCCAGCTGCAAAAAGCAGAATTGCTGGCAAAATGGAAAGGCCAGTTTAGTAAGGCCTACATTTCACTCAGTGCTCTCTTTAGCTTACAGATCTCCAAAATTGGTGGCCTCCCAGACAGTGGGAGTGAGACAATTACCTTTCTTTTTGGTCTTCCCCTCCCCTGCCTGGCCCCCTGCCACTTTCACATGCATTTCTTTGTCTCTGCTTTTCTCTGAACCTCCCTTGTCCTTTCTCTTTAAGTTGCAGTGGCATTAGTTGGGTTGTGGAAGCCTTCAGTTTCTTATTCAGTGCATCATGGAGCAGTAATTTTCTGCACTTCCATAATTAGGGGAATTTTAAGCAAACTACCTTGTGGATGATTACAGCCGGCTTCAATTTCTGTTGCTTTGATCACCAAAGGATGAAGACACTGCTTGAATATTTGGTTGTGTGCTCTGCCTAAAGAACTTCACACCAGCTGCTTCCTTCCTGTCTTCTCTCCCCACCTCCCTCCTTTCAGCCCCCATCACCCCTCCCTACCAGTTCATAAACTGGCTTTCTGCTGCTTCTTTAGCTCAAGTGGAAATAAATGCCTGAAAGATGAAGCTCTATTAAAATCAGGATGTTTTCCCAGCTAAGAAGCAGCATGTTAGACTGTTCCAGCAGGGCATGCGGAAAGCATAGACAGGGAATTGAATTCCTGGGTGTGTGCCTCAGTTTCCTCATCTGGAAAGTGATGTGGTTGAGGGACAGGACATTAATTGGCTGTTCTGCTTTGTAAAGGCTCCTACATGCAATGTTCTGAGGGAAAACTGCAAGCCTGCTTTTTTTTGGGACTGCAAGATGATTTGGAAAACCCTATGACATCAAGGTGTCTTTGAAGTGATAATGGGTTCTTCCTGGTTTTATCAGCTTTAACACCCATAAATAAACAGGACACCTTTTGTCATCACCTGTTTTGCCCCAGCCATGCTTTGGTTATCTCCCTGATCATCTACTTCATGCTCCAGGGCTGGGAATCCATCCACCAGAGAACTGTTTGTTGCAGCATTTAATCATTTCTAGCTCCAGAGAGGGGGAAATGACAGAGCTTGGCTGAAGTGGCTGAGGTTGCCTGTGCATTTCCTGAGGTGAGGGTTGCAGAGAGTGGGAATGGTGTAGGACAGAAGGCCTTCCCAGGATGGGGGAAGGCCAGACCTTGCCTTCCACAGGTAGCTATTCTCAATGGGAGATCATGCTTAAGGAGTCTGCCTTCCTGTTCCCAATCAGCAGGATGATGGGCTGTCAGCTCCGGTATATTAATAGAGTACTAATGCTTCCAAGTTTCCTGAGCCGTGTATATGGGTTTTCCATAGGTTAATTAGGCCATATTTCAGGATAATTACAGCTGTATATTTCTACACTAATTAAGTGGCTTTAAAACATACCCACAATGTGGCTCAGTGAATCATAATTAGAATTCCTCTGCCTCCTGCTATACACTACGGAACTAATACCCATAAAAGACCCAACCGCCGCTGCTCCTTGCCAGCAGCAAATTAGAGCTCACAAAAACAATCTTATGGAATGTATCTTTTTTTTATAGAATCATGTACAAATTAATTCTAAATGAATATTGCATGAGTCATCAAAATGCTTCAGCTTCCTTCCCTTTATTTATGTTTATCCTCCCACGTGAACTGTCACCCTGTGGGGACAGTGAGGAGCCAGGGTGAGGGGGGACTGACTCATTCATGCATCGTTTGCCACCATGCTCTGCTTTTCCCTCCCTTTTCAGCTTTTCCCTCCCTTTTCAGCTTTTCCCTCCCTTTTCAGCCTCCACTTTTGTTAGACAAAAACACCAGTCCCTTCTCTTTGAGGCTTGGCATTCCCTAAACCATCCCAGTTATCCCTTCCCTGTACTGGTTTACTTTTAGGTTGCTCCAGATGTGACCTATCCCTTCTTTGTGCCTTGTCTCAAGGTATTATCACCACCTCCTGCCCACCAGGAAGCTGCTGTTGAGCCTTTCCAGTCTTTTTCTTGGCTGCTTGTGTCCTGACACTTGGCTTGGGGTCTCCCAGATTCTTCTCTAACATAAATATTAATCATACTCTTCTCTCTTACATCAGATTTTGCCATTTCTAAGTGGAACTTTGTCACCCCAGGAAAATCTGATTTTTATCTCTCCTTCTCCCCCACCCCTTTCTGGGTTTGCAAATGTCAATCAGCAGTTTAAAAGGCCCTGGAAAACTGGGATGAGATGTAGGCAAATGTCTTGGCCAGCAGATTTCAGGCAATATCTGTTTGCATTTTTCAACTCTAGTTGTATCGACGTGCCTTTGATGTGAGCTTGCAGCAAACATCCTAGT
Source organism: Chaetura pelagica (assembly GCF_000747805.2). Taxonomy (NCBI): domain Eukaryota; kingdom Metazoa; phylum Chordata; class Aves; order Apodiformes; family Apodidae; genus Chaetura; species Chaetura pelagica. Next base: position 198,104 of record NW_009952719.1, read on the forward strand.
GAAGGAATTAATAATTAGATGGTGCAGTGATGGGTGTTCCAGAAATAAAATTATACAGATAGACAGATAGAGAGAGAGAGAGAGATCAGTCTGACTGAGAGAAGTGAATTTTAAGCAATGTTATAGCACATTAATGGAAATCAAATGTGATATTCTTAGTCACCCTGGAAACTCATTCCAAGGGTTGAGTTCAGCTGCTCAGGAGACAGACATGAAGCCATGTGAGCAGCACAGCCAATCCAAACCAGCTCCCATTCCCAGTCCTGAATTTCTGCAACTAATTCCTGCAGAGAATTCAGAACTTCCACTAAGACCAAGATTTCACACCCGGAGTCCATCTGCCTTTTTTATGAGTAACCTCACCTAATGAGCAGATTCTGGGAGAGACATCTTCCTGCAGAGAGCTCACAGACAGGAGTAGAAGCCAAATTTGTAGGATTATTGATGTATTATTCAACCACCTCTGCCTGTAACAGTGACATGTGAGTCAGGAGCTTAATGCCCTGAGGCACCACATTCATTGTGGGAGTACAAATCCTGGAGTGCTGGTCTATAATCAAGATATTGCATAAATGCCTCTTACTCGTGCAAATAAATTTTCACTAGGTCTCAGGCCTTAAATCTCAAGTACCTCCTGCTTGGGAACAAAAAAATTAGTACTGGGTGGGGCTCATTCCCTATGGCTCATGTCAGAAGTCCTTACTGAGCAAGGGAGGCAGGAAAACTGCTTGGTTCATTAGTTATTTGTAATGAGTGGGAGGGGAAAAATGCAACAAGACAGTTCAGGTGAAGAATAAGGAAAAGCTTTCTAATTGTGAGAGGAGTGAAGCATGGGAACAAGTCATCCAGGAGAGCCATTGAATCTCCCCCCTCAGAAGCTTGTAAAGGTGGGCTCCACCAGCATCTGGCAAGGATGTTTTAGACAGATGTGATTCTGCTTCAGTGACAGAGGGAGGGATGTGATGTTCTCCTGAGGTCCCTCCCATCCCTAAGACAGAAAGGGAGAAAATGAAATGATGGGTCATCTGAGAGAGGGCTCAGTTGTGATGAAGATGTTTCAAAAGCATCACTAGGTGTGGGAGACATTAGCTTTGGCTATATGCAGATTCCCCAGGATGGATGAATCCTGCCTTATTTCAAGCCCCAGATGCCTTGTCCTGCATCAATTACCAGTGCTGAAGGTGCCTTTCTTCTCAAAAGGAGAGAAGAGGAGGGAATTCAGCAGATCTTGGAAGGCTTCCACCTCTTTTCTGTCCTGTCCCCTGGAGTCCCAGTAGCAGGGCCAGCACTGTTGTAGGGGGCTATTTCTCCCCTCAGCCAAATGTAAATGTGCCTGAGCCTTTCCCCAGAGCCTCCAGGAATTACAATAGCAGTGTCTTAAAAAAAACTACCCACCACTGGAATTGGATTAATTGTTAGACATACAAGTGAGGATTTTTAAAGCTGTTTGAACGTTCTAGGTGCTCTGTTCCAGTTCAGAAGGAAGGGAGTCAACCTACCCCTCTGCTTGCTCATCCAGGGGGCCACATACCATTAACCCAGCTTTCATGTTGCACTCCCCAGGGAGCTCTATTTTGATGCAACCTGCTAAGTGCCCTGCAACACTTAAGTCTGGAAGGCACTGTATAAAATGTCAACTATTACCATTAATCGCTCCTCTATGTTGCTGCTGACTTTTATGTGGCAGGCACTGCAGTCTATAACAAGCTACTGTCACTGTAAAAATATTCCTGTACATTTGTGGCTGAGCTGGAGGGCAGAGCAGAAGGGGAGGAAGCACGTGCAGCTGCTGAGAGGGATGAGGGGGGTATGATGCTTTGCAGGGGGTGGCAGAGGTATGGGGAAGAGGCAAGGCTGGATGCAGCTTCCCTAGGGCTGGGGCTGCAGCAGGCAGTGCTCCCAGCTGTAATAACTCCATCCTGGAGTGCAAACACAGGAGGGATGGTTCTCTGCATACAAATGAACTTCCTTGCTGTGTGGATGGCCTGAGAAAAATCGGTCACATCCTTCCCTGCAGTTGGACAGCAATAGGACACGTGTGGTGGCTTCCAGCAAAACTCAGGATTAGGGAGTGTAACAGTGTGTTGGGCACTTTATTGTCAGGACTGAAGGAATGCTGCTGCAGGGCAGGGGAGAGCAGGTTTGAAGAGGGCTCCCATTTTAGGGGCCTCATAGGACAGGAGGTGCCCATTGGAGCAGGGTTGAGGACTTTGGACACACTACAGAGAGCTCTTCAGGGTGTGGGTGAGTTCAGTAAATGGAAATTGAGGATGTACAAGACAGAAGAGATCCTGACAGCTACATCTGCTTTCAGAGACATCCCCTCCTGACAGACAGCTCCTCTGTGTTGCAGGGTGTGGGTCTGTGACTCGGCTACAGCCCTGAAACTCAGATGTGCTCCTGTCTCCTCCTGCTGCAAGGGGGCATGATCCCCCAAACAAGCTGCAGCCACTTTGTCTTGCCAGTAGAGCTGGTAACGGATGAAAGGAGAGAGCAGAGGATTTGTGCTAGGATAAATACTATCACCTCGGGCAGTTTTAATAAGCCAATAATCAAATAAAGAACAGACTAGGATAAATTAACATCTTTTACCAAGAGCCAGGCAAGACTATCCTTTGAAAGCCATTGTAACTGGGGAGGGGGGGCGAAGAAGGAGCAGTCAGGAGGAAAAGTGTGGGGGGAAAGCATTTAACCTTGCTTGTTAGACATGTGAACCCCACGTCTAATTTCCAGCAGCCTTACACCATGTGTGAGCACTGATAAGGCCCCGTGTGAAATTGACAGCTCGGGCTGAGGCATCTATCTGCCATAAAGCATTTCTTTATTGCACAGATAAAGGAGCCAGCCTGGCTGAGCACGACTGTGCGATTAAGCTTCCCATCTGAGGAAGGAAAGGTGAAGAAAGGAACACATTCCTATTAAGGCCACTATTAGTTAATGAGCAAGTGTGCGTGTGTGAGGTGATACAGGATTTGCACACACACACACCTGGGCCCAGCAGAGTGGAATAGAATGAAGGGGGAAAAGCAGGGTGGGCAGTGGAGGGGCCAGGGGTGGTGTGAGCATTGTGCAACACAGGTGGGCTTGGAGATGTGTGCAAGAGACTGGGTGTGAGGATGATGCATCTTAGCCCTGGTGCTCTCCCAGCTAATATCACTGCTGATCAGTAGGGTGAGTGGAAAGGGCAGGGAATTTACAGCCCTCAGGCTCTTTCAGCTATGGATTACTCCTCTCCTTTTCCCAGGCAGGGAAGGTCCCAACTCCCCTGCCCTGTCCTCACTGCTGAAGGAAGCCACTGTACTGGGGAGGAGGGAACAAGTGGCCCAGCAGGCTTGGGCTGGTGCAGACCCACTAAAGCAGAGCAGATGGCTACATCAGCCCCTCAAAAGAGCAGCAACTCTCCCTGTTCAGCACTGGCCCCCCATCCAGGCTTGGCCTTCCAATTTTCTCTGCAAGCCTTTAACAGCTGCTCCCAGGGAAATTGCACTTGTGTGGTGAGCTGGGGTTAGGGAAACGTGGCCCTCACCTCCTTTTCATTACCAATAAGCACACACTCCCTTTGTCTCCTAAAGCAATTTCATAGCTGGTGCACAAACACGGAGCCATCAAAGGAGCCTTTCACTGGGCTGGCACGAGAGACAATGGGAAGCAGATACACACCTTCATCAACAAAGAGGCACATTTCCATTTTGATAACAAATGTCTCTGGCTCCCTGTTGAACACCCACATCTCGATTTCCCTCTGTTTTCTCTCTACTTCCCTGAGCCAGCAAGAGGAGCTGGCCAAGCAGAATGGTTTGTACAGGAACATTTCCCCTTCCCTCCCATTGCCAGTTGTCGTGCTGACAGATCTGATAGGCCTGTGTGCATTTGCCTTTCCTTCTAAACAGGAGAGAGAGACAGAAAAGCAAGCCTGATTTTCCTCCCTTCACTGTTATCTTCTTCTTTCATGTTCTCATTACAATGCCAGCGTGGTGACAGAAAAGGAGAGATCCAGGAGCTGCCAAAAGAGCCACCAAGGTTTTTTCTGTGTACATCCTTCCTCAGGGTGTGTGTGTGCTGGACAAAACGTGGTTCCTGCAGAACTGCAGCATTTCTGGGTTGGCACCACAGCTAACTGGGACTCCCCAGGTTTGTTATTTTAACAGGCTGCCTGGATGCAAGTTGGGGAGGAAAACTAGGGCTGTACAGATCCTTGGTAAAGCCTGCATGGGCATGTAGAGGGCTGCTGTCCTGTTAGGATTGGTGACCATGGTCCTAACCATACAAAGACAAGCAGACAGCTACTATAATTTGAGGACTCCACACACTTTTATCTCCAGCAACTGCCCAGCAGATCTCAGGCCATGTTGCAGAAGATGAACAAAACTGGCTCCTCTTCCTTCTACCAGACTAAGAAAGCAAGGCACTGAGTTTCCATCCACCTCTCCCTCTTGGCCTGGTGCTATCCCATAGTGAAAGAGTTTTCCATGCTTCCTGAGCAAGACCAGCACCTCCTGACTTGTCTGCATTGGAGACTAGGAGCCTGATGTTGTTTGGCATTGTGTTGCAGAAGCAATTAGCACAGACAACCAGTTCTCCTGCTGTCTCCTAAGCCTTGCAATATTCATGTCCCCACAGCCACAGGAATGTGAGCATGTTCCCCTGGGAGCAGCTCCCAGCTGGGTTCTCCTGACAAAGGAATACATCAGAGTGTGGTTCAAAGCCAATGGGGACACTGGGAGGTGAACTGGGAGATATTCTGCTCTGAGTATTCAGACTCCAAAACAACACTGCCCTGATGTTGTCATGGCTGTAGAACATCAGAGCTGATCTCAGCCACTAGGGATCCTGGGAAAAGCAGGAGAGGAAAAGATGAGTTCCAGTTCTTTATCCCAAGAGAACACTCTGTGCTGGAGCACGAGCTGAGCACAGCAAGGCTGAGTTTGCTCCCTCCAGACTCTGCTGGGAGAGGACCCTGAAACGTGATTGGAAAGATGTGCTGCACTGCCCAGGTGCCTCCCTCCACTTTGGAAGTGGCGATCCAGAGCAGGGCTACAGTGCCAGGAGGTGGCCGGGATGCTGCTTTTGTCTCAGCCTCCGGTAACAAAATGCAAAGGAGCACTAGCAACTCCCTCTTGTGATGGTGAACACTACATGCATGCACTTGCTGCTGGTCCTCAGCAGATGGATGAACATCACTACCCAGAGCTTGTTTTATGGCCATTATCTCATCTACAAATATTTCTTCCTCTAGTGAAATTTCGGCAGAAGAGCAGTTTCCTTATCAGACTCATCTGAGGAGATGAACAGGTTCCTTCTTTCATTGCAGCACCTCTGGAGACATGACCTGGTGCAGGGATTGAGAGAGAAGCTGGGCTGGAAGGGGAATCTGATTAGGAAGAAGGAAAGAAAAAGAATGCGCAAAAGACAACCTAAGGAGAGGGAGAGTGGAGTGTAAAGAGGGTGAAGAAACATACAGGAGACCTTTATAAAGGTAGGAAGGAATGAAAAAGTGGGAAAGGGATGAAAAGAGAAAGGGAAAGAAGCATTGTATAGGGTAGATTGTACACCAGGAATCCAAGATCAAAATGCCAGCTAAATTAGGGTATTATAGGTCACTGAACAGAAATTGCACAATGGCTGAGTCTCTAACAAAGGTTAAAACATGGAACAAAGACACATAATGACACAATCCAGAAGCAGTGACCATAAACTCCAAACAAAAAGGAGGGCGTTGCAGAGATGATGGGAAAGCAGAAGAAATCGTTGCTTGCAATCAGTGTTCAGTGGGTCAGATTGAAAATAAAATGTGCTTTCCAGAGCTAGAATCCCAGCTGCCAACAGAGGATGCAGGTTTGACCATGTCTTTCAATCAAACACTTAAAACACACTGTAGGAATGAGAAGTCAGCATCACTTTAGGGACAGAGAGAAATATGTTTAAAATGTACAATTTTGGATATGAACATGAGAATGAAGGAAGAAAACCCTGGTTTCTCTGAGCCACCTAATACAGCTGTTTGGGAATATTTCAGTGAAACAAAAATGTAACTAAATAGAAACCCTTTGCATTGGAAAGGGCAGTTTTGCTAAAATTCTGGTCAGCAAACCAGCCTGTGTGCACTGGTTCCATGGAGGGCAGCTGCAGCTCACAGCAGCTCAGCGGTGCACACAGCAACTATACAGGCTGGCAGGAAAAGAAAGGGAGTGAGGAGAGACACATGGCAAAGCTGAGAGCACAGTCTGGATATAAAACCTTCTGGCTGCAAGAAATTCAGGTGGCAACAGCATGTGGAAGATCCCTTCACTGGTCTAGACATTCCTAGGGTCACCCTATCTCACCTTTTCTGACACAGTCGTCACTCTGTGAAATATTATTAGAAGCAAACACTGCTCCTCTCCCCTCCAAAATCCCAGGCAAAAAGACAATGATGAGATCCAGCTGCTTGGAATACAGCACTCAATAAACGTTGACATTTTTACAGAGAACTGTCTATGTACTTTGTTGGTGTTAATGTGATGTACACAGGATCCCCAAAAGTGTTCTCTCACCATGCAAGTAAAGGCATATTTGCTCTCACCTCTTATTTTGGACTTGATAATTCCTCTCCTTCCCTTTAATGCTGAGATGATGGAGCAGAGAGGGGATTAGCCCCCTCAAACTCCCCAGACCTGGGGAGCCACTTTACACCTCCCTGGCAGCAGGGCCATGCTCAGCTCTGCTCTCCCTCCTTTTCCCTTTTGACCTGCTGTATTTTTAGCTGCATCTCACAGCTCTCCAAGCTGCATATTTCTTCAGCTATGACTGTGGTGGCTGCAGTAGCAATAGCAAGTGCAATTTTCAAGCTATGTTTCATAGATGGTTTAGATGATTTCCCTGTCCATGCTGGGGTGGGCTGGAACTAGATGATCTTTAAGGTCCCTTCCCACCCAAACCATCCTATGATAGAATAAACCCCCCAACATGATCCTGAGCAGGCTCCAGTGTCCACAAAGAGCCTGCTGATCATGCACTGCACTCTGCCTGTTCTTCTTTCCCCTGCATATAGGGCTGACATCATTAGCTGCCCTAGCCCAGAGCTTCTCTTTCCCATCCACATGGCCTGAAAACAAACCTGTTCCTCAGTGGCCTTCCAGAGTAAGAAAACAACGTAAACTTCAGTGTCCCTCATCAGTGGGAAAGGTGTTTCCAGTGGTGGAAATGAAGACTCCTCCTTCCCTGTCTGAATCAGTAGGTCATCCTCCATCCCACACAGGGACCACACACCAAGACACGTCTGCAGGTCCTGTGCTACCTGCTAGACTGTCCTTCTCCACAGCCAAAGCAGTGACTGTGACAAGCATCCAGCCATTCCTCTGGAAGCCTGTGAAAGGCAGCAGTTGGCTAAACCTAGCTCAGCTCTGGGACCAAGCAGGCTGCCAGGTAGAGTACCTCCAGGCCAGGGTTCCTGCCAAAGAATCATGACAAGCCACAGGATGCTCAAGACAGGCTCTTACTCCCTCCCAGGGCTCATCCGTGCAGATGCAGTCACCTTCCTCTCCGTTAATCCCATGGAAGCTCTGCAAACTGCTGCTCCACAGCGCCAGCACTGACAAATCTCTCTCTTGCTCACAGCTGTTTATTCCCTGGTTGGAGCAGCTGGGATGTGCAGCTCTCTAATAGTCTCTGAGCACTGCTGGGGCCCCCAGGCACCCTCATGAATAAACACTACTCAGTATGGAAATGATCTGTCTGGGGAGGAGACCAGGCAGAGCCCCTGGGCTGCCATTGTCATATCTTGGCTGAGGGGACCTCATCTGTCTGGTGTCCCAGCCTAAAGCCCATTTGCCTTCACAATGGTTTTGTATATAAAACTTTCACCCAGCACACAGGGATGAAGGAGATTTTGCTCACAGCCTTTTTGCTTCTGTGCCAGCCCTGTCCTTCCCAACCCACTGTGTACAGAGTCCCAAGGACCTCGTATCCAGACATAAGGAGGTAAATCCCTTCAGCAACAGTGTCACTTGTAGGGAATGACAACTCCACCTTAGCACTTTGGGATGCCAACTGAGGCAACCCTGGGGAGAAATCCACATGTGAGACACAGGAAGCACTGTCAATACCCTATTCATGGTGTGTGGAGGCACAGGGAGCTCATGTAAACATACAGATGGAGGAAACAACACAGACCACAGTCTTTCCCTTGACTACCCATCTACAGCCATGCACACAATCTTGCTGCCTTTCTTTGCCATCCAGCCCTGTCTTCATATCCTGCTGCTCAGTGCACATCCTGTACAACTCATGTCATGCTGTTCTCAGTAAGCAGATATCTGGGTAAATACACAAAAAAAGTTCTTGTCTCCCCATGTTGCCCAGAGCCTGTGGAAAAGCTCCTGGAGAGCAGGTTCCAGCCCACTTGTTTCGACACCTCCTCGCCTGGCCAGCCAACGTGCCAGCCACCATACTGAGCTGAGCTCAGCAATCACATATTCTCAAGTGAGTGAGCAGGGAAGGATTTAGCCAAGACCCTATCAAAGCTGGAGTCAGAGAAACAGTGAGGTCTGCACCTCATTAAGTGGAGTTAAGAAGTGTGACGGTGAGCTACAGGCTGCTGGACATCCATGTTCTGCAGAAGAAGCCTTGGAAGTCTTGAAAGCAGAGGGAGAAGGGAAAG
>NW_009952719.1:207091-225819 GCF_000747805.2 Chaetura pelagica
GGAAAGAGAAGGGCTTTGCATCAAGGAGTAGGAACAAAACAGATAAATAGCAAAGGCAGCTCTATCCATGGCCTCTAAAGGATCTCTGTGCGATTCAGACAGCTGGGACACTAGCAGGCTTTGCTCTTTCTGCTCAGCATGGCCCTGGCACAAACCTGCTCAAGGTTCTCAGCCACCCATACGTTCCTACAGGTTGATCCCAAAGCAGTAGAGCTGTTTCAGGAGACTTACTCTGTCCCAGGAGACTTACTCAGCATTGCTGCTGTGTTGACCAACTCTACTGCTCCTGGTCCCAGTGCCAGAACAGTTTGTGCTAGCTCAGGAATCTCTGCCCACCTCAGGGACTTGCCTGGGGGTCAGGATGATGAACCAGCAGCGCAGCTGGCCCGGGGCTCCTGAGACCTCTTGCAGCACCTTTGCCACCACCTCTGCCTGCATTGGCACCTGAAGTGACAGCTCCTGCCTCAGACACATTGCCCTGTGCAGCCACAGTCCCTGTGACACTGGGCTATGCATCTTGGCACAGGGAGTGCTGGGTGTGCAAAAGGGAACCTACCAGCTGGCGAGGGGCTTGGGCCAGATGGTGGGCAGGATTAGAGGCATTTGATTTTTCAGAATGCATCAGAAACCTAGATGATCTAATATTGCTCCAGATGTGAAATGCCTTAATCCACAGGGAGCAAATTATTTTTTGGGGGTTTTTTCTAGGGGGAGGGGTGATAGGACAGTCTCTGCCAACTTCCTTCCTGGAAAGGAATTCTCTTGCCTTGTAGGGAGTAGTGGTCTGGGAGTATATTAAAGAAATTACAGCATATAGCTGGCTCACCATCCTTCACTGGCAAGCCACACAGAGAGCCTTCCTGCACAGCAGCTCCCACACCCCTCCATGCAGACTTTTGGGCTATGAGATTTTTAAAAATGCCTTTATTACAGGGATTATTATCCTAAGTAGGTTAAAGCATCATTGACAATGCCAGCTACCCTGGGGAGAAAGAAATACTGATTTGGAGACTGGTGATTTCAGGCAGCTGCCCACCTCCCCTCCCAACTCCATTCTGACTAATTCAGACCTCGGGCAGATGCCTCTTGGCTATGATTTGTAATGCACAAAAAAAGCCTTATAAATAACCACCATTGTTCCAAGATTGCCATCTCTGCCTCTCACTCCTTCACCCGCTCCCTAAGGCAGATTCTGAGGCCTCCATTTGTACTAAGGAGTAGCAGAACTGCTCAAATCTTTCTGCTCTGCACTCCCTTTGCTTTTCTCCTGGGACACGTGGCTTTGGTGCAGCAGACACAAAGCTGTGCTCCTTCTGCTTCCAAAGTGCACCTTGGGCAAAAGCTGAGGGGGAGCTCAGCTTTGTGTATCTTTGCCAACTTTGCTCTTGCCTAAGAACAGTTACCCTCTTTGATGTATGCATATTGGTTTCACATCTGGATTGGATTAATCTCTGTGTTCCTGAACATCCCTAAGTGAAAAAAATACCATTCAGGGAAGCACGTGCCCAGGTATAAGGATTGAGAACACCAAATCCACAAGCTGGCTGAGAGAGACTGAATGTAAAAGCCTGTATCTGAGCAGGGTGAAAGCCAAAAGTGTTGGGTATTAATGTAACACCATTCAAAGCATTCCCTGAAATCCTTGCTGCTGTCAGTCCAGCTCAGGGTGCTGGCAGGCAGTGCGTGTGGCTCCAGGGAGCCAGCAGTGGCTGGTTGCAGACCCCTGCTTGTCTTCCTAAGAGAAGACCCTGGTTTGTGGGATGCTTTGAGGACAACCTGAGAGGCAGCTCAGAAGCAGAATTTGTTGTGCTCTTGCTCAACATCCCCTCTTAGATTATTTGACTGTGAGATCCCAGACTTGGAGAAACAGCCCTGGTTACTGATGGTACCCTCCCTTAGATAATACACCCAGTCAGGCTCACTTCCAAACTAACCTCATCCCTTCCAGCCTGAGGGACTTCACACAGATGGAGACCTTGATTTCTGGCTTCCCCCTGCACTTCATGGGAGAAGCCAGGCAGGCATGGAGCACACAGGCACCCACCATGAGAAGACAGGCTGATTTCTCCATGTCATGGAGACGTGACACTAGGGGGGCAAAGCACTTTCTCCCAACCTGATTTCTCTGGTGGGAAAACTTCAGTTCCAGGGGCTGTTTTCCAAGAAGGATTTCTAGAGGAGGGAAGCAGAGCATTGCCTGGAGCTGGTTGATGGTAGTTTTCACACTTACCAGCTGTTTGCACATGAAATTGTTTCATGCGATTAGGCAGGTAACAGCACCTTTAAGCCCTGTGTCAAATATTATTACGCAATAAAATAAAACCCTGAAGGAAATCACCTTGACACACACCCTGATTTACACCCTGCACCGTGAAGGTAATTACATTTCAGTTTGATATATAAAAGGCAGCACAGGAAGCTTGTGAAGAAGGTGCAGCTTTCTGCAGTACCTGCTAAGTCAGAGGTGTCTTGTTAATAATTTTTTTTACAGGAATCAAATAAACAGTGGTAGAAGGAGGGACTAACAGGCCTGATCTCCAAGCTGGCTGTGAGGAGGGCTGGGAATGGGGATGACTGGGAAGACAGCCCTTGCTGAATGGGCAACAGGGAGAGTGAGACCTTTTCTTGCTTTTCCATTTCCTAAATAAGTGTATAACACTCATGTGTGCAATTTTCTCATCCCTGTTTCCAAGCACAACAATAAAAACCATGGCTGAAGGCACAGTGGCAAGTGTATTTGAAAACATGTTAGGCTGGTGGAGAAAAGGGCCCTGAAGGGAACATTTGCCTGGGAGGGAACTTAATGCCTAGGAGAAGGGAAAGTATCCCTGTTTCCAGAACAAGGGAACTGGGCTGTGTTGAGGATTCCTGATTCCCACTCTGACCTAGTCCATGGGAAGGAGAAGTACTGAGTTCAGTAATCACTACAACTAATCTGTAGTCTGTCCTTACCTTGCTTTAGTGGAGGACGTTCTACTGTTCTCAGTTATGAGGAAGGCACCTCATGGAGGAATCCCCAGAAGGAATGAGATTTAACCCTGTTTCATTGCCAAAAAGCTCATGCCATGAGTTCATGACCAGCACTGTTTGGTTTTTTTTTTCCTTTTTTCCTCCTCTTGGTTGGAGATTAGGCAGCCTATTCCTTCATGGGGCATTAAAAAATGCAGAAAAGCCATAGGCAACCAGAAGTCTTAGTCCCCACCTTTTCTGGTAAAGAACTTGTGGCTTGAAAAATATGTTCTTTCTGGTCTCTAAGCAGAGCAAGAGTCAAGAGAGGAGCAGTTATCTTTTGTGGACCATCACTGACCGAAGCCAGCTGTGCAGAACACGGAGCACTTCACTTCTCAGTGGCTCATCACCCTTCAGCCTTGGCAGCCCCTGCGATTCATCACTTGACACAAAGGAATATGTGTGAGAAACAGCAGGAAGGTCCCACTCCAGGTCGAGCCAAACCTTCCTCATTTGGCTCTGGGGTCGGTTTTAGGCTGCAGGGAACGTTGACAGTGACAAAATAAGCTGGCATGGTGGCCACTGCTGCTTCCACGGGCAACTCATTTGAGTGGAGCGGGTGTTTTATTAGTATCATTTTGCATTTGGCACATTAGGGCCGCAGGGTCACAAAATGGCTCCTCGGAGGTGCCTTCGCTGCCACTCACCCCAAACCCAGCAAGACTGGGACTTGTTTTGGACACCACATCAGTCCTGGGGTAGATGAAAGCAGGGGGATGTTCCTGGGGAGGATGTTCCAGGTCTGTGTGGACATTTCTGGGCGCTGGAGGGGCCTCAGGGGTGACTCCTCCAGCAGCTCCCCCGGCGCCATCTCATGTTTCCCCATCCCGGTTCCTGAAGGACTTTCCCCCATAGGAGGGACCCTGGAGAGGAGGGAGGGAATTTTGTGAGGAAGGAGCCGCGGGTTCCCAGTGTGTCCAGGTGATCCCGAAGGATCCGGCACGGTCTGAGGGGAAGGGCTGAGCCCATCGAGCAGCACGAGGGGGGACGGGAGGGCTGGGCCTTGTGCTCTTCTTCTTCTCTTCCCGTCAATTCCATCGGTTTATTTATTGGTTTTTCTTTCTCCCCAACTTGAATCTTTGACCATAAAATGGGGGAGGGAAAAACCTGCCTCTCCTTGTCCCAATTCAGGGGGTTTTAGTCAGGGTTTCTCCTCCCTGGCCCGGCAGAGAAGTGGAGCCTGAAGTTGGAGATCTCGTGGGATTGTCCCAGAGCTTTCCAAAGCCAAAGCTGGACCTCCCATGGGATTGTCCCAGAGCTTTCCAGAGCCAAAGCTGGACCTCCCGTGGGATTGTCCCAGAGCTTTCCAGAGCCAAAGCTGGACCTCCCATGGGATTGTCCCAGAGCTTTCCAGAGCCAAAGCTGGACCTCCAGTGGGATTGTCCCAGAGCTTTCCAGAGCCAAAGCTGGACCTCCCGTGGGATTGTCCCAGAGCTTTCCAGAGCCAAAGCTGGACCTCCAGTGGGATTGTCCCAGAGCTTTCCAATTAAAGCTTTGGATATGGGGCAGACACAGAGAGGGGGAAAGTGGGATGAAGAGAAAGCTGCTGATGGTGGCTGGTGAGCCTTGAGGGGAGCAGACTGAAAGCTGGGATTAACTGGGTATTGCAGTGTTAAAGTTCTGTGCCACGCTCACATCTCTGCCTTTTTGCTTGTGTGAGCACAGGCAAAGTGAGCGCTGTGATTATAAGAAGAGGAGAAATAAATTAATTACTCATAAGAAACTTTTAAGATCGTGGGTTAGACGCTGCCTTGTTGAAAGTCTCCAAATCCCCACAAAAAGCCTGGTCCACGCCATGCACTTTACATACTAACAGAGTCTAATTCCCTGTCTGATAAAAGCAGAAGGCAAGATAAAAAAAGCCTGAAGGCGAATAGGATTAATTGTGTGTCAGAGGTGCCTAATTAGAAAGAATGATGGACTGGAAGGCAACACACAGGAGGCACAAGCCAGCCGGGCTGATCTTAACAGCCTCTTCTGTATAACCAGAAGCATCAGTTACATGCAACATAAATGCTCTAACATCACTAATCCCCCTTTTTCTGATCTGATCTATCCCACTCACGGAGCTGGGAAACCCTTCTTTAGTCACTGTCCTGTGTCAGTGTGACCCTGGGAAGATTTCATCTGTCCACATACTTATTTACTCCATCTACCTTTCTCCTGAAAAAAAAAATAATCAATGTGTTAAAAAAAGTTTTGGTCCTTCTTCCCTTTTCCTCTTCATTTCCATGTCTGTCCTTCCTAGCCTTTTCTCCTGTAAGTGTTTTGATCATCTGGAATTTCTGTTTCTCCTTGCTCTTCTAGTGTGCATTGGGCCAGCCCTGCTGAAGGCCCTTGTTTTCTTTCTGGCTCCAGGGCTCTTATCTACACCAGCCCTGCTGCCCTGAGGAAAAAAGAGGAGTCCAGCTGATACAGTCAGCAGAGACACCCATAGCTGGTTGGATCAGAGATACCTCCTGGCAGTGTCCCATGGCCAGTTAGGAGAAACACTGCCCAGAGAGAAAGCATGGGTTGCCATAGTAAATGGAAATAAATGGCCAGCAGAGTTGCACTGGAATTTTCCATGAAGGAGAGCAGCTGGAGGGGATCTGGTTATTACATGTGATGGGCAGGTTCCAGTCTCTTCTCCTGCTTAAGGGCTCAGAAAGCGTGAGTGGGACTAATTTCATTTCACCTAGAGCATTCACTGAATCCTTTTCACCATGTAAAATCCATTGCAGTTTTCTCATTAATCCTCCAAAATACAGACACTTACTCCAGGCCTAATCCCACTCTGCTATTGTGTTTCCTTACTGCAGCCTTCCCTCATCAGCTTAACAAATTCCCTCTATTTCAATAGAATATCCAAATCTGAACACTCTGGGCATTAAAGTGAAACTATCTCCCAAGGGCTGCTACACCTTCAATAGCAGCTTCATTTCCTGGCCTGGGCAGGAAAGAATCCTGAAAGCAGGCAGAAGAGAGGTGGAGGTCATGAGCTGTGACATTAAAAAATTGCTTCTCTGAGCCTGTGTCAGGTGAGACAAAGAAGTGTGTCCCAGGCAAATTAGAATTGATCGCAGCTTGGTTTGGGGTGGAGTTGTGGTGTGTTGGTTTTTTTTCCCCTTTGTCTCTCATCTGGGGCTGATTCTAACTCAGGTGGGGAAATAGATGGAGAGTCCCTGGTGGGATATAGGCACTGAATCTAATTAAAGACTTTTCAAAGGGCTTTGTTTTGGAGGCTGAGCTCTGATTGCCAACAGACCCTCTCATCCATCAGTTTTGAGCAGGTTCCTCTGCATGGAGAGTGCCCCCAAAGTGAGTAATGTCCTCAGGACCTCTTACATCCCCAGCCCTTCTGCTCTCTTACCACCTCAGCACAGAGCTGCTCTTGGGCAAAATTCCTCCAAGGACTTCAGTTTCTTCTAACTTGGGCACCTGGCTTTTTTCCTCTGTGTTCATTTTCCTTTTCTGTTTCCACACAGGAGCAAGACCCCAGGTTCCTCCTTTACTTTAGCTATTGATTCAGGGTCAAGCTGTTTCCTTTCCCTCCTACTTTGTCACCTCTCAAATTGGGAATGCCTACCCTCCCATTTGCTTGGAGATCCTGAAAGATGACTAGATGAATCTTTTAATCTCCAACTGCTTACACTTAGTTGACCCCTCTAATGTCAAGAGCTCTTTCCTTAGTTTAAACCATGACACCATGTTGTTCTCTGCTAGCCAGGCTGTGGCTCCCCCTCTGCACCTGTGAGCTGGAGCAGAGAAGTGTTGCTTTAGCTCTTAAGCAATTCCCCAGTTGGGCTGCTTTGATCACACAAAGGATTTCAAGCCAGGAAGAGCTGAAAATCTCCCTGACCTGTCAAGTTCTACGCTACAAAGGGCCTTCTCATGGCTGTTCACCTAACCTGAACAAATCACCACATGTACTGATCCAGTTGCAACCTGCTCCTTCCTCACTGTTCTGTTACCCCCGGACTGTTCACAATTCCCTGGGGATCTGGGATGACTTGTGCAGAGCAGGTTTCCTATTCTGGCCCTGTTTTAGCTCTTAGGATGCACCAAACACCTTCAAGAAGTTTCAGAGGCACATCTGGCCTCAAACCACTTGTCAATAATACAGCCTAATGCCATTTGCTGTGTTCCCATTTAGAAGGCATGATTCCCACGTAAATGTTTCGTTTGCTTCTGAAATGACTTTGATCCCCTCTGAATGCTTTTATCTCTTGTTGAGGGCGTTCTGGGATCATAATCCTGCTTTATGTCCTGGTATCTTTGGGATAGGCCAAGTGCCTGTGTGTGTTTGTTTTTCAGGCTGGCATTTTCACCGTGGAATTGCTACATGAGCAAATATCTGAGGGAAAGATTTGCAGTGGAAATTAAGCACAAAAACCCTAAATGCTCCTGTTGAGCTGTGAGCTGTTGTTTTGTTTAGTTCTTAAGAGTATTTGGATGGAAATAGTGCTTTTTTTTAATTATTTTTTTTTAGTTTACACAAATCTCTGAGGAATCATGGCAGCCTTCTGGAATATGCAAGGAAGACTTGTCTTTTCTAACAGAAGTGAGAAGGAGGGGAAAAAATAAACCCAGAAACAGCTCTATGTGCCCTGAAATGAGCAGTATCACAGGTATCCTGGTAGAACTAAGTAGGGAATGATGCTGTGACATG
Source organism: Chaetura pelagica (assembly GCF_000747805.2). NCBI lineage: Eukaryota > Metazoa > Chordata > Aves > Apodiformes > Apodidae > Chaetura > Chaetura pelagica. The sequence continues at coordinate 214,752 of NW_009952719.1, forward strand.
CACAGCAATGGGGGAGAGGCTTTTTATTTCATCAGACATGCTCCAAGGGCAAGGCTGGGAAGAAAGGGGGTGGTCTCTCAACACAGTGCTGAATTGCAGTAGGGGGAATTGGGTATTATTGGTGTGAGGCTGTGTCCTGGAGAAGAAACCTAAGGAGCAGAAGGGCTGGGAAGGAAATGTTGGTGAAAACTAGGTTCAGAGGAGCTGAGTACAGTGCAGAAGGGAGAATGTGTATTGGCATATGGCATGTGCCAAGAGGACTGCTCTGCTCCTGGCTTTGGAAAAATAAAAAAAGCAACAAGACCTGTCCTTAAAGGACCAGTCTGAAATTCCCCACATTAACTCAATAATGCATCTGGTGTGAGTGTGGTGAGAGCCTGGCCCAGGTTGCCCAGGGAAGCTGTGGCTGCCCCATCCCTGGCAGTGTTGAAGGGCAGGTTGGATAGGGCTTGGAGCAGCCTGGGCTGGTGGGAGGTGTCCCTGCCCATGCAGGGGGTTGGATCTGGATGATCCTTAGGGTCCTTTCAGACCCAAATCAGTCAGTGATTCTGTGATTTATTTTCTTGCATCAGTGAGCCACTTCTGCTCCTTGCATTCAGGAGGGATTTAACCTGCACATGCATGATTACTTGGTGAGGGGCCAGCTGAGGTGTCTCGTCTGCCCATTACACATGCAAATGATCTTGATGTGTGCCTGGGCTGCTGTATCTGTACAATCAGCCTCTGATCAGCTGGCCCTGAGGCATTAATGAAATATAAGGCGCAAGGGCAGGCCTGGGGAATCCTAAAAAGCACCATCAAGCTTGTCTGCCCCTGTTACACTTCAGTCCTGTCTTCCTACAGATCTTTCACAGCAAAATACAGCCAGCAAGACAATCATGTCCTCAGACAGACAGTGCTCTCTGTGAACAAAGCTTTTGATGCTGATTGCAACATTTAAAGGGAAATCACTCCTCCCCAGCAGCAGCTCCAGTCACCATCTCTCTCCAGAGGAGGGTCGATGACAGCCTCCTGTTTTCCCTCTGCCTCCCTCCCTGTCACTGCAGCAAGTGGAGTGTTTCCTCTATGTATTTGTCTTGAGTTACAGAGTGATGGTTGTTATTAATTTTGGGTATTTTTATAGACTTCTCCACTTACAATACAGAAACATTCATACACACGTGACCCTGGTGCTTTTATTTAATTCTCTCCTTCCCTGCACCCCATCAAGTGGCATCTAATAAATGGCTAAATAAATGGGTTCAGATAGTGCTGTAATGGAGAAAAATTCAGTGTCTAATGAAGAGATTGTTCTTACCCCAGGACTGTAAAGATAAATGATGTCAGCTGCAGTTTGAAAACTCTTTTTAGTTTAAAATATTGCTCCTTGGTCAGGAATAAAGAAAGCAAAAAGGGGGAAAAAAAAAAAGAAAGAAAAACACCAAGCACATCCTGGGTAGTTTTTACCACGAAGGAGCTGCACGCACAGAACTGTCGCAGCCAAAATTGCTTCATATATCATAGACCAACACCAGGCAGATAATGGCAAACAAGTTCTGATCAGGGAGTGATTATTGCTCTGTGCTCCAAGCACTGATGTGCAGAGAAGTGACTGCAGCTTGATTTTCTTTAACTGAATTGACCTTTTTGAGGTTGAAATTATGAATATGGTCGCAGTGGTTGGTGAGGTGAGGTGGTAACCTGAAGGAAGATTCATGAAAGAGGGGAGTCCTTCCTCTCTCATGCTGTATTTTCTGTGTGAAATGGAGTTGTCTCTTTGCACACTGTAGCTGTATGTGCTTGTGCTTTAAAAAAAAAAGAGACTCTTGTCTTCCTGATCTGTAACTGACAGATACCAAATTATTTCAGCATCATCTTGCACCTGGTGGAAATCTGTGGTCAGATGGGTTATCAGATTTCAGACCCTGGCAGAAATGGGAAGCAGAGTGGAGGGAATTGTGATGAGATCGTTTAGTTCAGCATCATCCTGCTTTCTCCCCGTTTATCTGACCTGACTCTCAAGCACCCCTCACCTCCCCTGCAGTCAGGCTTTGTGTGTGTTTGTTTTGCCAATGCAGGAGAAGGGCTGTTTACACAGAAGAAAGGGCAGGAGTGGTTTGGGAGCAGGGGGACATGGCAGGGGATGCATTTGCAGATGAGGCAGGGGGCCTGTTGTTGCTGTGTCCACTGGCCAAGAAGGTGCAAGGAGTGCTGGTCCTTCTGACCAGTCCTGCTCAGGCATATAGGTCCTTCTGAGAGGGTTCAAAGCTCAGCAGACAGCAATGGGCATCTCCTCAATGCCATCTGCTCTGCCATACCCCTCTAGTACTTAGCTCCCTTGCCCTGGGCACCACTTTGTGCTCTTTGCTTTACTTCACACCATCAGGACAGGACCTGCAGAGATTGTCACAGAACAGAGCTCAACACAATACAACAACTCAATTCTCCCCAGTAAGAGCAGTGCTGTGGGCACACCTCTCCTCCACCCCTTGAACCAAATGCAATGGGTCAATCTCTTCAGTGACAGGCAGGATTTGCAGTAAATATGAGGCTTTAACTGCAACTTTGTACCTTAAGGGCAACTATTTTATTTTTCTTGGCCTGACAGAGGCATAGTCTCAGAAAGGATACTTAGTTGGATGCCTGGCAGAGGGAAAGGTGACTGTGAGCAGTAGGACAGGCTGTGGAGACAGGGAAGATCAGTCAGCCCTTTGCCCATCCTGGGATTGCTAGAGCTCCAGCCTCTGGTGTTGGTCAGCCAGTCAATACTCCCAAGAGAAGAAATCCAGTTGACCAGGGTTTTCCAAAGGTGCAGGGGTCTGTGGCATCTCACCACATTGGGCTGAGCAGCTACCCAAGATGAATCCTGAAAGGGGAGTTGAAAGGAGCAGGCAAATAAATGCAAGAAGAAAAGTCATGCATAGCTGAATCCCTTTCCAGTAAGACAACAAGTCAAATGTTCACCTTTCATGACTAAGACAGCACATTAAAATTAATGGAACGAGCCCCAGCTTTCAGGAATAGGATGTTCTAGGGCTGTTCACCTGAATCCTTGCTTCCCTCAAAGATGCTTTTGTATCAAAGTATGCTCCTTTTTTTTTACACACAAGGCCCAGGATCTGCCAGTTTGTTACTGAGTTTGTGATATGCAATTGTGGGAATGATTATAATATCACCAACTGGATTTCATCTGTCCCTGCCCATTCAAACATGCACGCTGCGATGAGCAGTGACAGGAAAATGTTCTTGTTTGCACACAAAGACTGCAATAACTAGCAATTTCAGAATGAGAAAAGCAGGAGAGGAAAAAAAAAAGTTGAAGGACAAAGGACTTATGGTAAATGCTACAGTGAAGTTAAGTCTTAAAAACAATATCATTGTGCCCTGAGGAGTGTTGAAAGCAACCAAAAGACTTAATTCTCCCCCTAAATCTCTCATCCAGCGACCACTGTTCTGCATGCCTTTGAAGGCAGCCAGCAAATTATATTAATGTCTCTAATGTGTGCAATGCCATAAGTTCTGTCTCTCTCTCTCTTTTTTTTTTTTCTTTTTTAATTATGATGATCAAAATATTGCTTAAAATTAAAGGCAGCTGCATTTGTTTCTAACGGATATCGTAATTGCAATTGTAAATTGGGAAATGTAATGTTTCCTGGTGCTGCTGTGAGTAATGGTTGTGAGATCATTGTAGATAGGTAGATATAAATAAACCAAGAGATCTGTGAAAATAGAGCAAAAGCAAGCTGAAAGGGTAATTAGCAGAATAAGAACAGAAGAACCCAGTGCTAAAAAAAATAATAATTCATAAAGTCTGTGGAGTTCTGTGACACTATTTGTAGCATTTTGCAATAAAATAAAATAAATAAATAAAATTCCTCTCCAAAAAGGCAGGAAAAAAACCCCAACCAAACAGAAAAAGGATTAATTTAAACTCTGGGTTTACTTTGAAGTTTCTTTGCTGTCTTTTATACCCTGCAGAGAAATGAATTCCTCCCCACGAGGTGCTCAGTTGTGAATGGCAAAGAGAGAGAGCCCTGGTGCTTTTGGTTTCTCCCACCCTTGGACAAACTGCTTTTCCCTGGGGATCAGTAGTTGAAAAGAGAGTGGTCCTGGGGCTCTGTAGCTTCTGGGGGTGAAAAGACACATCAGGTCTTTCAAAGTAGCGCAGAGGAGGATCAGCTGCCTCTTTTTACCCACTTCCTGAAGAAGGAATGTGGAGCAGGGCTTGGGGTCCTTGCCCTGGGGTGATGCCTCATCCAGGAGGCTCTTCCCCTTGGAGGGAGGGATGGAGTGGATTTGCACCCAGGAAGCATTTCTATTCCATAGAGCTTTAAAGAACAGAAAATAAAAGGTTTTCTGGGGCCCTGACAGCTGGAAAATGGCCAGCTTCACAGTGACATTTATCACTAGATCCTGAGATATAACAAGCAATCACACTCCAGCTGGTTTGTCATCAATAAAGGGGATGGGATATTAGTAACAATTCTGACACTGGGGAAAAAAAATATTAAAAAAATAAGAAAAGCAGTTGCAAATTGGAGACCTCAGCCTGGATTTCCTGGTCTGCTAAACTCTCTGGTTCAACAGCTCCAGGTGGTGCTTCCATGTCACTACATCACAAGAACCCTACTGGAAATTGGGGGCTACACTGATGAGTCACTGAGTAGATAAACAGATGGAAATGGGAAAGCAGGGAACAGCTGTACAAAGCCTGGAACATCCCCAGAGGGAAAGGAGCTATCACTGGACCAGATGACCACAGGGCTGGAATTGTTCCTAGCACAGGCAGAATGAGCAGGATGCAGAGATGCAAGACTGGGAGATACTTGCTGGACATAAAATAAGAGGCACAGGGAAGTGCAAAAAACTGGGGAGCTCTGATGCTCTGGGACAGACCAAACTTGTCTTTTATTGTTATGCCCACAAAATTTGCAAGCACAAGTAGAACTGAAATCATTTAACATCTGCTGAAGAGATGCATGTTCTTGCATGTGTAAGAAGATGCTTTGACCTTAATTGGAACAAAACCAAGCACCAGAATTTGACTAGCCAGGCAAAATTCTGAAACAAGCCAGTCCATCCCATAAAGTTGATTACCAAGAAACACTTTCCCTGTAGTGGGGGCTGTAGAAGAAGCCTAGAGACTTCTCAGGGTTCATTAGAGAAATGTGGACCATTATTTTTCTTCTCCAGCTCATAGAATCCCTTCCTGAAGGGATCTTTTGGCAGCCAGAAGCAAACTTAACAAGGACACTGACCGATTGAAGATCCTTTGTGGATTCTATAAACAGTATTGATTTTCATGTTCACAAAGAAATTAATTAGATGCCAACTGTACGTGAACTGGGCTGTTGTATCTTGTACATGGGGTGTCTCACTACCTGTGTGAACAGAAGCAGGTCTGAAAATCACTGGGTGCCCTCAAAGGACAAGAAGGTGAGGAGGGAGGAAGCAGAGCTGTGGGATTAGAAAGGTCTCCAGTTTAGTCCCCTGTATAAAACCAGAGGGAAACAGGTTTCAGCTCTGTGCTCACCCTGGATGTACTTGATTATAGACTAACCTCAGACCTTCTAGCTAAAGGGGACCAGAAGAGAGAGAGAAAATAGTGGCTACTAAGTGAATAATGTGAGACTGGACTCCCCTCTGCTCCACAGGACTTTCCACTTGCACAAATCTAACTGGTTATTCTTGTGCTTGACACAGGCCACACTAGACATACTAGTGACCCTCTCATCTCTCTGCCAGCTGCAATGACCTTTCCCTTCCAGAGCTTCCAAACTACCATTCAGTGCAATCACCCACCTCAGGGGTGCAGAGGTCCCTGGGAATGGACAGGGAACCAGGGCTTTGTCCCCTCCTGTATTGGCCATATTTGACAAGGGCAGACCCAAGAGCCATGGCAAATGACATGACCCATGTCATAAAGCTCTATCTCCTACTCTAATCTTTATCATCACCATCATGAAGAAGAGCTTGGACACAGATGCTGGGGCTGGTTTAATCTTCTGCAAGGTTGTAATGACTCTGAACCCTCTGTCTGGCATCACTCAGCATGACTGCTTAATTACAGTAATTAGGGAGCACGGTAGAAACCTGCACAGTGAGAAGGGGGGATTGCACTTGGGAAATGGATTCTCTGTCAGTCAGGTCCATTAGGAGGTCACCCTGCCTGTCACTTCCATCTCCTGTGGCAGCCCATGCTGAAGCCTGGGGGCTTGGGAGGCCTGCCTGGAACATGCTGGGCTGGACTCATGTCCCAGGCAGGGGACGTGCAGCTTCTCATCTTTCATCCTGCCCTCCTACTCCCAGGACTGGTTTTATCCTCCAAGATCAGGCCCAGTGAAAGATCATTCCTGGCTACTCTTGAAAAGAAGACCAATTCCAGTCATCCTGTGGGTCAGGAGCACCTTCCCTGCCTGGTGGTTCCCCTGCATGAGCACACAGGACTTTGCTCACACTTCAGTGGGTGACACTGAGTGTGGTGGAGGGATGGACTGGGACCTGCCCATGGCCAGGACAGAAATGATCCTGGCCCCACACCACTGCACCAAGGAAGAGCTCTGGCTCTGAGTTAATGAACCATAAATTCCAGCTTAATGAGTTTTATACTGAGGAGAATAATTAATGTAATTAGTAGTGATATGAAAATGATGGTACTTGAGCCTGGATTACAAGGGGGAGAGGAGGATCTGGGGGTGGGAGGAAGCCTGGAGAAAGCTCATTCTTTCTGTAGTGCTGTTCACCCAGAGGAACAGGGCTGGATGCATTCTTGGCAGGCTTTAAAACCTCACCTCCCATCCACCATAAAGGGGAAGAAAATAGAGCATGACAATACACCAAAAAAAGAGATCAGCCATCCCTGTTTGCAGCAGAGACGTGGAAAATTAAATGCAGCTCTTTCCTGTGCTGTCCTTTCATTTGCAGCTCCCCCTGTTCCTCTCCATCCTTGGGGTGAATCATCTGCCTCCCATGGTGCCTGTTTTTTGCATGGAAAGCTCTTTATAAAGGTGATTAGCTCCAAGGATAAACATATATATAACATATATAAGCATTTTGATGTTTTATATACTTAGTTCAGTCCAAGAGGCAGTAATACTGATACTTAATATTTTATATTTTATAAAGATAGATTGATACACACATAAAGGGACTCAGCAGGAGGTTCTCTGTTCAGACTTCATCTTCAAGTGCTGCCCCTGCATGCACATCTGATAGTGGTGGGGAAATTAAAAAAAATGAAATAGTAGGAATTGATGTGTTTCACGTCATCTCTGTTGAGTGAGCATCTTTTCCACCTTACCTGATACTAGCCTGGGTGTTTGTGTGGCCTCTTCAACTCAGATGGGCAAAGTTCTAGCTGGGCACTGATGGGAGCCTCAGTGCAAATGGCACCTGTGTTATAAACTGCCACGAAGGAGGTGAATCCAGATGCTTTTCCCCTGTTCAGAAAGTAAATACAGTCCTGAGGGGAGATGCCAGGTTCCAGAAATACAGGATAAACTTGTCTGGTTTAGTGCAGAGCAAGGGTTGCATTGCCAGCAGTTTGCTTTCACCATCCCTGCTGGTGCTTGGATCTGCATGTTCTCCTGGGACACATCCCTGAGGGCAAGTTCTGGCTCTCCTTGAATCATTCTGAGGAACCACCAAGAGAAACTCTGGAGTTCTCAGGAACATGTGCTGTTGCTTATCTCCTGCAATCCAATAAGTGCCTACCTGGTAAGGACCAGCTTTGGCTGCTGCCAACACAGGCTGAATTCAGCTCACTGACTGCAGGAGAGACCTTTTTTACCCTCCCTTCATGACCCCCCAGTCCACCCTCTGCCATTTGCTAACCCAGATCTGTGGCTGAGTTGTTCCTAAAGACCTTCATCCAGATGCAGAGGCTCTATCCTTGTGCAGTGAAGCTTCTTCATTAAAAAATATCCTGGGGATTTTTCATTCTCAGGGTTAGTGTCTTGTGCTAAAAATTATGTAATGGTGTATTGATCAGATCTGTCTGGCAGGGCACCCCCTGAGTGCTCCATGTGCAGCTGGACTGGACTGGACCCCACTGGTCCCCCTTGTGTGCTCATACATACACACAGTTATGTGTCTGTCTGTCTGTCCATAGCAGGATGCTCAGCAGGGCCAACCCAAGCCACAGGAGCAGGGTTGGAAAGGCAGGGGTGACTGGGAAGCCCTGATCCTGCTGCCTCCTGGGCTGCTGGGGCTGTGCTGCCAGCACTGTGGTCTTCTGTCCATGGGGAGAGACCCTCCATGGAGCAAATCCCTCCAGACAGGAGTGTTTTCCCCTCCTCACCCCCTGCCCTCTCACCAGACCATCCGCTTCTCTCTTTTTTTTCAAGCCCCTTTAAAGATGGGGTTTTATTCTGGTGCCTGTTTCTCCTGTGAATCCAGCTATTGTTAATCCCAGATTAACCAGGGAGCACTTCCAGCCAGCTGATGCAGGGCCCAGTCTTGCCCCTGCCCAAGACACATTTGATCACCGTGTGCTGCTGGTGAGGACCCATCCAGGACATCACCACGATTCACGGGTGCCAGCAGAGCATGTAATGAAGCAGCAAGCAGAGATGGAGCAGTCTCCTTCCCCCTGCACTATGGGTGGGGCTGAGGAGGGGTCACTGGGCTCCCCATCCCTCTCTGACAGTGCAGCAGAGTGTGGCAGGGGCTGTCTAGCTGTCCCTGGCAGCAGAGCCAGGCACAATGCATTTGTTATCTTCAAACAATGTTCATTGTCTACCTGCATATGGAAAGGGAAGTGCTGCTTGCCTGCAGAGGGAAATCAGGGCACTCTCAAGAGCAGGGGGCTAGAGAGGAGGGGTCCCCTGGGGGTGACTTTACCCAGAACTTCCCTAAGTAGCTGCTGGCCCAGAGGACCAGCTGTTTGTGGCTCTCAATCTATTCCACCCACTCGCCCAGGGAGGCTGGGAGGAGGCTTCTCAAAAAGATGACAGGTGAAGTGAATGAGCTGAAAGGCTGATCTCTCCCAGAACACTCGGGCATCATAATTGTGTTTGTGTTGCTCTGAGGGCAGAACTGCAGTAATAATGTGCCTTGCAGGTCATCTGAGCACTGCTTCTCTGTTGACCTTTAAGTCCCATGTCCCCTCCAGTGCTGCAGGCAGGAAGGGATGCAAGAGGTTAATGTAGTCCTGAGGACAGACTTCGGGAAGAGGCAGAACTCAGCCAGGAACCCCTGGCTCTGTGTGGAGGCAGGAGCACGTGTGTACATTTTGGTGTATGAATGAGCAAGGGAGGATGGAAGCAGTGAACAGCTCAGGGAGAGGTCAGCACTGGGAGAAAGGAAGAGATAAGCACTTCACACCAGTTTCACAACTAGGAGAGAAGTAGTTGTAACTCCTCAGTTCACTTTTATTTAAGTTCTGTGATCGGTCTTTTCCATCTGCAAGAGCTCTTGTGTCAGTGCTACCAACATTGGAACAGAAATTACAACGTTTCACCCCAGTAGCAGGAAGAACAGCTTCATGTCTCACACCTCTAAGACACAGAAACAAAACCAGTTCCTCCCATGTGCTGCTGAGCCCACTGGGTGCATGATCACACTCCACCAGTTTCCTGTTCAACTTGTTCAGCCATTAACCCCCAACCAGGTTACTGGTTGGCTCTCTTCCCAGAGAAGGGACCTTTTAAAATCAATTTGCACCTCTTGTTAGCATTGCTGCAGCAGGATTTCTGTGCCTGCCAGGTCAGGGCAGACATGGGTCACTTTATCATGGAGCAAAGCCAGTGCCAAGCCCGTGGCAGCAGCTGCAGCAAAGTTTAGGAACAGCCATCAGGGAAATATATGGAAAGGGAGGGAGGAAGAAGACCCCTGAAAAACTGAGACAATGGGCTTGAATCTCATTACCTCTTTCTTTCAGGGGTTTCCCCCTTTTCCTGGGGTACAAAGGAATTTGGTGGTGTGTGGAGACTCTCTTCTGAACCCAGTTCTTAAGAAGAGAAAATGTTAAGAGGCAAAGAGAACCAAGACATTCCTAAGCTTAATATATACACTGGCATAAGTCAAACTACTGCCTTGAGTTTAGGCTTTTCTTGCTGTTTCCCTTTCTAAGGAGGATTGAAATCCTTTTGCTTTGCTGAGAAGCCCAGTAAAACCCTTTGTGGCAGCCTTCTGTGGGCAGCTCACACTCTAAGCTGCACAAGGCAACTGCAGTTTCTCTGTAATGCTGCAGTTTGTGTCTCTGCCTTCCCCTTCCTCATCAAAGCATCGTTCCTCCAGCAACGGGCAGCAGAGAAAACCACCTGTAACACGTTCTCTGCCTCCTCTGGCAAACAATCATTTTGTCTAGCTTGTGTCTGAAGACCTGACCGTGTTCCACTTCTCATTTAAATTCTTACATCTGTCTGAAACTGCATCAGGTGAAGGCTCCCAATCGAATCTGCTTGAATTGCTGCTGTGCAGGCAGCATCCTGCCCTAGCAGGCATGCAATCAGGGAAGTGTGTGATGGATTTTTGCTTGCTTTTTGTCCATGGTCACTGGTGCTGGGTTGATTCCAGGATGTCAGAGACCCCTGGGTTTTCCAGCACCTCATCACCTTTCCAAACAAAGTGACCAAAGGCTGATTTGGCAGACTCCAAAGCATGGTTCCCTTGCTGGGGTGATGTGTTGGCTGTGGCTTCAGTTCAGAGCACACCCAATTTCCAGCTCTGTGGTAACCAGAAAGTACCCCTAGGTGTGTTGAGAAGAAAAGAAGAGAGAGAAATACATTATCTGAATCAAGACACGTAGCACTTGAGTTCATTGGTGTGGGGAAATGACTGGCTGAATTCTCTGGAGGCTGGCAGAGGAAATGTGAGTCCAGATGACTCCAAAAAGGGTTCCATCAGTCAAGTCCAAAAGGATGGTATTGGAAAAGCTGTGTTTCATGCTCTAGGGCTATGTCTGTATAGTCCCCTGATCCTCTGGGAACGAGAGCACCCTGTGCAGCTGCACATTTGGAAGCTGCTCTGCCTGTTAGAGGTTCTGACCCTTTCAGCTTGGCCAAGAAATGCTCCAGTGCCCTTTCATCCACACCTCACCCAGCCAAGCAGAGCCAGGTCACCTCGCTGCTACAACAGCCTGTCAGTC
>NW_009952719.1:226087-231700 GCF_000747805.2 Chaetura pelagica
CAGCAGGAAACCACCTCCCTACACTGTGCAGCAGTTTCCCACCACAGAGGTGAAGTCTTGACCTTGAGACCAGCTACCAGGCTGGCTCCATAAAGCACAAAGTGGCATCGTGCACCAGGGAAGCAAAAGGGTGGGAAGAGTTGGCTCTCCAAGGGTGTGTGGGGTATGGCATGCAAGGGGAATCCATGCATGTGGTGTCATCCTCAGACAATGTGGGCTCTACTAACTGAAGTATAAACGTCTTCCTTATACACAGATCTATTTATCAGCCTGCAGGGGATCCACAAGATAGTGTGAGCACAGATACACTTCTCTGTGGAGGAAGAGGGACAAGCAGGGAGACTCTTGAGGCTACTCTAGGTGGTGGGAACACAGAAAGTGCATAGAGCATCTCAGATGTACAAAAATAAAATGGTGCCTGAGTCCATATGGCATGGCAGGAGCTGGGCTGGTCACATCCAACATGGGTTTCATGCCTCCTCTCATGGGCAGGCTTGCATCTTGATGGTGCTTCTGCTTTCTACTAGTAGCACTGAAAGGTTGTTTGATGCCTGGGCAGCAGGATGATGGTGTGGCTCCCATCTCTCCCTCCCACATGCACTTTGCTCCAACATCCTCATGCTTTCCAGAGTGATGCTAAGTGTGCAGGGTCTGCAGAATGCCAGATCCCCAAGCCCAGACGAAGGAAAATAAATGCCCATTGGCCAAGGAGGCACATCCCCTTGTTCAGAACTGTCCCAGCTCTCTTCTGTGCCATACCTGGGTGGAGCAGGTGGACATTATCCTTCAAACCCAGCTCTCATACAGGGTGGTCATTGCTTTTTCTCCTCTTTCTCTTCTTTGCTTTTATATACATTTAAGTGTATATCTATATTGATTTTTCCTCTAATACAAGTGAACACAAAGGTGGTGTGGAGATCAATTCCTTTCTCTAAAACACTTTGTGGTCACGGGAATGCACACGTTTGCATTTACACATCCACACACATTCCAATATATGAAAAATAAAACCCTAGTCCTAAAACTAAGATGCTTTTTAAGAAGTTAAAAGGCCAGGTTCCTCTGTTGGCTTTTATCCTTCATTAAGAGCAAGGAGATTACCTGAAATAATGATTTCTTCCTTATATTCTGCCTGAGTTAATTTTAAAATTCCAATCAACAGATGCAAGGAAGAGGAGGGGAGAAGCTAGTGGGGGGTCACATTAGGCTTTGAAAAGGAAAATTAGAGAGAATGTTTTCCTTTCTAATTTTGATTCCCTTTTGGGTGTCAGGTTCTATGACTGTTATTTAAAGGATGCCTTCTCCAAACGTGTTGGCTTCCAAACATGTCCCCATGCTCTCTGGATTTCAGAACCAATCCAACAGACTGGGAAGGGGAGCAGGAAAAGGGGAAAGGACAGAAACAAACCCCCTAAACCAAACCCTTTCCTCTATTTTTTGGGTCAGTTTTGAGTATCTTTCATGATAAGCATCTTATTTGGTTCACCAGTCTTGGCTGTTTAGCTCTTCACAACAGGGGTTTCCTATCCCCACTGCTGGGGGGGGAACACGTTTCTCCAAAAGAGGAACATGAAAGAAAAACAAAGCACCACAGCCTCAGGCTGGTGCTGTACAACCTGACACAAGCTGGAACAAGGGCTGTGAAGGAATCCACACCCAACTACTCTGGTGCAAACAGAGATTGACACAAGGGAACCTACGGACATCGAATCATGTTGAGCACATCCCATCCAACACCCACGTGCACATGCACACACAGAGCCAGCTGGATACAGAAGGGCCAGGATGAGAAAAAGAAAGATGCAGATACTGAATTGGATGTGGGGAGGGTGTTCCCTTGAGCATTAGCAAGCCAGGCAGATAATTAACCTAATCATGTCGATTACAGTTGCACCAAAATTTAAAAACCAATAAATAAAGCAATGGGAAAGGGGAGGGGGGATCTAAAAGGCCTTGGTTGTTGAGCAACAGGGTCAGGAGAAGTGAAAAGCTTCTTCAGTTTGCTGTGTTGATACTTTAAACATACTGTTCCTTAGGACAGATGTAAGGAGCCCGGGAACCGGGAGGTGGGCAGCAGAAGGAGATGTCAGAATGATGAGGATAAAGGTCTTGTGGGAGATCTGACAAGGGGGCATAGACATGAGGGATCTTCTCCAGATATCGATCTTCATGTGAGTAACAGCGGGTCAGGTAATCACTCGCATTCGATATCTCTGAGTGACACTTTCCAAAGTTCTGTAAGTAGAGACAAAAGTCAACGGGTGAAAACTCTGGGATCATCAGCCATGAAACACACAACTCTTCAGTTCCTTGCTGAGACACACATACAACAGGCAGGCTGGGGAATTCAGGCTTTGCTTACGGCTTCAGAAAAACAGGAACCCAGGTGGGAACTCCTGACATTGCAGAGTTTTGGTCTCATTTCCTGAAATCCCCACATTCCTGATGAGCACGTGTGGATTTTGCAAGATTTGCCTGTCAATTCTCTGCCTCTCTGGGTAAAACAAGCAGTGAGCCAGGAGAGGAGAGGGTCATTTCAACCCTCCTGACTGTTCCACACCTGAGTTTTAAAGAGCAATGCTTGGATGGAGAATTAATCCGATCCAGGCTCCTGCTTTTTCATTTAAAGGGCACAGGGTGTCTGACCTGGGACTTGGGAGACAAAGCAGGTGATTGTGTCTATTGTTTCCCCAGCAGGTGGGACTGTGTGTGCTGAGCTTCACCTGTCTGAGCAGTTCCACTGAAAGCCTGGGGGGCCAGTTTTGTGAGTCAAATCGACCAGGGAGAATCTTAAAGCACTTGCAAGATCAGGACCTCCCAGTGGGTCCCACGATCCTTCCCCCTCTGAGGAACTGGATTCTTAGGGATGTTTTGCAAGAATCTGCTTCTTCCTCTTTCGCTGCCAAATGAAATGAAAACCCCTTGGAGCCCCAAACGCTTTGATTTCAGTGGAGATCGTTTTGTAAGGGCTGAGGAAAACACTTGTTCGAGTGCAAAAACCTCCCAAGACCCTTTTTTTCTCCCAACAAGCTCGGTGCAAACAGCAGCAGGAGGCAGAGAACACCCCTCCCTGCCCTGGGCTGCCTCTGGGGAAGCCCAGGGGAGCTCTGTGCTTTCCCACAGCCCAGGGTTCTGGCTCCCCAGAGGGTGGCAGCAGATGGGAAGGATTCCTCCCTGCTCACAGCCCCTTTCCTCCGGTTCGAAGCCCTTCAAGATGGGCCCAAGCAGGAGGGGTCGGTAGCCAGGACAGGGCTTTTTGGTCTTTCAGTTCACAGGCTCTCAGCAAGGGCTGATTTCTTCTCTGAGAGGCAGCAAATGCACTGACCATCACCTTTTATTTTTATGCCTGTGGTTTGAAATGGGGCTGATTGAAGCAAATAACTTGCCCTTGAGCACCTTCTTGTTCTCTTTCAAAATACCAGCAACAGTCAGTTTAGTGGAAAGGATGAGGATCTGACCCTCTGGAGAGAGTGCCTGAAGCAACAGAACAATCTAGGCTGCTCATCTGCTGCTGGTTCCTGGATAAATATTTCACCAGGATGCTTTAAAAAGATCATATAGAAAACCAAGTGTCAACAATAATTTATTGAAGAGGCAACAAACAAGTTGGAGGGCTGCACAGTCTTAGGGCAGCTTCAGGAGCAGCCTCATTAAGAGCAGTGAAGGCTGCTAAAGGCTGGGAAGTTTGTCCCAGCACCTGGAAAACAACAGCAATGCTGAGGACAATGTGATTTTAATTCTCTTTTCCTTGACCAAACTCTATCTACAACTACCTCATCAGGTTTTTGTCCACTGATAAGTGATGGCTCAACTTTCTGGGTAAAGCTAAGGTTTGGAGGTTGGCTCAATGACTGAGCTTTAATAGGACATAGCAGGCAAGAGGTTCTCTGAGCAAGGCTAACAAGCTCTTATTGATTAAATGGGGATGGAGATTTATTTGCTTTTTGAGCTTGCAACAGAAGAGCACAGGACTTCATATCAATATGGGCACTCAAAAGGATAGATAGATGATAGACAGAAAGGTCTAATAGGAGACAGGTTCTCAGTTAATGTAAGTGGGTATCTTGTGTAAATTGAGTTGGTTGTTAGAATCCAACACTGAAAGAAGTAGAAGAGGTCATGAGATCCTGTTTTATGGGCTGGGTCAGCACAGCCTGTTTCTGTTTATGTATTAGTGAGTGAGGGCATGGAACAAGCACCCATGAAACAGGGCTAGAGAAAATAAGTGCAATTTTGTCAGCACTTCTCTTTGACCAGAGGAGTATGAACAAGCTCTTCTTTCTGGTCAGTGTCTTGTGCTCACTCTTCATAGGTGGGAGTGGGGCCAGAGCAGGGCAGCTGGAGAATGCCAGGATTGGGATCAAAGGAAGAAGCTTCCTTGTCTCCTTTCCCCTTTCTTGAGCAAGCCAGGAGTCACACTGCTCCAGCTTTGTTCCCTCATCTCATTTCTAAGCAGCAAAATGGAAGAGAAGATCAGCCTGGTGTTTTTTAACATATTTAGCAGGCAGTGCCCTTTGACTTCCTTCTCCAGTCCCTCTGTGAATTTCCCCAAATCTAATTTCTCTTTAACAAAGTTTGAAATTAAATTAGGGATAATGAACTAATTAAATTGAACTGGCACACAATTCTGTCACCTTCCCCCACCTGACTTCTCCCACTTGCCTTTGTTTCTAGCATGACTCCATACAATTCTTCATTATCTGGGTTATATCCTCCCCTCTCAGTTTTATTTTCAAGAGCTTGATTAAAGGGGTTGTCAACCATCTATCCATTTCAGACAGCCTAGAAGATTACCTTTAAACAGTCTTTATTTGATTGAATTAGAGAGCTTTCATTCAGCCATGACTTACTCTACTCTCAACCCTTCTCCATCCCCTGTGCATCTGGCTCCAGCTTTTCTTCCAGTTGTAGATCATCTCTTTGGTAAAGCCAGGTGTGCTGCAGACAGCTTTCCCTCTGATCTGACCTTATCCTATGCTTTTATCATCCCTAAATAATGAGTTCTTACTGGTCTAAAAGCAAAAAACTCCTTCTCAGGGTCCTGAGAATTCCTCTGCTGTATTTTCCTCTGGAAAAGCTGAAGACTCTGTTACAAGGGAGAGCTGGATAGATGCTGATATGAAGGACTGAGGTTTCTGCTATTGCTCAGAAGCCCAAGAACCAGTTAAAAACCTCTCATCCAGTTTAAGCTTGTCTTTAGTTTAGTTACCTGGGTGGTGAGAGCCTGGCCCAGGTTGCCCAGGGAAGCTGTGGCTGCCCCATCCCTGGCAGTGTTGAAGGGCAGGTTGGATGGGGCTTGGAGCAGCCTGGGCTGGTGGGAGGTGTCCCTGCCCATGCAGGGGGTTGGATCTGGATGATCTTTTATGATCTTCCAGCATGCTCCTGCTCTCTGTTTGACACCTTATCTATGAGGGAGCTCCTGGAATAATCCACTTGCCAGGAGTAAAGAACCAACGTTCATGTATCAGGGATGAGCAGGAACCAGCAGCCCTGAGCTTGCTCTGAGGAGTTGCTTTTGAGAGGACCATACTGAGGGCAGGTGGGACAGAGGGGCTCACCCTTGAGTTTGGAACAAGAAAAGGAGGAGGAGCTTGAGGAAGGCTGAAATTTACA
>NW_009952719.1:231750-234393 GCF_000747805.2 Chaetura pelagica
ACTTATGCAGAAAACTTGCTTATGAAGTTGCATTCCTGTCACAGCATGCTCGGAACTCTGCAGTACCTACCTGTTCTGCATTCCTGTAGCATCTTAGACCACCATTCATCTGAAACATTTCCCTCCATGCTGTTCATGTCCTGAATCCTTCCCTCTCCCTTTCTGGAACCAGGGAAGGGCTTTTATCCTCATTTACAAATGGGAAACTAAGAAGGAGCCACCTGAGTTCTTTTTGCTTTATTTCTCCTGTAACTGGTTCAGGATGAATAGTTTTACAGGGACATTCAGAAAGCAGAGCTGGGAATCTCCACCCTGGCCACTAATTTGCTGGGATCCTGGGACAAGTCTCATGGTTTTGAGCTTATTCTTGCTGTAAAAGGGACAAGAAATTCCCAAACAAAACTGAGAGCAGGAGTGTGGGGAGGTGAAGGGGGTGGAAATGATTTTGAAAAGCATAGAAAAAATGTTCAACATCACCCTGCTCTGTGGGGTGTCTTAGCAGGGGGATTTTGAGGCGGTGAGATTACACCTTCAAAGCACCATATGACTGGCTTTATTTTTACTTCAGAGAAGCTGGGAGGATTTCCAAATTTGGATTTGGAGGATTACTGTCCTTTTGCTGACAATAAAAATCCCCCACCCCTAAGGAGGACAAGGCAGGACCTCCCAAGATGGATTAGGGAGTGCTTGCCCAGTTTGGAACAGTGGGAATGGTCCTCCAGTCCAGCCCAAGGAGCTGTTGGGAGTTGGGAGGTGAAGGTGCAAGGGAAGGTGGCTGCTTTCAACCACATCTTCCTCTGGGTTGGCATTTTCATCCTCTCTCTGTCTGCAAGAGGCTGTCAGTGCTGCTGCCTGTTGGTGCCAGTCTGGGAGCTGCTCAGCACCTCTCTGCAGTGACAAACAGACCCCCCCAACAAAATGGAGACGAGCAAAACCAAACCAGTCCACAACTTACTGTCCAGTCTCGCTCGTTACGTCTACGAAGACCTTGATCCTCATTCTGGTAGCAAGGGTTGGTTGAGACACCACAAGAGAGAGAGGTTACCCTTCTGATCCGGGCCAGACCTGCTGCAAACACTTACCTAGGAAGGCTTTTGCTACAGCAAGGGAACTACAGGGCTGCTTCCAGCACAGGAAAACCAGGGGCCGCAGGGATGAAAGCAGACTGGGCTAACCCCCTGCACACCTCCCACCCACGTGTTTCTGCTCCACCTGCACCCACCTGTTAGCACAGATATCCCCTGTCTCCAAAGAGGCACTGCATCAACAGGACTGTCCAGCACAAAAAATGCCATTTTTCTCCTGCTTATCCTCCTGCCATTCCACTCCTTCCCAAGGATCCAGCTCCTTTGCCCTCTATCATCTTCTCCAAACCATCCCTCTCCATCCCCAAGCTACTGCTTCTCTGTGTGCCTGCTCTGATCTGCCCTGGGTGACCTGGGAGGCATTCAGTGAGCTCCAAAGCACCTCACCTCTCCCTTTGCTTTCCTCCTTGTCTCTCCACCTTTCTCTGCACCTCCTGAGTACCCCTGTGGGGCTACAACCCCATTAAACCCACAGCTCGTTCCTCTCACTTAAAAAGGCAGCAAAATAAAGAGCCAGGAGCAAGGCAGAAGCTGCACAACGGGGGGAATATGCAGGAGCAAGGGAGTCATGGCCAAGGAGGGAACTGCCAATGGCATTTCCTTGGCCAACAATTCTTGGCATCACCCAGTACATCTCCCATGGAGTGGGGAAGGAGAGCTGCCTGTCTTTCCAACACCTGGTGGCCTTAATACCTGAGGAATGGACATGATTGTAGGGGGAGAGAATGCAAGAAGAGCTGAAGACACTTCTTTTCTCTGCAAACACCTTATGGATCCAAATGGTCACGGGCAGCTAGAGATGGTCCAGAACAACCACCTGTAGGTTTGAATACAAGCTGAGACCTGATCAGTCCCTCCCACAGGACCTGAGCTTGAAGGAGCACTTAGACAAAGTGGTCAGAAAAACAGCCAAGTCTGGTCTAATTTTGGGAAGGAGATCTCCAAAGAAAATCATCTTTCTCCCTCTCACTCCAGCACCCAACCATGCTGCCTGCACCAAAATCACACAACACAAGCTCTTTTATTTTTGCACACACGGCGCCTCTGTGACTGTCACTTCTTCACTGCCTCTTTCAGGAACCTTTTTGTGTTTTCCATATTCTTCCACATGCTCTCCCACCTTGTTCTTTCACACATCCACATATGCTCCATCTTATCTATAGTTGCCTCCACGCACACAAAACTCTTTTTTTTCTTTCTTTCAGTCAGTTCCTTTTTCTTTCCCTCTCCTTCTTTTACCAACTAGCTTGGGAAGGCCCCCTTCACATCTCCACGAGATTTTTGGCTTCAGTTCTGCACATCCTAGTATTGCTGCAGTGCTTCATGCTGCTGAGCCTTCCAAAACATCCCCCAAAGCAAACCCCAAGCCACGAGCTGCACCCTTCAAACCCACCTCATTTCTCCCTGTGTCTCCAGCCACACTGGCTGCAGAGAGGGCAAGACCCCTGTTCCAAAACAAAGCCAGGAAGCTTTTCTCCCTCCCACATGCCTCTCCTCACTGCAGAAAGCAAAGGAAAACACTGCAAAGAGCATGCACAGAGGCAAAGGCAAAGGCATT
>NW_009952719.1:234621-244119 GCF_000747805.2 Chaetura pelagica
ATTCCTGTGAGCACCCCCAGAAATCAGGGCACAAGGAGAGCAGGCAGCGTGCGGGAGGTGGAGGGAGACGGGGAGGAGGACAGACTGGATGCACAGGGGTGAGCGCTGGGGAGGAGATGCAGGGTGGGGGCAGCACTTCAGAGGGGTGAAGTGAAGCAAGGCAGAGTGTGCCCGTGTACCTTGAGGCCAGAATCTGAGGGGTAAAGGGCCTAGAGTGACATGCGCTAGCGTGAGCTGGGCTGGATGGTTGCGTACTCGACTAGGTCTCCTCCAGCAGGGATGGAGGTCCGAGGGCTGGGTGACGAGAGAGCGGACGTGTCCAGCTCTGCATAGTGGACATCACAGTCCTTGTTGCCAGAGTTCTGGAGAGAAGAGAGCAGCAAGGCGAGGAGGGTTGGGGCACACAGGAGGGAGGGATGGGGGTTGAGGGATGGGGGAGCGAGGACGCGGGAGCCGAGCCGGAGGGAGTGAGTGAGACAGGAGAGGGAGTGAGTGAAAGGTGGAGGGAGGAAGAAGAAAAGGGTGAAGGGGGGTGGGGAGGAAGAAAAAAAAAAAACAGTTAAAAAGAGGGAGGTAGGGAGGTGATGAACAATCAGTCAGGTGAACTCCCAAATCAAAGTGAAGGTCCCCGGGGCGCTGCTCCCCAGATCCAGCGCTGAGCTGGGGGGCTCAGCAGCACTGCCAACAGCTGCCCCATCTGCCCCTTGAGTGGGGCTGCTCCCAGCAGCACCTTGCTGCTCTGGCATTCCCATCTACTCCTCTGGGATCAACATTTTCCTTAGCTGGGGGTGGCTCAGTGAATTCAAGCCTCATAGGACACCTGAGCTGTCAGTGTGGACCTGGCAATGGGGTTCATCACAGCACACTGGAGGGCTGGGGGCATGAGCAAAAATCACAGAGGGGTGGGGGTTGGAAGGGACCGCTGGAGATCATCTAGTCCTGCCAGAGCAGGATCCCCTAGAGCAGATCCCACAGGAACACGTCCAGGTTTGAATGTCTCCAGGGATGGAGACTCCACAACCTCCCTGGGCAGCCTGTCCCAGGGCTCTGCCACCCTCAGAGTCCAGAAGGATTTTCTCATATCCAGGTCAAACCTCCTGTGCTCCAGTTTGTGCCCATTGCCCCTTGTCCTGTCCCTGGGCACCACTGGGAAGAGTCTGGCCCATCCTCCTGCCACCCCCTGTAGATATTGATCAGCACTGATCAGATCCCCCCTCAGCCTCCTTCTCTCCAGCTGAGCAGCCCCAGCTCTCCCAGCCTTTCCTCACAGGCAGATGCTCCAGCCCCTCCAGCATCTCAGTGCCCTGGGCTGGAATATCCAGTAGCTCCCTGGAGAGCCCAGAACTGCACACAGAGCTCCTGATGGGGCCTCACCAGGGCAGAACAGAGGAAATGATGGGGAAGGCTTGAATCTGGGGTGTCAGGAAGGAGACACCTGGATGGAGAAGCTTCAAAGCAGACACATTACCAGAGGGAGATGACACTGTTTAGCCAATATTCTTTTGCCCTAGCATGGGGGCTGTAGAGTTCTGATGTGCTACATTTTTATAGCAGGCTTGACTGCACAGCATGGGACTGGAGATTAACAGTGCAGCAAGCTTTTGTCATTGTAATGATGTCTACTAGATGCTAAATGCATCCTTCTTTGGCATGAAAATATTTATGGGTATTCCCTTCCTAAGAGGGCTTATCAGCAGAAGCTGCATGAAGGGAACATTATCCAATTTGTCTGATCACTCCTACACAAACTTCTTTCAGGCTTTGCAAACAGGAATGGCCAGAGAACCTTGGGAGGCAGGATGGCCTGGAAACCTCCCTGCTCAGTGGGGAAAAGGAGTCACCAGGAGGAGCCAAGGTGTGAGGGGCTGCCCTGGGTATTTGCCCTGTGGAGTTTCATGCTCACTTTTGGGCCTCATTTCTTGCCAGCATCTCCGAGAGGAGGGAGCTGTCTCTTCCAAATGAAATAGCTTCCCAGTTTCTCTCTCCCCTCTCCAAAATGGCTGCATCGAGTGGGAAAAAAAAAGGTGTTTAACTTGAAAATGTTTCTCTTCTCTTTATTTGGAAGTGTCCTCAGCCATGCACCAGCTGTGGCTGAGCCGTTTGCAGGAGTTTATAGCCCTGAAATGAGTTGGTTTAGTGCCTGTTGCTGGAAGGGGTTACCCAGTGAGTGAGCATTTCTGACTGCTGTGCTTTCTGTGGCAGGGTTTGGCTCCCTGCTGGTGTCCCCAGCCTCTGGGATCAGGGGAAAGGGGCACATGGCTGCAGTGGCATTGCCAGTCTCTGCTTCCCCTGTGGTGCTCAGTGAAGCTGGAGGACCAGGAGGTTTGGGTTTGCCCTCTGTCCAGCCCCTGGGGAGGTGACCAGATGGCACAAGTTGTTGGTATGAGAGCTGTGTATCCTGCAGCCTCTCCCCGTTGTGTCTGGACCCAGACTGAGTGTCTGTGGACACTTTTAAGATAATTAATAATGCCAAATCCAGCCTCAGACTTAATCATAGAGTCATAGAATCATAGAATCCTAGGGGTTGGAAGGGACCTCGAAAGATCACCCAGTCCAACCCCCCCTGCCAGAGCAGGGTCACCCAGAGCACATCACACAGGAATGCATCCAGGTGGGTTTTGAATGTCTCCAGTGAAGGAGACTCCACAACCTCCCTGGGCAGCCTGTTGCAGTGCTCTGAACTTGCAGAACTCATTCCCCCTGAACTTTGTATCTCAGCAGCTCCTCTAGTCCCAGAGAAAGGCAGACTAAGTCTTTACCTCCTCACTCCTATCACGCCTCCTTTGCCTCACTCCTCTCCCAAACAGTGCTTCCTTCCCACTGGAGGTGTGTTCTCCATGGAGTTCCCCTGCTTTCAGCTTGCTCCTGCTCCCTGCTGCTTGTTTGGAGCAAAATTTATGACAACATCAATAATGTGACTTGTATACAAGGGCTGGCAGTGCCACACACACGCGCTCGGTGTAAATCATCAGCATCAGCACCCTGGTAATTGCCCTGTAAACTGGGAGGAATTATTTTGCTGTCTGCAGCAACGCAACTTTCCCTTCTACCTGTGCAAATGGGTATTGCTGACATGCACACTCATCACACTTCTGCTCCTACATGCACTTGGACCTCCAGCTCTCTCCCTCGTGCTCCCTCTTGCACAACCACGCAGCAGCCCCATGGCACCCGGGCCCTGCCACGTGCACACAGCTCTGCTTCACCCACACACGAGTTACTCTGTGCACACTCAAGGGTACCAGCACTCCCAGACATTCACAGCCTTTCTAGGTATTATCTGAAACACTCACCTTTCCATCCCAATTGCTCCTCCTTAGATATCCTCACAGCAACCAAATCTTTTGCCCCCCACAAGCTCAGAAATGCTGCAGGCAGCCCTGTCACCCTTATGCCCACCTCTCTATCCTTCACTGCCCACTGTCCTGGCATAGTTCTGTGCTGTCAGCTTCATGTTATCTTTCCCACAGTCTGCAACACAGAAACGTACATATTCATTTGTACTTTCTGACACAGGGCCCACCCCTGCTCCCCCCTGCAGGAGCCCTGTCCCTGCAGACATGCCCCAGCTTCTCCCCTCCACACATCTGCACACCTGTGCCTGCACACCCTCTTTTTGGAGTCCTCTTGTTCTTTCCTCCTGGCACCAGGCCCATTGAATCACACACAGAATCACAGAATTTACCTTGGTTGGAGAAGACCTTAGAGATCATCAAGTCCAACCTCATGCTGACAAGCCCATTGCCCCCTCTCCCTCTTTGACATTTCTAAGCACTTTCTGACTCCTGTTCTAGTGCAACTGCCAACCCCAGGCAGTGGCTTTCATGCCACGTTGTCATAAATCTAGTTTATCCCAATTTATGAGGGTTTGCACAATTCATTGAGAGCTGAACGCACCCACTCCATTTCCCTGCAGAATCTGTTCCCTTCAACTTTAATCTTCTTCACCACCCTCCCAAGTCAAATCTCCAGATGAAGTGCAAGCAGAACAAGAATATCCTGCCTTTCCTTCGTGCCTGCCCCTCTAAAGGATCCCAGAGTCACATTTACAGCAGAGTAGCTGCCTACATCTGCCCCTGAGTGCAGTGGGAGGGGGGTGTGATGTTGGCAGATACCCAGTGAGGCTGAAGGCAATGAGCTTCCCTCCTCCTCCTCCAACTGACCCATCTCCCAGGGGAAGGACTGTGCAGGTCTAGCTCCCCTTGGCCAGTCCCTTATCATGCTGTTGGTTTCTGGGCCTGAGCTGAGTGTGCTGCTTTGGGTAACAACCCCTGCCCCTGCTGCTGTTCCCTGGAGGTTCCCATGCGGGTGCTGTCCCAGCCAGACCCTCCTCAGCATCTCCACTGCACAGAAGTGCATCTGTGGGGCATGAACAGGAGGCCCCTGAAAGACCTTTGGGGGTGAAAAAAAAGGGGATTCCTGTGAGTTGTCCTGCAGAGAGGAGGAAGGAGGGCAAGAGCTGGTTCCTCTGCCAAGTGTGGCTGAGCAACGTGATGCACACCTGGCCCTGGCTGTGGCAGCACATCCTGCCTCTTGTGATCTGGGAAGAATCCAACCAACCCAGCACTCCCTGACACCCTCCTTCCCCTCCCCAGTCACGAACTTGAACAGCCTGCTGTGTACCCAAAGGATGCAGGGATTTAGCAAGGCATGGGGCAAGCCTCAGCTCGTCCCTGGGGCAAAAAGCCAGAGAATGGTGGGTGTACGTGATGGAGGAGCCTGAGAGCATTTCCAGGGAGTACCAGCCAAGCTGACCAGGGGACAGGTCCAATCCACAGCTGGGCTAGACCTGTGCCAGGAGCAGGCACAGCTGTGGTGGCAGCAGTTGAGTCGCCCAGACACCACATCCCCACAGTGAAGGGAGTTTCTTCATGGCCAAATGAAACGAGGGCTCCACAGTCCATCACCCCTTGGCTAAAACCTGGGGGAAGGAAGGAGCAGTGAGTGTGCCAAGCGTGGGACACAGAAATGCATCTTCTCAGGCCAGGATGGAGAGCAGCAAACTCTGTTGCTATGGTTACGGAGCAGTTACCCATCACGCCCCATCTCACATCACTAACTCTGCCACTTAATTAACTGAAGGCTCATTATTTCCCAAAATGAGCTCCTCCATCTTCCTGCTTGCCTGAAATTCAGCTCTCAGATGCTCTCCACAGAGCAGCCCTGTCTGGCTCTAGCACCCTGTGTTTTGGTTTGAAATTCACGTGCCCCTCAGCAAGGATTAGGAAGAGCAGGAGACAAACCCCAGGACTGACAGAGGGATCCAAAGGGAAGGAGTTTTCCTTTGGGGACTTCATCCCTTTTTCAGCCAGGATGAAGTAAACAGGATCACATCAACACAGAACTCTTGTCTTTTCATTTCCAATGCCCTCAGCATCTGTCTCCCTGCTGGCTAAGTGTCCCTGGGCCCTGTCCTCCCATTATCTGCCCAGGGACACACAGAAAAGGGTTGTACCAAGATGAACTGAAAGGAGGGTTGTGATTAGTTATGTTAGTAAAACATGACATTACTATTGGCTGATACCTGTACTGCTTCCTCAAACCAATGGGTTCACCTGCTGAGACCTGCAGGCTTGGTGGGCAACTCTCTGAACCACCCCTTGTGGAGGAAAGGTTTGAGACCTGCAGAATTTACATGGGAATTCTTTGTCTCCTGTGAGGGATGGGGAAGAAGCTTCATGCCAGGGGGTGAGGGAGGGAAAAGTTATTGCCCCAGGCCTGGGAGGAGGAAAGTTTTCTGTTTTTTTTTGTCAAGTGAAGACTCCAGTCCTACCTGTTCTCTGTTTCCTTTGCCCTTTGAATGTAACATTTCCTCCTTTAGCTCCAGTCCTTGAAAATCAGCCTTTCCTGCATGGCTGCTGACCTCTTTCCCTGACCCTTGCTGCTGCTGCCTCCCATTAGCATCTCCCTGTGTGAAGCTGAACAAATCCAGACCAAAAAAAAAACATAAATAAAAGGGTTTAAGGAACTAGTTGTCAGCTGAAAGTCAAACACTGCCCTGCAGATCATTGCTTTGTGCAGCTCTCACTGCTGCTTCATCCAGCTGCAAATTCTTAACAAGGGCTCAATGGCAGGAGGTGATCCTGGGGTGGGAGAGCTGGCTTAGCTGTCACAGGTAGGTAAAGGTGAGACTGCCACAGGTTGTGATAGTCCTCTAATGAAGATCTGGAACAAGCAGGGTGTTTTACTGAGGAATGCTCCCCAAAGGCATAGCTCTAGGACCTGTGGAAACCAGGGGCAAAAGGGGCAAGTGCTGAGTTAGTCTGTGGTGGTTGAGGTGGGCTGAGATCAGCATGTGGAGGTTGCCTTCCTCCAGAAGAGGATGCTCCTGAGCTGGGAAGGCTGCTTGTTCACCCTCACTGGATGATGAGGGTCTTCTGTTTGGCAGGGTGAGAGAACCTGTGTGAAAGGCAGTGAGGGAGGGGGTGAGGATGAGTTAGCATCCTGAACTCCTTACCAGTTTGTCAGTGTAGGGAGAGGGCTCAGTGGCTGCCATGTCATAGTATGGAGTCTGCAGAGGGAGCTTCTGGAGTTCCTCCTCGTGTTTCATGTCCAAGTGAACAACCTGTAACAGAGGAGAGAGAAGAGGGATGAGGAAAGCAAGTACTAACCCTTGCTTGGGGCAACACCTGCTTCAGGGGACAACACCACAAGATGTCACCATGAGGGGCAGGTTATCTTACCTTCTCCCTCCCTCCTCCTGTACTATTGGCCCCTGGCTCTCTTTCTTTCATCCTCACAACCCTCACTACCACCCGTGGCATTCAAAGTGGTGGGGATGCTGCAAGGTCCTCACACCATCACATATAGAACTTAATCCCCACAAAATCAGCATCCAAATTACAGCTTTCAATTAGTGCCAATCTTTGGGAATTCTGGGCAGAGAGGTCCTTCCCTTCTGCCCCTCAAACCAAAGCCATGAACTTCTGTGCTCTTGTAAACCTGGTTTTCCAAAGTTTAAGCCCTGCAGACACTGCTTGGAATCAGTTTTCCTTTCCAGAGGAAGAAACTTGCAGCTGGGCTGGGGAGGCATACCTGGATGTCTTCTGCAGTCAGGTGGCTTTTCATCTCCTGTTTCCTCTTTGCTGGAGGGGCAGGTTTGTGGGATGGAGGCAAGTCAATTCTGCAGATAAAGAAGAGGCTGCTGATAAGAGAGCAAGAGAGAGGGGTCTGCTTGTTTTGATGGGCCATAACGAGATGGATCCAGCAAGCACTGAAGATTTGCTTCTGTTTGTAACCAAACTGCCAATATCATCATATAGATTATTCTTAGCAACTCTCCCCTTGCCCTCTTTCTCACCCCAATTAGAATTGTTAATAAACTCATTCTATTCCCCATTCCAAGCAAACCCCCAGGTCAGACTGCAGATCCCTGGGGTGCAGCTGGGATACCTGTCTCCCTGCACAGCTTTGGAACAGCCCCAGGTCATCCCATGGGAATCATCCCATGGGAAGCAGCCATGGCTTATGGCTGTAGGGTGGCAGGAGGTGTCTGGTGCTGGGCACTGCAAATCAACAAGGTAATGTCACCCCTAACTCAGGAACTTCTCTGGAATGGTAGCCTATGCCACGGGCTTCCAAGTAGGGCTTGGAATCTTCCTCATAGACATTTATCCCTGACCCCCAGTCAGGGGATCAGCTTTTGCTCCAGAGCATAAGGACTGGCAGCCATGGTAATCCTCCCCTAGAGACTGTCTCTGCACATTCTGTTCACATGCACAGATGTGACTAATCCTTTTACAAAACTTATTAAAACTCTGATACACTAATTAGCTGGCTCCCCCTCCCCTCCCTCTCTACCAACTTCACCTAATCTTCTGATAGAGATGGAGAGAAGGAGGCTGAGGGGGGATCTGATCAGTGCTGATCAATATCTACAGGGGGTGGCAGGAGGATGGGCCAGAGTCTTCCCAGTGGTGCCCAGTGACAGGACAAGGGGCAATGGGCACAAACTGGAGCACAGGAGCTTTAACCTGAATATGAGAAAATCCTTCTGGACTCTGAGGGTGGCAGAGCCCTGGGACAGGCTGCCCAGGGAGGTTGTGGAGTCTCCATCCCTGGAGACATTCAAACCTGGACGTGTTCCTGTGGGATCTGCTCTAGGGGATCCTGTTCTGGCAGGACTAGATGATCTCCAGAGGTCCCTTCCAACCCATTTTATGACTCTGTGATTCTATGATTTTGTGATTTCCCTTGGCAACCAATGGATTCCAGCATGGAACCAGAGTGGATGGGTGAGGGAGAGATTAAAACAGGTCCCTGAGGCTCTGCAAAACATTGACTTTATGTCTCTACAGAAAAGAAATGCTATTAACTTTGGGAGGCTTTAGAGCAGGCTCCACAATAGAGGCAGCACCTCTGCAGACTAGAGCACCATTGTGGTTCTATTCTCAGCTAAAGTGGCTCTGCCTGCATGAAGGGCCATTGTGGGAAGTGGATTGTCTGAATGCATCTCTATCACAGGGCAGATGCTGTTGATGCAGTTTCAGCTTGTGGTGCTGTTTTTTGTTGTTGTTGTTGTTTGTGTGTCTTTCTGCCTCCCCTCCTGCTCTCTCCAGGTCTCTTCCCTCCCTCTCCCACTATCCTCCAATGCCCTCTCTCAAATGGGATTAAATGGAGCACAAAATGTGGCCAAGATGCAACAACGATGAGGTGTGTGGGGGGGGTGTGTGGAAGAAAAAAAGCAACTTCTGGCCTTTGGGCTTTCAGTGAGGTGGGAAGGAAGGGGAGGGAGGGGATGATCTTGTGAAGAGATAGACAAGATAGAGCCTTTCAGGCAGGGCCCAGGGTAAATTTTTCTGAAGAGGTTTCTGTCTATGCTGCACAGGCTGGACTCCAGCCCACTGAATTCCCTGCCTGGGGTCTGTGCTGCACAGTGTAGGGCAGAGCAAAAGCATTCCCTGTCAAAGAGGGGCCCCTGGGCTGTCCCCTCTCCCTGCTCTTTGTTCATGTCTTCAGGCTGGCACCACGATGGCAAAGCTGGAATGCTGAGTGGGGTGGGAAGCCTTTCTAGACTCTCCTGGTACACACAGAGGTGCTCAGGGTCCCTCAGAGCCCCTCTCCCTGGTGGCAGAATGTGATTCAGGCTCAAACAAGAGCCCCAAACCATTTTTTTCTGAGAAATGAAGAGGAGGATCCTGTCCTGAGGAGGTGGGATTGGCACCCAGCCCTGCACCTGCCCAGGGACCATCCTGGTGCTTCCCGTTTCCACTTCAGGGTTGGGAAACAGGAGAGAGCAGGATGGAGGGCAGGGAAGGGTGGGCAGGGAGGGGACGAGAGTCAGAAGAAAAACCCGTGGAGTGCCAAGGTTTTCCTGCCTGCAGGAAGCAGAGGGGTCAGCAGGGTCCTGTCCTGTGGGGGACAGGGGTGACTTACAGGTCATTGTCGCCCTGGGTGCGGTTCTTGTGTTGCCGCCTGTAGACGATGATGACGGTGACGGCCACGGCCAGGATGAGACCCGCGGCCAAGGCCCCTCCGACGATCCCGCTGATGGCGCCC
>NW_009952719.1:244344-257349 GCF_000747805.2 Chaetura pelagica
GCGGCCCCGGCCCCTCCGACGATCCCGATGATGCCTCCCGGGGCACCCCGAGGTAGAGGCTTGTCTGCAAGACACGGGGAGCAGAGGAAGGAGAGGGTTAGAGCACCGGGGGATGGACCTGAAGACCAGGAGAAGCGCGGAGCAAAGATGGCAACAGGTTCCTAAACTGTCTCAGCTCCCCGGAGGGAGGTCACGCTGATACGGAGCTCAAGAGGAACAGAAACCTGTGGCTACAATTGCAGCCCCCTGTGTCTCCCAGGAGCTCACTGCACACCCCTGTCTCACTGCTCCCTTCCTCTGTTCTGCAGTTCCCCCATTGATCAGGTGGCTGTTCCCTGGGTACCTTGGTTCTGCCCTCAAAGAAAAGAAGGGTTTGGGGGATGAAAGGGCTTCCAAGCAGCCCCCTGATGTGGTGCAGGGGGACTCAGGTGGGCCTGCTCTTTGCTGTCATTTCACTCTCCTGAAAGCTTCCTGCAGGGCTTGGCCACAGTGTCTTCACTGAATGCTGTTAGTGTAGACCTTAGAGGAGCTGAGGACCAATGCTCAGTTTATCAAGTTGGAGCAGGGGTACATGCAGCCCTAAACCTCACCAAAAAAGATTAAGGATTTAGGGGCAGGGGGAAGACACATGGTATCTTGCATTTTCATCCCCTGTTTGCCCCATGGCTGAAGAGCTGTGTGACTTGGGCCAGCTCCTGGGTGACTAACATGGACCTCATTCAAAGGAAACCTGTCCCATGGGCCTGATGGGAAAGTGCTTTGAAACGCACGATAAAAGGATTTAATTTGCTCTACCTTCCAACCTAATTAAACTTGAAAACTAGCTAATTGGTACTTTGTACTTACAGCTTTGCAGTGATGAAAGAAGGAGATAATTGGAGTGGAGGAAGAAGGAGGAGGAGAAGAAGGAAAAGAAATTCAGGGGAGGGGAGCAAGGCAGGGATGAGGGAACAAAGTGCTTTGTAGAACTTGTCTGTCACACCTAATTTTTGTACTTTTATTACTGTACTGCCTACTGGCTGCTCTTAGAGGCTAGATACTGGACTATATGGACCTTATTCTGCAAAAATTATGGCTTTGGGTATCATAGAGGTAGCCAGTATCTCCACTAAAGCACCCATCCCCAAAGCCTCAACATGACACCCACTTTACATGTGCCTGGTTAGAAAATGTAGACGCACCGATTCCCAAACAGCACAGGACAATTTATACAGGACTTTTCAGGGTGGAAAGCTACCACTTACTCCCACCTCACATCCATAGATGCAGCACTTGCCTAACTCACAGGCTGGACCCCTGGAACCCCCTGTTCCACCTGCCATTGCAGAACTGGCTGCGCTGAGTTGTTGCCACGAGCCTGTTCCCAGATCTCACCTCACAGCCAGCCTCCCTCACCTTTCAGCTTTGCTGCCTCTCATCCAGGAGTGAACTGAGATGTATAAACACTTGCCAGGGAAGTCCCCTCTCTGGTCAATATCAACAAATTGCAGAGCAGAGACCTGGCTTGTTTACTGTCTCACTATAAACCACTTGAACTCCCAGCACCCTGCTGAGATGCTGCCACCAGTGAAGCCTTTGCCCTGGGAATTGAATTGACACTGATTCCCCATCCCTTTCCAGGCAAACCTCGTTTCCTCTTGCCTTATAAAGACACCCCAGAGCTTCCATCACTCAGCATCCCACACCCTGCTCTCCATACATCCTTAATGAAGAGCTCAGAGCTGTGTGACCTGGAGTGGCAGGTTGCTGCAGCCATCAGAACGTGAAGGCTCTTGTCTTTCTCTTCTCTTCTGTTTCTCTTCTCTTCTGTTTCTCTTCTCTTCTGTTTCTCTTCTCTTCTGTTTCTCTTCTCTTCTGTTTCTCTTCTCTTCTGTTTCTCTTCTCTTCTCTTCTCTTCTCTTCTCTTCTCTTCTCTTCTCTTCTCTTCTCTTCTCTTCTCTTCTCTTCTCTTCTCTTCTCTTCTCTTCTCTTCTCTTCTCTTCTCTTCTCTTCTCTTCTCTTCTCTTCTCTTCTCTTCTCTCTCCATGAGCCACATTATCTTGTAAATAATATTTCTGCCTTGAGACAGCTCCCTTCCAGCCATGCTCAGGCAGACAGCTGACATGTGGCAATCCAAACCCCTGCACAGCATTTGAGGTTGTGGCAGGAGCACCGAGTGTAAAGAATATTCTAGTCGCTTTGTCTGGGGAATATCCATGATGAACTGTCCCCTAATGGCTCTCTGGGTGGCAGGTGCTGAGCCCAGAACATCAGCCTCCTGCTCCTGCTGTAAATCAGGAGGTGTGTTTGGGTGTGGGTGTGTGTGGGTGGGAGGAGAAAGAGGGAAAGGGAAATAAAGAAAGGAAGCTAAAATGAATCTCCAGGAGCTTGAACAGGGCTGTGCAACAGCATGAAGGGGCCAGGGAAAAAGGAAGAGGGGAAAATGCAGCCATGGGTTTTGCAGATGAGAGAGGGGTGGATGCTGGGCACTGAGCAAAGGCAGCAAGGAGATGGGGAGAGGGAAAGGTTGAGGGAGCAATGCAGATTTTTGGGGTGTCTATCAAACTACTTCCTTCTCACCAAGCTCTCAAGGCTGTGCTAGGAACATCCTGGAGCTGGTGGCCACCCCGGGTGCCCGAGGCAGGGCTGTGTGGCAATGCCCTGCTTCCAGAGAACAGCAGGGGCCAAACAGCACCAGCCTGGGGCAGCAAGACCTGCCTGAGCACGTGCAGGGCTCTTGGAGCTGCTCTGCAGGTGTGTGGGTCACATCTTTGCAGGAGCCCAGCCAGGAAGGTGTGAAAGGTGGCACGGGGAATAGATAAACAGTAAAAGGAAAACTTAGGAGAAAAGGAAGATAAATCAGAGGTGAAGGTGCTGAGAGAGCAAGAAAGTGTAGAAGAGAGGAGAAGAAAACAGGAGCATGTAGTGAGAGACCTTCCTTTCTGCTGCCTCTTCTTTCTTTTTCCCTTTACTGTTGTGGTGTTTTTCTTCCTTTTCGTCCTATAACCCTTCCTCCATACACATCCTCAGCTGTTTATTTCCTCAATCCCTCCTCCCAGGGGGAAGAGCTGTGGCCAGCACAGTTTGGAAAGCTCACCTGCCCCCCAGCCTGTCTCCTTCCCTGCCCTGTGTGCATCGTCTGCTCCACAGGCAGAATCAGAGGCACCAGCAGAAGGGCAGGGAGGCTGCAGGAAAGGCTGTTGTGAGGCCAACAGGAGGGCACCAGGAAAGCTTCAGAAAGTGACAAGAACTGGCAGACGAAGCTTTGGTGACATTGACAGGGCTTTGGGGCAGCCCTGGGAAGGTGTTTTGCAAAGGCTTGTGAGTCAGGATCAAATTAAATTGGCAGGACAGCTCAGGGGCCTCCAGATTGGAGTGGGAAAAGGCTTTGCCAATTAAGAATGCAAAACCCCTCGCTCTGTGTCATGCTTGGATAATTTAAAACCCTCCAAAAAGTTTGTGTGAAGCAGTTGGCAGTGATGCAGGTTCCAGAGAACCCAAAGGGGCTGAACCAACAGCTCAGCCTTATCTGGATGTTTCAAGGCTGCTGGGAACTCCAGGTTCCTGCTGGCAACTGAATTAATGCACAGTGTTACAATTAAGGAGAAAGGAAGGACATCCCACCCCTGTGCTCCTTCAGAGCAGTTCCATTTGGTATGTGGTTCTCCCAGGGCTCTCCTGGAGATGGAAGCAGACACAGGAAAGGAAGGGAAGGGGTTACCCACCCCTCAGACATCCTTCCCTGTCACCCAGTGGTGGGTGTGTGTTTGGGTTTCCAAAAGTAACTGGTAACAGATGAAGTTCTTGCTACCAACTAGGTCAACTGAAGCACTTTGTGAGGTGCTGGAACTGGCTCATCCCAACCCCCAGTGGAATCCCATCCAGCAATCCAGTGCTGTCAGTCCTTCCCATCCCCCAGAGGAGTGAGGAATGTCCATCAGGCACAATCCCAGGGCACAACTCAGGCGTAGCTTCAGAAGGATGAAAAAAACCCCCCTTGTCCAAACAGCCCCAGGGGTGACAACTCCTTGTGTGTGTGGACAGAGCCAGGGCTCAGATTTCCTGGGAACAGCCAGGGCAGGGTTTCAAAGCAGAGACCAACAGCCCGTGCCCAGGGGGTGAAGCAGGGCAGCTGCAGAGCCCAGCAGGAAATCCTGATGGAGGAACAAGGAGGGCTTTGGAGAACCATCTTGCAAGGAGAGCAAGAGTGATGTTCCCAAAGGGAACTGGGAGCGAGGCAAAGAGGGATCCATGGGAAAGCTCCCAGGGAAGGGCATGGCAGTGCAGAGGAAATGAGTCACTTGCTCTTGGTGTGAGGGGGAGGGATGTGGAGGAATCTGCAATAGGAAGAGGGAGAAGTGTCCATCCCACTTTTGGAAGTCAGAGCTCTTCCCTTAAAGCTACATGTGTGGCTGGGACCATGGAGTAGGGAAGAAGTGCTGGTAGGCAGGAATTCTGAATTTGTATGAGAGGGCTGAGCCTTCCTGGTACTGTCCTCTTTCTATCCTGACTGTCTGCCATATATCAGCTTCCTCAGAGAGAACTTGAGCCCCATCTAATTTCTGATGCACTAGCCTGCATCCCCCAGGTGAATCTGGAAGCTGAGTCCATCTCTGGGCTCTGAGTGAAGCTGGTTTGCCCAAGGGACCTGCACACTCTTCTTCTGTCTTTGTCTCCTCCTCACTTCAACCTGGATCCTCAGTGCTTCCCAGAACACCAGCATAACAACACACAGCACCTCTGATCAGCCAGTTGCTCAAAGACCTGCTTACATCTGAGACCAATTGCAAAGCAGGGTTCCCTTTCCATTTATCACCTCTCCACACAAAACAAATCCCCATCTATTTCATGGCTGGCCAGCCAAGTCACTCAGCAAGGAGCTGCTCACAGACAAGCTGCAAATCAATGGGAAGGAATCATGATCCTTCTCCTTTCTTTTTTTGCTTGCTGGCAGCTTTGGTGCTCAATTGCAGCCCTGTACAACAGGCATACACAGCCTGCACGTCTAAAGCAGCCTGTCCTGGTACAGTGCCAGCTCCAAGTCAGCCTGCCTGTCACCTGGATTGTCACCCTGACCCAGCAGAAGGAGCTGGGCCTTTCCATTTATCACCTCTCCACACAAAACAAATCCCCATCTATTTCATGGCTGGCCAGCCAAGTCACTCAGCAAGGAGCTGCTCACAGACAAGCTGCAAATCAATGGGAAGGAATCATGATCCTTCTCCTTTCTTTTTTTGCTTGCTGGCAGCTTTGGTGCTCAATTGCAGCCCTGTACAACAGGCATACACAGCCTGCACGTCTAAAGCAGCCTGTCCTGGTACAGTGCCAGCTCCAAGTCAGCCTGCCTGTCACCTGGATTGTCACCCTGACCCAGCAGAAGGAGTTAGGACTTGCTAGACTCTTTTCTGCCCGCTGAACCTTTGAGCAAGACAATGAGATCAGATGATCCATATTTATAATACGCCCCACCTGACACATTCCAGGGAGCCTGAGACCCAGCAAGTTCACTGAGCTCAATTAAACCGAGTTGAAAAGCTTGGCAGGACAAATGCATCTGCAGTTTGGTTTTAAAGACAAGAGCAGGATTGGCTAATTTGAGACACGCTCCAATATCATCCCCACCCCAAGGCACAAGCTGGTTCAGAGCCTCATGATGCCTTGTGTTTGCAAAGGGTTAATGAAATGCTGTTCCCAGGAGAGCCAGAGGTGTGAGCTGGTAGAGCTGAGGGGCCAAAGGGTGGAATAAACAGCAGGGCTTGCAATTCACTGGAGATTTTAAAGGGATGTGAGGGAGGAGAGGTGGGCTAGTTTTCTCTGGGGGCAGTTCTCTTCACTGTGTACATTAAGTGAATCCCTTGCAGGGACAGCTAAGCATCCAGGGGATAAAAGGGATTAAGAGGGGAAAGGCACTGCTTGGAAAGCTGAGCCAGTGGCACTGGACCATTCCTGTCTGAGACTGAAGTGCTTTCCTGCCCCCCTCAGCAGCAGCATTTCCTTCCCCCATCAGAGCTGGGTCCAAAATCTTCATGGCCTGTCATTTTGTCCTGCCCTGAAGTGGAGAGGAGAAGGGGGACATGACATCTCCATCTCTTCCCATCTAAGCCCCACTCAGACCTTGCACCAGCTCATATCCTCACCTAACTGCAGGTGGAGGTGGCCAGGCTGCCAAAAAACACTTCACAGTGGGGAGAGTCTGCCCCTCTGCAAGCACAAATAACCATTTGATGGTCAATTTGCAGTTGGCAGCACCACTTAACCCCTGCCATGTCCAGAACCAGCTCTGATTCCAAGTGCTCTTCATCTGGTGACATATGGTGGGAGGAAGAGGGGGAGCTGGACCTCAGCATGGGGAAGAGGAGCAGTTTGGAGAGCAAAGGTGGCTGGCAGGGTTTTCTAACAGGGGGAGTGTCTGGGCTGATCCAGCAGCCCTCCCCATCCCTGCCTCCCAGAGCCTCCTCCAGCTCCAGGAAGAGCTCAGGAGCTCTCTTGCCAGCAAGAGAAGGTGCTTCTGGCTTTGTGTCATCTCAGGAGGTAGAGATGCAGCCAGCCAAGCAAAGGTTAAACCCCACAATGAAGGCAGAGCTGCCTCTGTGCCCTGAGACAAGTCAGAAGGAATTTGAAAAGCCAGTCACAGGCTCTTGGCATTTGTTGATGTGTCTCTCATTGACACCATGAGCCCCCAGGCCTGCCAAGCCATGGCTGTGATCCTGACCCTGCTGTGCTCTGGGCTGCAGCCTCATTCCCTGGGAAATCCCCCACCCCACAGGCTGCTCCAGCACTTACCCCCCTCCTGGCAGCTCCTTGCTGCCTCACCTCCCTGCACCAGCTCCCAGGAAATGGGTGCTGGGAGAGTCTCTCTTTGAGTGGGGGCCAAAAGCCAGTGTCACCAGGGCTGGTTAAACAAACAAATGCTCCTGCCTGCTCTCTGTGTTGTCCTGCCACAAGTGGGAATCCCTCATGACTGCCAAACCCCATTCCCCCCCCACATCCCTCTTTAATTCCTCTCTGCTGAAGACCATACAACTGGGTATCCCCTGGGTGCTGAGTGCACCCAGAACATGGGTTGCCCACTGTCTAGGTGCTAATCACAACATCCCTTTTAAGATCCCTGCCTGCTTTGCTTTCCTCTGTAATTTTCACTAGCCCAACTGGCACTTGAAGGCTTTGCAAACCACTTGCCTGTCTCTGATGAGGTTTGGGGGAGCTTGGCAGGGGGGTGTGCTGACCCTGGGCTGCCTGCTTTGAAGAGCATGCCCAGCTGCAAGTGGACACATGGATGTGCTTGAGATCAGTGGAGATTTCACACACATTCCAGCACAGGCAATTGCTTTGCCATTCACCAAGGCTGGAGGCATCTCTGCTCTCTCCAGTAATAACCAGCTTTCTCCCTGTCCTCTCCAGTATGGGAAGCAACAGAGTCATCCTTGGTTAAGCAGCATCTGGTTAAGTGGCTGCTGGTTGCAAAAGCATGTCTGGAATGCTGCTTTAACCCCTGGTGACCTTCCTTTGCAATGCTTCTTAGTGGCCAATAACAAGGATGGGGTTTGGGTAACAGCAATAGGAGCAGAGTGTTAACCCCACGGGATCCAGCAGAGCTGAGGATGGGCTCTCTTGAGCTGTTGCAGTGGGAGTTCTGCAGATATCTCTTCCTGGGCTGGTTTTTCTTCCAGTCCTGGAGCAAAGTGAAGCAGTTGTTGAGCAGCACCTGGAAACATGGCTTGAAAGGACAGAGATCAGCAAAGTCAGAGCTTCATAGCCCTATGGAGAGGGCCCCAGCCTGGTCCCCAGCACGTTTTGGGGGTGAAGATGGGCCCTGGAGAAGATGAGAGATGTTGTCTGATGTTTCCTCTGCCTCCCAGCCCTTAATTTTAGTTCTGCTTCATTTCCTTGCAGCTCAGCAGAGCAATGAACAACCAAATCCCTTTGGTAATTTATTTCTTCTGCTGTAGTTTCGAGGAGGTGATGACACTTGAAATTGCTTCTCCTGGAGGGATGAAGGGGCCAGATCCTGAGCCCCACTACACCAGAGTGTGTCTCTCTTGATCTCAGCAGCCTGCTCTAGCTGCCCAGAGCACAGTGTGGTCCCAAGTCCATGTTTAGCCAGGGATACAGCCATGCTCCCTTGAAAAGCCCATTAAGGTCATGCTATTACAAGCAACCACCAAATTAATTCTGTCAGATGGAAGGTACAGACATTGTAGCTCAGACTCTTATCATTTGCCTTAATAGAGTTAATTTGCTCAACAATCTTCAGCAGCACTTTGTCTCACTCTGCTTGGCCATGTGCCCTGGGCCATATTTGCCTCCTGTTGCCTCTGAGGTGCTTACAGAGCAGGGAAGCTGCATCTTGGGTGTCCCCAAAGGAGGAGATCAGCCCCATGTTTGCATCTATGCAGACAGACTGCTGGGAGTTCTTTATGAATGAATGAATAAATGGTTTGAGTTGGAAGGGACCTTAAAGATCATCTAGATCCAGCCCCCTGCATGGGCAGGGACACCTCCCACCAGCCCAGGCTGCTCCAAGCCCCATCCAACCTGCCCTTCAACACTGCCAGGGATGGGGCAGCCACAGCTTCCCTGGGCAGCCTGGGCCAGGCTCTCACCACCCTTTAGGTGCAGACATGGGGTGAGGAGGGACTGCTCTGCTTCTCTGTCCTCTGGCCAATATGCAGAAGCAGTTGTGCAAAGGAAAGGTGGGCAGGGCTGCAGTTCTCTCATCTCCCCTGGCAGATGCAGCAGCAGGGAGGGCTCGAGGCTGCTTTGCCTTTTCACATCCCTTTCCCTTCTCTTGTCTCCCAAATACCCTCGGGACCTGCTGCAGTGCAGACAAAAGAATGACTCCCCATCCTCCTGGACTGATGTTCACAGCCATGTAGCCTTATTCAGCCAGGTATTTCTTAGCTTGCACACAGGGAACTTCCCCCATCTCCATTAGAAACCAAATGGAAAAGCTGGGGAGAGAGTAATCAGTCAGGGTGAAAGCCAAGGACTGACAATTGATACAAAAGCTGGGGTTACCTTGGGGAATACACCAGGGATAAACACCATCTCTGCAATGCTCTCTAGGCACTTATACCAGGTGGAGATGGTCAAGAGGGCAGCAGTGATGCAGAGAAGGCAGAAGATTTGAATGGCTGTTCATGATCTGTCTCTGGAGACCAACAGACATTTCTTTGTGGCTTCTGAGAATGACAAAACAATTTCCCTGTGTTTGAGGATGACAAGACTGAGGAGCTTGCTGGACACCATCTCCTTGGATACTCCACTTACTATAAGCAAACAGATAGGATGAAAGACTGAGCTGAGGAGATCTCAAACTCACTGCTGTTAGTTTTCTTACTATTTGTTGAAACAGTTACATTCTAGAAGGTTAAATTCTGGCAGACTAGAAGAGAACACTGAGAAGTACTTGAATGCTAAAGGGTGATTTGCTGGCACCAGAGAAAAAGCTAAGATAGGTCCCAGTTAATAGAGAATTAAAAGCAGGAATATAATCAGTGCCAGGCTACATGGCTCCTGGGAAGTGGGTGTGTTGAAACTGGACCTTAAAGGATGTTCTTCCCTGATGAAAAAGAAGCTGGTGCCAACCTGCAGCAGAGGAACAGGGAACAGGCAAGGACTGGGAGTTAAACCCAGCCCAGAGGCTGCCAGAGCTGATCAGTCACAAGGTCATGCTGGAACCAATCTACACACCTTCCCCAGCTCCACATCTCTCTCCCCACCCTAATCCCCTGCTCTGTGTCAGCCTTTTTGGCTCAGCACCCAGCTGAGCTCAGGGGAGGTGACTCACAGGGAAGGTTGTGGACCTTAAGGGAAGAGCATCCTAGGGAGGGGAGGGGGGTCTCAAAGCCTCTCTGGAGGGTCCAGAGCTGCCTGGGAACATTCCTCCATGCAGGATGGGCTCCACTCATCCTTCTCTTCAACCCCCCCTGTTCTGTTGCTCAGGTAACACTTGCAGGGCGGGTCTTCCAAGCAAATTTTTAGGTCAGTTGTAAATGGGAAGCCTCACATGGAGCTATAAACCATCAGTTAATACACTGGAACTATCTAGTTAAATGCCAATTATAAAACCCCATCAGCTCCTCAGCTCAAATATATTAATAACATAATTAAACATTTACTACTTATGCAAATTTAAAGTTAATCAGACATCAGTGAAACCCCAGGAAGTGACCATTGAAGGAACTACTTTCTATTTAATTATGGTTCCTTCCTAAATATAAAGCCCCCATGCCATTCTTTCTGGACAGCTCTGCAGTGTTTACATGAGCCAGCCAGACTTGGCATTCTCATTCCAGGACCCCTTCATTATCCCAGGCAGCTGCAGCATCCATCTCACCAGCCCTGGACCTTGCACAGCTGGCAGCAGCTGGACTGGGTGTCCCTCCCACTTGTTGCTCCTTCTCCAGCCTCCTCCTTGGCTAGGACACAGCCAGAATTCCATCTCCTCCAGATTCTGCAGGCTCAGGGTGGATATGCACTGGACTCATGGAAAGGCACCTACTGGAGCACATTTTTTGATATATCCCATAGGGAGAAGTGTCCTCCAATGAGTAAGAGGAGGATTTAAATCTCCCAAGTCCATCCCTGATTTTTCTCCCTGATTCCCTGCACACCTTTGCTGAGGTCGTTTCACTCCTCCCCCCTGGGGAAGGGCAGTCCCTGAGCAGAAGGAAACTGATGGGCCTTGGGGGATTAGTGCTTCAGGGTGGGATCAGCTCCCTGGGTGGGCACAACCCTGTGCCAGCAGAAACCTGCTGTTCATTGGGATTGTAAAGCAGTAACTGAAAGGGCTGGGAGCTCCAGCAGGACAAGGAGATGAGGCTGGGAGATGGGAAATGAAGTGTCTTGTTCCTCAAGGGATGGAGACATTCCCCCTGGTGAGCAGAGCTTGTGCAGCCAGGGCCATGCAGATGGATTCCCTCCCCCCAAGGCACAGGCAATCAGTTAAACCTGACAGGTGTGAAGCTGGCAATTTTCTTTTCAAAACTGTGAGATAAACAGGCTGGCAGGAGTTTGAGAGGAACAGAGAGATAAGGGGGACATGGAAATATTCAGGTGCCCTCTCTCTGTGGGGCTGGGGGTGGCTCACACGCAGATGGAGGGAAATGTTTGCATTGCAAAGCCCCAGATATCCCAGGATGTCAGGAGCTAGGCTAGAAAAAGGCTTGACAACCAGACCCTAATTAAAAAAAAAATCCCTACACAGCTCCTCAAAAGGGTGCTCCCTTTGATCTCCTAAGGTTTGATCCATGTTCCTCTCCTGGGACTCAGCCAGCACCAAAGAACATTTAGTGCCTCTTTGCATGCAAATCATTTTCTCCCCCAGATTCCACACAGTTCAGACAAAAACCTCTGCCTGTTCCCTGTTCGGATCTGGATTTGGATCAGCAGTCATGAAATCTATGGAGGAGGGAGTGTCCTCAGCTCACCTTGTGCTGGGTTTAGGCAGATGAGGCCACAACATTGACCTCAGATGATGAGGCTGAGGGAGTAACTCCATTGGCTGGAATCCATAAATTACTACCTTTTGATAACTCAGCCCTGGGGGGTGAAACAATATCTTTAACCTGCATTTTAACCAGATACACATTTATCTATCTGGGCTGCATCAAAAGCAGTGTGGCCAGCAGGTCAAGGGAAGTGATTCTCCTGCTTTACTCAGCTCTCATGAAACCCCACCTGGAGTTCTGTGTCCAGTTCTGGAGCCCTCAGCATCAGAAGGACATGGAGCTCCAGGAAAAGCTGGGGAGGGGCTTGGGACAAGGGCAGGGAGGGAGAGGACAAGGGGGAAGGGATGAAAACTGGAAGAGGGAGATTGAGGTGAGACATGAGGAGGGAATTCTGTGCTGTGAGGGTGGTGAGAGCCTGGCCCAGGCTGCCCAGGGAAGCTGTGGCTGCCCCATCCCTGGCAGTGTTGAAGGGCAGGTTGGATGGGGCTTGGAGCAGCCTGGGCTGCTGGGAGGTGTCCCTGCCCATGCAGGGGGGTTGAGACTGGATGATCTTTCAGGTCCCTTCCAACCCAAACCATTCCATGATCCTAACTTGCTGTGCCCCTGCTCTGCCTGCAGGGCTGTGCCTGACTCTGGCTCATGTGCAAAGGAGTGAACACACATCCAATTTTGTTTTGCTTTGGTATTTGTACAGGCTGTTCCTTGTGCTGCAGATACTGTATAAGAGAGATCCCACATCTACACACGTCTGGGAAGGCTGTGAAATGCCTTGTCTGGAGGAGGAGTGAACCAGCCCCCCTTGCCTTCTGCCAAGCACCACTGAGGGCATCTGAGGCTCAACAGCACTTCTTGGTGTCACAGGTCCCCCAGCTGGAATACATTTGCATAAAGCAATTTCCTCTAACAAATATGCTCATACAAATCAAACTCAAGTTTGCACATAATCTGAAACCATGAAAAAAAATTAATAAAAGTTAATCAAACATATTTGTTGCTGCAAGTAATTTACCCAGCACTGTTTTAAACCAGACAGTTTCAGTTCAATTTTTTTCAGCACCAGCTCTAGGAGACTTGGTGTGTGTGACCTTGGGTGCCCTCACTTCAACAGCACAGATTGTTTCTGACCTCACCATGAATTTTGGACTTGAGAGTCACATATTTCTGGACTGATGCTCTGCTACCTGCCCCCTCTCCAGTGCCCCCTGAGCTCCCAGCCCTTCACAGCCTGGTTTGACATCCACCAGTTGTCAGAAAAAGCTGAATGAGTTGGCACCAACTCAGGGAACCTGGGTCTGTATCTTCATCATGGACATTGCAGCCCTGACCTGTCTGCATCTCCCTGCTCAGGGAGGCAATCTCAGGGGGTTTGCTCTGGTCTAGGCTTTGCTCTCCTCTGCTGGACCATGCTCAGGGGTGGGCATGCACCCTCAGAGCAAACACAAGCCTCTTGTTCATCTCCTCCTGCTCTGATGCAGCTCCTCCCCTGGCTCTCTGCTGATTGTCAGGGCTTTGGATGTGCCTGTGGGACCAGCAGTGCCTGCAGAGATGTGGCTTTCAGAGGAGCTGCAAGCCA
>NW_009952719.1:258187-259385 GCF_000747805.2 Chaetura pelagica
GGTGAGAGCCTGGCCCAGGCTGCCCAGGGAAGCTGTGGCTGCCCCATCCCTGGCAGTGTTGAAGGGCAGGTTGGATGGGGCTTGGAGCAGCCTGGGCTGGTGGGAGGTGTCCCTGCCCATGCAGGGAGTTGAGACTGGATGATCTTTCAGGTCCCTTCCAACCCAAACCATTCCATGATCCTAACTTGCTGTGCCCCTGCTCTGCCTGCAGGGCTGTGCCTGACTCTGGCTCATGTGCAAAGGAGTGAACACACATCCAATTTTGTTTTGCTTTGGTATTTGTACAGGCTGTTCCTTGTGCTGCAGATACTGTATAAGAGAGATCCCACATCTACACACGTCTGGGAAGGCTGTGAAATGCCTTGTCTGGAGGAGGAGTGAACCAGCCCCCCTTGCCTTCTGCCAAGCACCACTGAGGGCATCTGAGGCTCAACAG
The DNA here is from genome assembly GCF_000747805.2 of Chaetura pelagica. Classification (NCBI taxonomy): domain Eukaryota; kingdom Metazoa; phylum Chordata; class Aves; order Apodiformes; family Apodidae; genus Chaetura; species Chaetura pelagica. The sequence continues at coordinate 258,624 of NW_009952719.1, forward strand.
CACTTCTTGGTGTCACAGGTCCCCCAGCTGGAATACATTTGCATAAAGCAATTTCCTCTAACAAATATGCTCATACAAATCAAACTCAAGTTTGCACATAATCTGAAACCATGAAAAAAAATTAATAAAAGTTAATCAAACATATTTGTTGCTGCAAGTAATTTACCCAGCACTGTTTTAAACCAGACAGTTTCAGTTCAATTTTTTTCAGCACCAGCTCTAGGAGACTTGGTGTGTGTGACCTTGGGTGCCCTCACTTCAACAGCACAGATTGTTTCTGACCTCACCATGAATTTTGGACTTGAGAGTCACATATTTCTGGACTGATGCTCTGCTACCTGCCCCCTCTCCAGTGCCCCCTGAGCTCCCAGCCCTTCACAGCCTGGTTTGACATCCACCAGTTGTCAGAAAAAGCTGAATGAGTTGGCACCAACTCAGGGAACCTGGGTCTGTATCTTCATCATGGACATTGCAGCCCTGACCTGTCTGCATCTCCCTGCTCAGGGAGGTAATCTCAGGGGGTTTGCTCTGGTCTAGGCTTTGCTCTCCTCTGCTGGACCATGCTCAGGGGTGGGCATGCACCCTCAGAGCAAACACAAGCCTCTTGTTCATCTCCTCCTGCTCTGATGCAGCTCCTCCCCTGGCTCTCTGCTGATTGTCAGGGCTTTGGATGTGCCTGTGGGACCAGCAGTGCCTGCAGAGATGTGGCTTTCAGAGGAGATCCAAGCCACGCTGCCATTTTTCTCTGGGCTGCAGACATTG
>NW_009952719.1:259476-264920 GCF_000747805.2 Chaetura pelagica
CCCCCGACGTGTTTCTGTTTTGTTCCAGAGAAACACAATACTTAGGGGCACTGCCTGGGACTCTGTTCCTGCTGTGTTCAGCTCTCTGCAACCTGAGCTGCTGAGAAGAGGCCCCAAGCAATGGGTTTTATCCATCATCGCTTAACTGCAAGTCATGGCCTGGGAAATCAGAGCAGCATTTCCCAGGGGCTCATCCCAGCAGGACCATGGGCAAAGATAGCCCCTCCTATCCTTCTTTCCATCTCAGACCCCCATCCCAGCTCCCTGGTGCTCCTTTTCTTCCTCCCCAGCCCCAAACATGGCTGATGTGGCTGAGCCAGCTGAGGGGGTCCCAGTTCTGGAGGATACTTGCTCCTCTGCGTGGCTGTCGTGGTTGCTCCTGGGGCTCCTGACCTGAAGGGCTGCAGCTGAGGGAAAATTACACCTCCAACATCTGCCACTGCTAGGAGGAGCTGCCAGACAGGAGAAAATGAGGGGAGTGAAACACATGGACATACAGATACAGCCTGGAGAGTGGCCATGGCTCCTCCCTTGGCCACCTTGAAGCCTGATAACAAGATAGTTCTTCCTCCCCTTCTCCTCTGCCCTGGTGAGGCTTTGAAGCTTCTCCATCCAGGTGTCTCCTTCCTGACACCCCAGAGTCAAGCCTTCCCCATCATTTCCTCTGCTCTGCCCTGGTGAGGACCCATCTGGAGCTCTGTGAGCAGGTCTGGGTTCCCCAGTTCCAGAAAGACAAGGAGCTACTGGAGATTCCAGCACGGGGCACTGAGGTGATGAAGGAACTGGAGCATCTGCCTGTGAGGAAAGGCTGGGAGAGCTGGGGCTGCTCAGCCCCATCCTGTGGGATCTGCTCTAGGGGATCCTGCTCTGGCATCTGGAGGAGTCTCCCCAAGGTTGCCTTTAGCCCCTCCCGAAGTGAGGTGCTCAGCACCCTCCTTTTCCAGCAGGATGAGTGAGGACTGGCTCTGTTGGTGGCACAGAGCAGCACACAATGCACTCATCACTGAGCCTGGTATCAAAGGGCCTCCTGCTGCTCTGGCACAAGCTTCAGCTTTGCTGCCGACAGGGAATGAGCAGTCTGCACTAACCCACCCCTTTCCAGCCTAATCCTGAACACTTCCCTCTCATCTCTTCCCAATGGAGACCAGCTCAAGTTCAGATTTGGGTCAGGATCACTCTGCCTCTCTCACCGTGGTGGGAAGTGCTGGGTTTTGGTTCAGATCTCCAGCAGGTCATCCATGTGTTGAAGCTGGGTGCAAAAATCCCTTCTCAAGGAGTATTCCAGTCCCTAGGCCAGAGACATGGAAAAGTACCTGTGGGTACCAGTACAAGGAGGAGCACACCCTGGTGCTCGGATCTCCTGCTTGCTTTGTCTCTCCCTCCCTTGCAAAAGTCTGGGTCTTGCAGGGATGTGTGCCTTGATCTTTGGGATCCAGGCTTTCCTGGTAGCCTGTATTCACAGGCAGGAAGCTGGAGGAAAGGGGGAAAGGCAAACTGTTCTTCCCAGTGCAGAGATTAGAAATGGAGCTGCAGGGATGCAGCTCGATGGTGGCACCTCCCAATGATCCCTGAGCATCCCCGTGACACGTGGATGGGTTTGATGCACCATTGCCATGGTTGCCAAGCACTGCACTATAGGAACATCCCACTGTGTCAAAGCAAAGGTTGGCTGAGCCCAGAATCCCAGTATCCTGCCTCTGGCAGCTAATTCACCAGCCTAGAAGAGAATCTGAGAAGACACCAAGTGTGTATTGACATTTTTCCAATAGCCTGTCCCATCTGTTAGTGCCAACAGCAGCTCAAGAACTTCCTAATCTGGAGACAGTGTCATCATTTTTAATAGCTTTTGATGGATTTTTCCTCCCTGGGCTTTTTTAGCTCCCCCCTCCCCCCCTTTTTTTTTTTCTTTAACAGCTCAGGTTGATTTTGGCATGAGCATCATCCTTTGAAAAGGAATTTCACTGTTCATATCCAGGCAGGAAATGCTGCTCCCACCTCCTTCTGCCTTGAATCTGCTCCCCCAGGAACCCCCCACCACTTACACCAGGGGCAAAACCAGTCCCTCCCTGCCCACCTTTGCTCCACTTTGGAGACCTCTTTCACCCTTTGCTTTCAGCCATCACCTGCAAACAAACAACCAGCACAACATGCAGCATCTCATGGGGAAGCAGGAGCCACTTCTCTTGTCACCCTCAGGCTGCAGAGCGACGCAGTCCCAGGGGCACCAAAAATATAAGGGAGAATGGACCTTCTTTTTTTTTAAAATTCTTTATTTATAAAAAAGTACATTTTATTTTATTTTATTTTTTCCACAGCTGAGCCACTATTGGTTTGTTTTTTGTGTTTTGTTTTTTTTTTATACAAGTAAAAGGGAGGGTGATGCAACACCCTGCCCACACAAATCAGAACCATGAAAATGCCCCCCCCCCCTTCTAGACCCCAAACAAATGATTACAAAGGATGGAAAACAAAACCAAACCAAAAATAAACAAAAAAAAATCATGAAAGTCCATTACATTATTATTATTATTTTTATTTTTTTTTTCTTTTGTACAAAAGCACTGACAACACAGATTTAAAAAAAAAAAACAAACAACAAACCAACAAACAAACAACAAAACAAGAAACAAAACAGTGGGGTTGGGGTTGTTTGTCTGTCTGCAGTCTTTATTCCACAATGAGAAGTACAGCAAGAGGAAGATGAAAAAATGAGACAAAATAATTGGAGTTAAGGAATCACTTTTTTTAAAAGAAAGAAAGAAAGGCCAAAGAGAAGAAAAACCAGATCCTCAAGGAAGGTCCCTCCACCAGAGCCAGTGTGTGCTAGGAGAGGATCTGAGTCTATTTGCTTCTTATTTTTATCCTCAAGTACAGGATGTTTGGAAAGTCACCTGGTCCAAAGTACAAACTCTCCCTGAGGTGGGACCCCAGGTCTTTGCACCCTCCCCTGCCCCAAGGCTTCCCCTGCCTCTCTCAAGGAGTTGATTGAATTGCAGCAAATCTGAAGGGGAGGGAAAGCAAAGGGGGGGAGCTGCAGGGTAGGGGAGGGGAAAGTGCTGTCAGGAGCCCTGCAGAGAAAAAAAAAAGCCAAAAACTTGAGTGGTTTTCAATGTGGGAAGCTTGCAGTGAGTGTGAACCTGCTGGCAAAAGGCTCCAACCTGCTTCTCCTCTCAGAATGAAATGGGCCCCATTTCCACAACACCAAAGGGAAGGGGCTCCAGGAAAGCTGGGTGGGGGGCTTGGGACAAGGGCAGGGAGGGAGAGGACAAGGGGGAAGGGATGAAAACTGGAAGAGGGAGATTGAGGTGAGAGATGAGGAGGGAATTGTGGAGTGTGAGGGTGGGGAGAGCCTGGCCCAGGTTGCCCAGGGAAGCTGTGGCTGCCCCATCCCTGGCAGTGTTGAAAGGCAGGTTGGATGGGGCTTGGAGCAGCCTGGGCTGGGGGGAGGGGTCCCTGCCCATGCAGGGGGGTTGAGACTGGATGATCTTTCAGGTCCCTTCCAACCCAAACCATTCCATACCTCTGTGCTTCCCCTCTGCTCTCCTAACATCAGGACCAGCACCTGACACTGGAAATCTGTGTGTGCCTGAGTGTTTGTGTGTGGGAAAGAAAACTACCCAAGCAGAGCAGCAGCCCCCCCTTCTAATTACATTCCCTTCCCTAATTGCTTGAAGACCAATCTTTAGAACCTCTCTCTCTCTCTCTAACCCTCAGTGGTTTCTGCTGAACAGTTGTTGTGTTTCTTTTTTGACTCAACACCAGGAAAATGGCTCCCTTTGTCCCTTATGTCTTTGCAACCAATTTGGTGCTACCACTTCAGTTTGTTTGATTTGTTTGATTTTTTTTTTAACTAAGAATTCTTCAGGGTTTATTTATTCTTTTTCCCCAGGCCAAATGAAAATGATTTAACAACAGGGATAGGGGAAAAAATAAATAAATATATATATCTGGTAATTAAACAAGGGAAAATAACATCACTAGGGTGAATTGCAATGAATAATCCTAGAGATAAGCCCCAGCAGGAGAACAGCTGGGGTGTCTTTGTGCATAAACTACAGGCTCCTTTTGGGTTGTGACACAGATGTGGCTGCTTCAGTAGAGCTCCCTGAACACACACAGGGAAGGACTGGGGGCTCAGCCCAAATTTGCCTGCATTGTCTTTGCTGGGATGATGGTGAGAGCCTGAGTGATGCACCACGACCCTCTCACCTGCCTGCTCAGCTTTCCACCCATCTTCATCCTGAGGCACCACAACCTTGGCCTCAAGTTACTATCCAGGATGAAGGCTTAGGAAGGGCAAAGCACCACCTTGAGGTGTCTTTTCCCTGGCAAGAGCCCAGAGAAGGGATCTGGGCAATGATCCCTTCACATGGAGGTGCAGCAACTGCCTGTGCCCTCCCAGGCACTTTGCCCACACCCACTCGAGGCACTTCCAAGCTGTCTGTGTTTGATGGGACACACCAGCTCAGGTCCCAGGTTTCCTGGAGAGCAGCAGCTCCCTAGCACTTCGGTGGAGAGACAGCTAATGCTGTGGTGGGAACTGAGAGAGGATGGGGACATGTTCCACCTACCCCAGGGGAGATCCTGGGGGTCCCCAGCCCACCCTGTGCTGCTGGCTGGGAAGCAGAGCAGCTAGGAGCTTCTGCTTGCTCTTTGCAGGGTTCCATGGGGATGTCCTACACCTCCTTAGCAGCTCTGATGGAAGGGGGTGGAGAAGCAGGGGATTTGTCCCTTGAGGCAGCCTGAGGGCCCCTCGGGGAGGTGGCCCAGCCTGTGGGCTCCTGTGTGCACTGTCACACCTGAGTTCCCACTTCAAACTGGCAGCTTGACTCCAGCCTGCCAGAATCTGCCCCACTGAGGCACAAAGGGACAAGTGACACTGTCCCCAGAGGAAGGAATAGATTGCCCCCCTGTCTGTTCTGGTAGCCCAGGTACCAGGGAACCCTTGGGGCCACCAGGCAGACTGTCCCTCCAGAATGAGCACTGCATGGGTCTCCAGCACCTTCCCTCCCCTGCAGCACTTCCCAGGGAGCAGGATGCACATGGACTTCAATTTGGCATCTCCCCTTGCATATGGGGAGGGAAAGGTACCACCTTCTTCCTGGTGCTGGTGGAAAACCTGATCTCATCACCTTCAAGGGCCCCCTCAGAGCAGCTGAACCCAGAGAAGGAAGTGATGCTGCTACTGGATCCAAATGGCTCTTGATGAAACATCTATCTGATTTTTTTTCCCCACACACTTCTTTTTTTTTTCTACTACCTTGCTTGGCATTACTGGCTAATCCCTTGGCTAATCACCACTCTGAGAGCCTCTTGGCCAATCAGCTGACCCTGCAAGGGACAGCAAGAAGCAGATCACTGCACAGAGGTGGCATTTCCCCACAGCTGTGGGGATAACTGCACCAACAACATGATGCTGAAGGGCTCAAGGAATGAACTGCTGA
>NW_009952719.1:265116-271483 GCF_000747805.2 Chaetura pelagica
TGCTGAACCTTGAACTTGCAGGCTACCTACTCACTGCTGTCTAAGGATCTTCTACTCAGGGTTACCAGGGTTCTGGATGAAAAATAATCATTGGATTCCTCTTCTGAACCACACCAATGAGCAGCATGTATCTCTGCTGGGGCAAAGCTGCAGAGGAGGGAACGTGCCACTGATTTCCACTCTGCTCTTGGTCATGGACCACCCAGAGTTTGGGGTTAGGAGATGTTGTCACAACCCTTTTTTGGAGCCTACTTGTGAAATTCAGATCTAAAAGATGATTCAGCTGAGAGACAGACCTTGTTGAGAATTATCCCTGCCCCACAGACTGTGCAGGCTCCAGAAAGCCCCACGTTCCACTCAGTATCTGTGGCTCAGGTTCAGTTCAGCAATGCTGCCCTGTCCTGACAGCAGGGCCCAGGGAAAGCCACACTTGGGGGACTTAAAGCCCTGTGAATCCTGTTCTCCCAAGGCACTGGAGAATTCCCTCTGCAGGCTTACAGCAACAATCAAGCCCCATACAAGCAATCAGAGATACGGAGAGATGTCAGAGGTTTCACTGCTTTTATTGGGGGTGCTTGGCTGCTCCTGCTGGCAGCAGAGGGACACAGGAAGGCTTAGCTGGGTTTTTTTAAGGTTCAGTCCAAGGATCCCAAGGGAATCTCTGTCTGCCCTGCTTCGAGTGGACATAAAGCAGCTTTCCTGTGGCATTTGGCTGTTCTGCCAGAAGCCAGGAAGCAGGGAGGGCTGGCAGGAGCAGCAGGAAGATTACAGGGGAACAATCGGATTTCCCACTCCCCTACACCACCGAGGGGAAGCCACAAACTGTGGATGGCTCAGGCTGAGCTTCATGTTGCCTGGACCCAAAACCCACCCACCAAAAAGCATCAGAGGCTGCCTGGATAAGAGATCTGACCTTGACTCATCTGTGTGGGTCTGACTTGCCACCCCCCTCCCTTTTGTGGCAGGATAACCACTGGATGTGATGGAACAAAACCCAGCGGGCAAGGCAGGAGGAGAATGAGTCCTGCTATTTTTAGATGTGCATGATAATACAGCTCAGAAAACTGGGGGATTCTTTTCAAGGAAAAGATTTATTTATACATCAAATTTAAAAAAAAAAAGAAAAGAAAAAGAAAAGAAAAAAAAACAACAAACCCACCCCAATCCACAGAAAGAAAAATAAGCCCCAATCCAGTGAATCTAATTTGGTGTCAGAGAGGCTCTGGAGCCTGGGATCCCATTTATCCACAGAGCAGAGACAGCAGCAATCCCAGCCCCTCCATCACACCCAGTGGCTCCAGGGAAGGAGGATGGGATCAGTTCCCCAGCCTCACTCACTCCTGCCCTGCCCACCAAACCTTTGCTTCAAAAGAGGGATGTGACATTGAGAAAAAGGCCACCAGTGCAGCCTGAGCAAGAGACCTAAAGGCTGGGGGCTGAGGATGTTGGTAGGAGAGTTAAGAGAGCAGCACCCCTGTGCTCTGATCCCCCCTCAAAAATAAAAGAAGAAGAAGAAGAAGAAAAAAGAAGTGTAAACACATGACAATTAAGTCTTAGTGGTATCATAAAACGTAGGGGCCTGATCCTGTGCTGAAGCCCTCAAAGACACTGAGTGAGTGGGCCTGGGAGATGTGCCCTCTGCACACCAGAGCTGGAGGCAGGGAGTTTTGTGGGAAAAGAGAAGGGAAATCAGTGGGTGCCCTTCCCCAGGGAAGGGCAGCAAGGTGTGCACCACCAGAGTCAGCTGCTCCCTGCCTGGCACCAGCAACAACAGCAACAACCACAAAAAAAACCCAAAACAACCACAAAAAAAAAAAAAAAGCCAGCAATAAATACTCCTTTTCTTTCTTTTTATAAGAACACTCAAACAAAGGCAGAAAATGAAAAGCCAGGAAATAATAAATGGTAGGAGGAAAATGGCAGCTCTGCTTCCCTGCTCTGCTATCAGCCCAAGCACCTGGGGTTTGTTCCAGGGCCTTTTCTCCCTCCTCTCCTCATTCTCCTTTTATTGAGTCATTAAAACCTGGGAGTGCATCTCCCCAGGCATCAGGAGGCAAGAGGAATGTTCCCCAGACCCCTCTGGAAAGAAAGGAAATAGGAAAAAAACCCATGAAATCTGTTCACCTGATCATGGCACCAGTGTTTCCATTGCCACCAGCTTTCCTGGCCTCTGTCTTTCTACGGACAGCTCACTTGACCCCCTTCCCAAGGTGAAAAATAAAAACACAACCAACACAACCAAGACAACATACAAACAAAATTCCAGTGTTTTGGGGGTGCTGAAGTAGGAGGAGGAACCTCGGGGCAGGTGGGGGCTGAAAGGGGCACTCTGAGAACATGAAGACACAAACAGAGTGTAATATACAGGCTGGGCAACAAGTCCTTAAAGCAAAGAGTTAACACCTAAGCCACCGACCAACACGAACACCACAGAAGGGGACAAAAGTCATCAAGAGAAATCAAAACCCCAAAAAAAAAGAAAGAAGCATGAACCGAAACTGGAGAAAATCATTACCCGACCTCCCGCCTCCCACACACCTCCCTGTCCCCCCCTCCCCCGGGAGAAAAAAAGGTCATAATTAAAAAAAAAACAACAACCAAATCTGTAAGCAAAGCTGCCCTCCTCCCTCCTTCCCTCCCCAGCCAGCTCTTCAGGCTGGTGCTGGAAGCGTCCAAAGTCTGTGCTGAGCACCCAGGGCTGGTCAGGGTGTGCAGGGCAAGGGGGGGGATCGTGCGTGCAGGGTGGGCTCTGCTCGGCGGGGATGCAGGGGAAAGGGGGGGGTCTGTGTGTGTCTGTGTCTGTGTGTGTCTGTGTGTGTGTGTGTGTGTGTGCAGCAGAGGGGGTGCCGAGCTAGACGTACCACTCCTTTTTGGCGTTAAAAGACCCGTCGTTCTGCGAGACCATGTTCTCGGCGATGTCGAGCTGCTCGGGGTCGTACTGGAAGCCGAGTGTCCTCTCGTCGTAAGGTTGGGGATGGGCCTCCCCTTCGTCGACCGTGAAGTAAGGCCTCTTGGCGTCCTCCTCGTACTTGCTGGGGCCCCCCAGCTTGCGCTCGCCTCCCCCATCCTCATCCTCATCCTCGTAGGTGCTGCCTCCCAGCGGGCCCGGCTTCTTCTCGTCGTCCGAGTCGTCGGGGTACTGGAGGTTTTGCGCCATGGGTGGGTGGTGGTGCTGGGGGATGCCGGCCTTGCTGTACCCGTTGCCGTAGACGTGCTTCTTGGTGCTGTAGTCACCCTTGAAGGTGTGACGCCGGCGCCGGAGGACCACAAACAGCACCAGGGGCACCAGCAGGACCAGCGAGACGCCGCCCACTATGCCCCCGATCACCGGGGTGGGGATGCTCGGCTGCACCATGGATTTGCGATCATCGATTGGAGACGGGGTGCACCGACGTGTCGCGGGGTTGGATCCGGGGTGAGGGGGTGTGGGGGGTGAGGGGGTGGGGAGATGAGGGTAAGGAACAAGGGAGGGAAAAACTAGGGAAGGGGGAGAAGGGTGAGGGGGGTCAGCTCTGCCTCAGCGAGGGGAAGGCAGCGTGCCGTGCTGTGCCAAGCTGGCCAAGCCTCATGCAGGAGCTGGAAGCAAGAGTTTCCTTTCCCTCCCTACTCCACCTGGTTCCTCCAGACGTGCTCAAATCCCACCAGCCCAGTGCCTCGAGTCCAGACGCTTTCCGGCTGACATTCCAGGTCCTCTTTACTGAGAGCACTGAGAGCACCAAGGTGCTCCTGCCAAGGAGCAGCAAAACCAAAAACCCCATCCAACGGTGGACGCTGAGCTGCTGTGGCTGCTCCCAGAGATGCCACACTAGACCAGCTGGCTTTGCATCCCCTTCCTCAGCATCCCAGCCCAGCCTGTCCCCAACCAGCCCAGGCTGGGCCACAAGGCAGGGACACCTCATGACCTTGCTTCCCAACCACCCCACAAGTGATCTGCAGCTCCTGACCCCACTTGCTGACCCAGCTGTGCTCAGCAGCTCAGGGGGACACACACCTCCCACTGTTTCTTTTTCTTCTGCTCTGTCCTGGTTTAAGCCAGGATGAACCCAATTTTCCTTTTACTGGTGTCAAATGGTGACATGCTCTTACTGTGTCCAGCAGTGCCACTGCTCATGCTCATCTGGCTCCTACAGGTACTCAGATGTATTTAAAAAAAAAATAAAAATAAATAACTCAGAAGAAGAAAAGAGATGAGGAGGAAACTCTCTTTTCTTTCAACACCTCCACTTCAGAAAATGAAGTTTGATCCAGGACTTAAACCAACCTTCCTAGCACTCCCTGGGCACAGTTACAGCCCCTGGCCAAGCTCAGCTTTCACATGCTGCCTGTTGAGCATCCATGTCCACAAGACATGAAGCACCATGTGGCTCTCTCAGTCCTTCACCTGCCTAGACAGCAGGAGGCTGGTTAATGCCCCCTTGGCAGCCTTGCCCTTGCACACCATGTTCAGCCCCCTCACGCTGCTTTTTGCACCCCCAAGGCCTTGTCTGCCAGCCCCACTCACAGCTGCCAGACTTTATTGCTACTCTGGGGTCTCCTGGCCCTCACTTTTTACCCTGGCAGCCGAGGAGGGGCACAGATCCACCAGCAACCTCAGCATGCCCTTCCAGAAGGGCAACCAGGATGGGGCGATGGGGAAGGAGGGGCTGAAAGGCAGCAAATTCCAAAGGGATGTGAGGCAGAGCCTGCTCCCTGCACCCTCTTGGTGTCCCTGTGGGACAGCCTGCTCCTGGCAGCCACGTTTCTGAGTTCAGGAAACACTGCCCAAGCAGGAGCTGGGCAGGGAGAGGGTTTCCCTGCAGCACAGCTTAGCCCAGCCACTGAGGAAGAGGAGAGAAAAGCCTTTCCCCTGGGCAGAGGCAGTTCCTGCAACAGCTGCAGATTTTGGACAAGGGTACTGAATTTGAGCAACTGTTGGCCTGATCCTTGGGACATAAACGTTTTGCTTTGTGCCTGAGAGCTGCTTCATTCCTGCCTTTCCTGGAGGCAGCATCCCCAGCTACAGCATCTTGGTTTCTGCAGTGCTGACTTGCATTGAGCAAAGCCTCCCCAGCCTGAAACCACACACAGAGCAGCACATGGGGCTCGAGGGGCTGGGGGGGACAGGCAGATGGAAGGGCTCCCTGCTGCAGCCAGAATGAAGAGCAAGAATGCTGTGCAGGCAGAAGCCAGCATCCCTTTCCAAAAGGCAGCCTTCAGAGCAGGAGCAAGGGCATGTATTCCAGCATGGGGAAGCTGGCGTTGGGTCCTGGAAAGCCAAAACCACAAGCTGCATCAACAGAAGGCTTGTCATAGCCAGCTGGTTAATGCAAAAACCTCTCTGCAGGGAAAGCAAGAAAAGTCACGTCCACCCCCCCTGGTAGTCCTGGCTGCTGAGGGCTCAGCTTCAACTGCACAAGAGTCCACACAGATCTTTCTACTCCTGCCCATGCCACCTCCTTGCCACCACAGCCTCTGCAACCCCGTGGTGCTGGTGCCCAAAAACCCTACACAAAGCAGGGGTCAACCTGGAGCTGCAGTGGGTGCAGGGAAAGCCCAGCAAGCTGGCTCAGACCCCAGAGGCTCTATCTTCTGCTTTGCCCCATCCCACAGCTCCAATCTGAAGGATTTCTACCTTGCTGCAGCCCACAGCAAGGCTGACTGTGTGCATGGGACTGTGGGACCCAAAACCCCACCCTGAGGACACCCAGACACGGTCCATGCTGGGCAGAGGGTCCCAACTGATCCCTCTGCCTCCCAGCTCTGGCAAACAGATCTGAAGTGGGGGGGAAGTTTGTGCACCCAAATTCAAAAGGAGCTTGGCTCACTTTCCTATTAAAAGCCTCCTTACCAGCCCTGTTTGGCCACATGAAGAGCAAGGGGGAAGGTTCCTTCTGCCTTTCTCCTTCATATTTATTTTTTCCTGCCCTTTGTGCTGCCCACCCCTGAGGCAGCTCCTGCCTACGTGCCCACCCCCCCTGCCCCTGTGGACAAGGGAACTCCCAGAGCCCTGTGCTGGATTTCACACGTTTATCAGGGAAAGGAACTCTTTTTTTTCCTGCCCAGATCCCATCCTCCTTGCCGTGGCCCAGTTCCCATGCCAGAGCAAACAAAACCCAACTGTGGGAAGAGAGGGGAGGAGGGGAAAGATGGGGAGATCGCAAGGCAGCAGCCGAAACCATCCCCTCCCTACCCACGTCGCTCCTTCCCCACCCTCAGCCACCCAACCCCCCCAGAGCCTGGAAAAGCCAGTGGTTTTGGGGATGGGGAAGTTTGAGCCTTGGGTGGAGGGGACAGGGACAAAGAAGTGTCCCAGAGGAAGGGGACAGGAGGGCAGGCGGCTGTCACTGCCGCTGGATGGCGGCACAGACCGCCGCTGGCTGCCCCAGCC
>NW_009952719.1:271820-273488 GCF_000747805.2 Chaetura pelagica
CCCCCCCCCAGCCCTCATAAAAAGAGGGAGTGCTGTATGAATAGGAATTACAGCAGCAACACTATCTGCCCAGCTCTGCCAGCTGTTGCATTCAGCCCAGCTTCCTGTCCCTGTGCCAGGAGCTGGACCTCTGGGGCAGCAGCTGGGAGAGCAGGGAGATGGGGAGACACCCTGGGACACCCTAGGCTTCACTCAGGCATCCAGCTGAGCCCACAGGTTCTCTCTGATCACCCCCCCCCATGCACCCTCCCTGCCCCAGGTCCCTGCAGCACCCAAGGGCTCAGCAGTGCTGCCTTCCCCACACAAGAGTGGCTTTGAAAAGACATATTTTTAAAACAGCATGTTTCTGTTTAATGGCTGGTCTCCCATAAAAATCACCTATGCAAATCATCCTGCCTGTCCATCAGTCCCTTTTCTCATGCTTTTTGAACTTGCTGGCTGATTTCAGTGGTGTCTGACAGAAGAAGGTGCCAAACTCATCCCTGTTGTAGAGCTGTTGGAGAGAGGTGGACTGGTATCCTTGGCACAGGTGGGAGCTGAACCTCATTAGACATCAGAGAGCCCACAGGGACAAGAGGTTGCTCCCAAGGGCAGGAAGGGCCCAGATCAGAAAAAAAAAAGCAAGCATATTTTTAGACATCAAATAACTCTTCTCTGATATGCAGATCCACGGGAAACCAGCTTTCAAAAGACCTTCTGCTCATCATACTGCTTAGGTATTTTAAAAAGATGCCACTTCGTGTGGACACATTTTTTCTTGATGTCCCATTTCCAACCTTTTCCCTTCAATCATAAGAGCCCAGGAAAAACCCAGCACCAGGCCAGATTCTCACTGTAGCCATGGGCATTGAGGAAAATGTCAAACTCCATGAGAAATCACCTTTTGGACACATGTAAGGCCAAGCTGCTCCTTGCATGAAGGAAGAAGACCCTGGATTTCCTTCTCCCTTGCAAAATCAAACACCTGCTGCCACGAGGAGCAGGAGGGGCTTGGCTGGCTCTAGCAGGAACCTTATTCCATGGCCTCATGGAGCTTCCCAGTTCCCAGATGGCCTCAGCAAACAGAGTGGTAATCCTGTGGGTTGTTTTACACAGCAGATTGCTGATGGTGAACTTTCATTGCCAGTACAGTCCACACCAAATTAGCCCAGGACTTTGACCCACTGCATTACAGACGTGTACAGGAGTGAAGATAGGGAGATACCTCTGCACCTGCCTCAACCTGCCAGGGCTGCCATCTGAGAAGCAGCACTGCTCGTTTGTTTGTTTTTTTCCTTCACAACAGCCCTTCCACCTCTGGATGTCCATCTCCAGCTTCAAGGGATCCTGCCTTTCCTCTCCTCGCCAGGGATTTCTGCTCTCCTCGTGCAGTGCAGGGGAGAGAGGAGGGGGCAGTGGGGGTGGAAGAACCTCTGGCAGCACATACAGCAGTTGAGCAGCTGTCACTGGCATTTCGGAGCCTGACAGCTTTTAGGCCAGATGCCAAACATGTCTTAGGTTTTAATCTCCCTGTCGGGTCACCTATTGCTTGTCAATCAAGTGCTGCTCCCGCAGGGGCCGTTGGCACAGATGCCACCAGACAGGATGCAGCAGACACTCCTGCCCGCCATCCGGAAGATTAGCACCAGACAGAGCCCCCCCACCCCCCCCCCCCAGCTCGCCCCCCTT
>NW_009952719.1:273711-293004 GCF_000747805.2 Chaetura pelagica
TCCCGCGGGGCCCGTTGCCACAGATGCCACCAGACAGGATGCAGCAGACACTCCTGCCCGCCATCCGGAAGATTAGCACCAGACAGAGCCCCCCAACCCCCCCCCCAGGCTTGCTCCTCTTTAGCCCCCAGCCCCTGTGTCCTCCCACCTAAAAAAGCAACCCCTGGCTCTGGCTGGTGCAGCCTGGCACGGCCCTGGCTGGTGGCTCTGGGTGCACCTGCTGTGCCCTTGGGATTGCTCATGTCCCACAAAGGGCTTGCTCTTTCTTGCAGTGACCTTGCTGGGAGGAGATCACTGCTGGTGTGTAAATAACTCCCTGCTGAAAGCCAAGCAAACAGGGGGGCCCTCAGCCCCTGCCAACCTTTCCTCCCTCTCCCCCCCTCCCAGGGCTTGTCACACATCCAAGGCCAGGGCTGCAAAGCTGCCTGCCCAGGGCTGGCACAGGGAACAGCACAGAGCTCCCTGTCCTCACAGCTCACCCCTGGGACACATCGTGTCCTGCCTCCTGGAAATCCAAGGAGTGCAGAGGTTGGGCTAAACCAAGCCAGCAACCAGGGGAACCTGCAGTATCCTGGAGGAAAAGACCCTCTCCTGGGCTTGGGAAACAGGCAGGAGCCCTGCAACAGAGTGGCTGACAGCAGGCACTGCCTCAGCACAGGCTCTGCTCCCCCAGCTCTGCTTCTCCTGTGGCTGTGATGCTTGCCTGGTGCTTGAAGGAGCATCTTTCTCCATGTGCTTCCTCTGGCTGAAGCCAGGACACAAGTGCATGACACCCCCTGCATGGACACACGTGGATGTCTCTGTACACACATGGATGTCTCTGTACACACACAAATGTCTCTGCACACACACAAATGTCTCTGCACACAGCCCAGGTATGTATATGCACTGCTGCACACAGGCCCATACAGCCAAGCACATAAATACATGCACATCCACACATGCCAAGGCACTGATGCTCTCACGTCCTGCCTGCAGGACTGGGAGGCCCATTTGTGTGCCAGGATGTGGTTGGGGTCACACACATCAGCACCTCCCTGTGCAGGACCACCACACACCTGTGCAGGACCACCACACACCTGTGCAGACACACACGCAGGCCCGGGCAGTCTATAACCACAGCCTTTTATTATGTCACCCAACCTCCTGTAATAAATAGTTACATGTCACACTACATGGCTTGGCTGCCACTGACAAAGGTCCTGCAAGGCAGGAGAAGCTATTACAGGAATAGATTGCAGGAATAAAATATTAAATTTCCACTTATCAATCTCTTCAATGCACTATAATTCTAAGAGAAGCATCCAGCCTTCTCCCCCTGAACAAATCACCTTCCCCATGAGGGGGCTGAACTCTTCCTCCCTGGGGCTGGGAGGAAGGATGCTGGGTGGGAGGAGGGGGAAAGACCCTGCAGGGTTTTCTCTGCATCAGCCTTCTGGTTGTTTTTTTCCCCCTCCCCAGGGCTGGCTGCTTACTAGATTGAACTCCATTTATTGCAGGCAGCTCTTGAAAGAGGTTTCGTGGCCCACTGACAATCCCTAAATTGCCTGCAAGACCCAAACAAATGTACCTGTAATAGCTGAGCAAGGACGGCTGAGCCCTCCCCAGCACTGGCCTAATCAGTCTCTCAGGAGAGCTGGATAAACATATTCACAACCTAACAATTATTAAAAGCATTTTATTTTTTAATGTAGTGGAGCCCTGGCCTAACGGGTTGGCTGCTCATCCCTCCTGGTGGGGCAGCTGCTGCTGGGCCCCTCCTTCCCTCTCCTTTAACCTCAACCCCACGTTCTGGATTTTTGGGAATGAATTGATCTTACAGGCAGGCAGACATCAACCCAAAGTCATTCCCTAAAAATCCTGCCAGTCCCTGCTGCCCTTGCCAGCTGAGTGTGGGAACCATGCTCTGCCAGTCCCCTGAGAACCTCCCCAACAGGGAGACATTTACCAAAGGGGGAACCCACAGACCCTAGAGGAGCCTGTGCCTGTGAGTGGGTGCAGCCCCCCCAGGCTGTGCTGCTGTCGTGGTGCTCAGACAGCAGCAGGGAATACTTGGAGAGGGCTGATCTGGTTTTGGGGAACATGTCCTGATGGAGCAAGAGACACTGGGTGGTCGGAGGGACAGAACGACAGCAAGAAATGGACGTACAGGTTATGAAAGGGTGGAAACTGAGACATGGTGAAGGGAGCCAGTTCCTCTCTTAAGTCTCCTGCTACATCTGTCCCCACCTCCTTCCCTTCAGCTAGAGACTGAGCTTGGAGGATTTTTCCCTCCTGTCAGTTTCAAATGTGACCCAAGGTGTGTGGGAAGGTTCCAGTGCCTTTCACTGGCAAATGAAAAATCCCCCCAAGAGAAAAGCACAGGCCAGGAACAACTCAGCAGGCACGGATCCAGGACAGGAGGTGTAAATTAAAGGCCTGCCACAGTGATAAAGATCATAAATAAATACTTGGTAATTAGCATCTAATTAGCACATCTCATCCATTGACCTCCAAGTGCTTGGATAGAGGAAGATGAGCCTGGTTTCCCCGTGTTAGAGAGGAGGGGAACTGAGGTGCTGAGGGTGCCAAACAAGTGTTACTGCTCATTTCAGGAGGTCACCTGCCCAGGCCACGTCTTTATGTTTGCTCAGCACTTACCAGGGTAGAGAGCAGGAGGAGGGGGCTGGAGCCTGGCCCCTCTGAGAACATGGAGCTCCTTGCAGTGTGGCATCCTCCAGCTCACTGCAGCACCCCTGGGACTCCCAGCTGCTGGTCCCTGCCTGGCACCAACCCTCTGGTAAAACAAGTCACTCCTTGTACCCCAAAGGAAGGGGGTAAACTTCCCTTCCTTGCTCTCAAAGCACAAACAGCCACTTTTTTTTCCCTTTGGTGGTGCCTTGCAATATCACTTTGTCTCTCTGCAATCAGGCTCTTGCCATATGTTATTTCTTCTGTTTAACCTACTTCTTGACATCACTTTCTCTCCTTGACACCACCTAAGAGACATTTCCACGTCTTCTCCTTGCTCCTGTGGCTGTGCTGATTTGCAAGTCATCAGAATTCCTTCTGTCCCATCTGATGTCCCATGGGATCACTCCCAATCACCTGCATCCTGGTGATGTGACTCCTTTCTGGAGCCCAGGCAAAGCTACCCAAGTGCTCCCAGCTCCTCAGTGACCCGTGGCAGCCAGGTGAGCAGCACAGACCAACATGGCATTGGAAGGAGCACAAATGGACACCCAGGAGA
The DNA here is from genome assembly GCF_000747805.2 of Chaetura pelagica. NCBI lineage: Eukaryota > Metazoa > Chordata > Aves > Apodiformes > Apodidae > Chaetura > Chaetura pelagica. The sequence continues at coordinate 276,941 of NW_009952719.1, forward strand.
ATTGTATAACATCAGAAACACCAAACACCATCCTGGACAAATGACTCATCCATCTCATGCCTCAGTAGCAGTCCACATCCTCATCCCACTCTTCCTTCCACCCTCTGACACACACTTCCCTGACATGTCTTTGCTTTTAACATGTTCAATGATCTCCCTGAATCGAAAGCAGAAGACGAGGGAGGAACAAACTGAATATATCTTGACTTAAGGAAGGAAAAGTCAGCAAGAGGAAAGGAGAACAAATCCAAGCCAGACTAGTGCAAAAAACAGTGCAAAGCAAAGAACTTCACAAAGCTCCCTTTGTATCATTGAGCTCCCCACCTCTAGAAGAAGACACTGGTGATTAAGTCAGACATTAAGGAGATGTAATTGACTGGTAGTTGCCCAGTGCTCACACCCTCCTCTCCCCACCTGCTCCTCCTCTTTGTCTTTCAAAGCACACCAAGTGTTTTCCTACCTGTGACATTGACTTCCACCAAGCCTGACCGAGTTCCAATAGCATTGGAGGCCTCACAGATGTAGGTGCCAGCCACGCTGTAGGAGACAGGCCCCTTGAAGTAGATGGTGTTGTTCTGGATTTCCACACTCCCTGGCAGGGTCCCGTTTGGCCTAGAGGAAACAAAGAGCATGGTTGGCCCCAGAGATGATACTCAGTAGGGTCAAGCAGCATTGCAGAGGTGACACTGACATGCTGGTGCTGCCCATGCCCTTGGGTAGGTCCAGGATCCAGTGGTGCTGGCTGGAAAATACCCACTCATGTAGTCAGCCTTGAAACCAAACCCTCAGACAGCAGCATTACAGGAAAGAGTCAGTAGAGGGTCCCCAGGGTAAATCCACTGAACAATGAGAACTGGGCTCTTGACATGGATTGTGGGTTGTTTCTTTTCCCTTCTCTGTGATTACCAGGGAGATGGGGCATATTTGGGTCTGGAGCAGCCCCTTGGATTTGACTAATGGGATGTGAAGCACTTTCAGCCTATGCTCTCCCCTATCCAGAAACCAAACTTAGAGCCTTGCAGCAGTTAATTTTCCAGCACAATCTCCCAGTAGGTATAAACTTGGGCTAAGGTGGCCAGGTCACTCTTTTGTTTCAGGTGGCTCACCTCTAGCAGGCTCATCTTCAGAGTCTTCTCCACCCTTGACTCTCCATTTGATGGAAACCACAGGAATGGGACACCAACCTGACCCTGCTTTACTCCAATTTCCTGCCCATGGAACTCTCCTGGGCAGCTGATCAGCCAGTGTTAATTGCAACTGAAGCTGGAGGAAAGCTGTGCTGATGTGGAGCCCTGCCAGCTCCGACCTGCCCGTGTCAGAACACTCAGAGAAGTGTGAAACTCCAATAATGCAAAACCAAGTCTAGAGACACACAGAATAAATGAATAAAGGCAGATAATTTCCTTTTTTTAAAAAAAAACCCAACCCTGTGTGTCAGGAAAAGACACACATGGCCTGGTTCTTCTTAATTACTGAAGTAAAGTAAGGTAATTACTTCTCTTAGGCAATTAAAAAATATTCAAGTAATTCTTTCCCCTCTTCCCAACAAACAATCTGCACATATTGTCAGCAATTTGTAAGAAACAAAAGGGAATAATGGGGGTATAATTAGGTTTGTAAAGAAGTGCCTAAATGCACAGGCACGTTTTGTGTAGCTACATATACACACAGGCACATCTACACAGCAAATATATGGGTCTTTCCCACCTACATCAAGGCAGTGATTCCAGAGCTGATGGAAGGATGGAACAGTCTAATGATGGTCTCTGCCTCTGGGTGAATTAGGGCCCTGAATCTACAAAGCCAAGGGCTCATCTGTAAACTGTGGGGTGCTAAAGGAGGCTGTTCCTTCCTTTAACAGCTCCCTTGACTGTTGCTCATCACCATCCAAAGAAGAGGAGAGGAAAGCATGGCTGGTTTTTACATTCCAGGCAGGAGCACAACATCAGCAGCACTAATTGTTTCCTGACTCCCAGGAAGGTGAAGCAGAACATGGATAAACCTAAGATGCTGCTGGTTATTTCTCTGCCTGCCCAGTTTGATGTTACTGAAGTAGCACTGTGGGAAGGAAGAGGATGGCTATGGATCTTCTTCTTATTCCTTACCTCCCTACACACCCTCACACTGCATGTCTAGGTGGCTGCCTGCAGAACAGTTATTTATCAAGCTTCCAGCCCAGCTGCTTGGTCTGACTCTTCCTCACAGAGCCCCACTCTCCCCTGGGGCTGGGGAGAGCCAGAGGGCAACTTTGTGTCCCAGCTTTTTCCTTCTCCTCCCTTTCTGCCTCTGTTTCCTCCAGTCTCACTTGCTTTCTCTCACCCCACTTTCCTCTTCTCCCACCTGCATTCTCCTCACCTTCAGCTGCACTCCAGCTTTCCTTGCCACCCTCTCTCACGTCAATAATCCTGGACTCAGTCCCAACTGCCCAGCCCAGTGTACAAGAAGGGAGAGGCTGGGGAATCAGACTGAAGCACCATCAAGCTTAGCAACTTGTACTCTTTAATTCCATGCTTTCTCTCTCATTTTTTCTCCCCACAGTTCCTTCTCAAAGCCAAGCATTGATGCTCCCAGCCTCTCAGCTGTAAGCCAAGAAACCCTTGCTGGCTAAAGATTGACAAATGGACACACACACAGCTTACAGAGAATCTATAGGAAAATAACTCTTTCCAGTGTTAAAAAAAACCCCACAATATAAAAACCCATCAATCACATCAGCACACAGGGACCAGCCCAGTGCCTGGCTCAAAGATGTGCTGTTCCCATGAACTGGGAACACCAGTGGAGAGCCTGATACCCCCAGAGTTCAGCAAGAGCTCAACCCCCAGCCCTGCTCAGGAGCAACAGCAGAACAAAGGGATGAAATGTCTTGCCCAAAAGCAGAGAGAAAAACCTGCCTCCTGTCCCCAGCTGCATCTCACAGGGCTTGTTTCAGCTCAGTTTGCCAACCTGCTATGCAGAGATAGCTGAAACTGGCATCTCCTCTGCCTTGGGTGCCACACGGGGCATCTTAGTCTGTAAGACTTTCCTGGCAAGGTTGTGAGGAGCCCAGAGTGCCCCTTAGAGTTTAAGTCAACCTGGCAGAATCAACAGAGGGAGGGAGCTGGGATGAGAACTAGAAGAAAAGGAAAGAAAACCAATCCTCTTCAGACTTTCCCTGAGAACAGTTTGATCTGGGAAGTGAAATGAGAGGGAATATGCAAAGCCATTTTGAGAGCTGCTCTCCTGGTGACAAATGGCAACTGAAGAGAAGAAAGGATCCATTTGATCTTTCTTTTTTTAAAAGCTACATGAGTGCTTATACAAAAGAAAGAGGGGAAGAGAGTGCCACTTTGGGCTGCAGCAATTCCCACCTGACTCCCCAGCCACCCCTCAGCACACTTTTCAGTCCTTTTAGTGTGTTCTGCCAAAAGATGAAGCCCTGGAGGACAAGGAACTTCTGTTAATGTCAATACCATGGGGATGAGCACTCCAAAGGGGAGTTCCTGCCTACAGAGAATTCCAGGGAAAGGTTTTTTCCACACACAGATGAATTCTGTGCTCTTTATTCCCCTTTAGGGAAGGGAAACCCTGGGTTCTTTTCCAGCTCTGCTACTGGCTGTGGGGGCCCAGCTAAGCCAGCTGGGGCCACAGGCCACCTGAAACTTCTGATAAACCCATCCACTCCAAACAAGTCCATTGCCCATGGTGCTTCAAACACTGCCCTGCCTGCCTCAAGAAGTAGGGCAAGGAGTCTTCTTGTGGAGCTGACAAGCTGAGGATGGCCAGCACAGGAGGGGATGAGCCAGGAAGGCCAAGACTGAAGAAAGCAGCTTCCCTGCTTTGCAAATAGATTAGTTCCCATCTCTGTGGAGTGCAGGTCTCTTGGCAGAGCTGTGCCAGGGAAGCAGGACCAGCTCTGACCATCCAGCAGAGGCAGCTCCAGCTGGACATGTGTCCAACTCTCCCCTCACATGCCCAGGTTTTACTCTGGGGTGACATCAGTGGCAGTAACAGGACTGGGCTCTAACTGACCAGAGGGTGACTGAGGTTTCTACAGAAACTCCTTGGCCCTGTCTGAAGATCATGTGAGCTGCTGGGAGCAGAACCATTGCAGGCACTTACAGTTTCCATTCATAGGTGTGAGCTGGGGGGTTGGCATCAGATTTGCATATCAGCTTCACATCCTTCCTGTTGAGAAACCAGTTGCCATCAAAGCCCTCAATGGTGACTTCTGGCTCATCTGCAGGGGCATGAAAAAGATAGAAAAGCAGGATGGAAAAGGAGAGGAAAAGGAAGGGGGAGAAAGTGAAATGGGAGGAGATGAGGGGAGAGGGATGGGAGAGCAGGAGAGATTGCAAGGTGATGGGATGAAGGAGAGAAGGGGAGGAACAAAGGGATGAGGCAGAGGGAAAGAAGGTGTGAAAAAGAGAAAGCACATGATTATTCCAACTTGTCACTCTCCAGAAAAACAGAGCAGCCCCCCACTTCAGCCCCTCCACCTGACCAACATCTCCCCTTCAGAAAACCCCTCTTTTGCCAGACTTTGCCACCCAGGGACATACAAGAAAGCTGGGCAGGGACTTTTTACTAGGGTATGTAGAGAGAGGACAAGGGGTAATGGATTAAAACTAGAAGAGGAGAGGCTTAGATCTAGTGGGAGGTGTCCCTGCCCATGCAGGGGATTGGATCTAGATGATCTGTTACGTCCATTCCAACCCAAACCCTTCCACTATTCATGATTCTATGATTTAGACACGAGGAGGAAATCTTGGAGTGTGAGGGTAGTGAGAGCCTGGCCCAGGTTGCCCAGGGAAGCTGTGGCTGCCCCATCCCTGGCAGTGTTGAAGGGCAGGTTGGATGGGGCTTGGAGCAGCCTGGGCTGGTGGGAGGTGTCCCTGCCCATGCAGGGGGGTGGATCTAGATGATCTTGAACATCCCTTCCGACTCAACCTGGGATCTGACCATGCAGCAGTGCCCTGCAGGGCTCACTCACACTGCACGTTGAGGGTGATGCTCTCAGTGAACCGGTCCAGCTGGTAGTTGACCACACACATGAGCTGCTGCCTGTGGGCCTCCCTGCTGGGCACCAGCCGGTACCGGCTGATCACCGTGATGGTGCCGTTGCTGTTCCGGATCTCCTGGAACTCTGCTTCTCCTTTCAGCTTGGTGTCCCAAGTGACAGTGCTGGGTGGTTTCCCATTTGAAGAGGTGCAGGTGGCCACCAAGATCTTTTCTGTCCTGCCAGACTTTGCAATGAGTGGCCGCTTAGTGCCCTCCATCCAGTTTGTGGGCTTGGCTGCAAGGAATTGCAAAAAGGAGGAGGAGGGGAAGAAAAGGGTAAAAAAGGATGGTTAGAAAAACAATCATACCCTCTCTACTCCAACCCAAGAGACATCTAGCACCACTGAGCCTGTGACAGACCGTGTGGAGAATCCAGAGCTGCTGCAAATTGCAAGCAACCTACTCAGGGGAAAGAATGGTGGAGATGTCCTAGAGGCACAGGCACAGGATGGAAAGTCAGTGCTTTCCTGCCACAGGTTTTCAGCCCTGTGTTAGAATGTGAAGCTGAAATTGGAGCAAACGAATCATGTAGACCTTGGGTGAGGTCTGACAGCTCCAAGCTCCATGGACAAGCTCTACTTGTGCTTAGAAGCTCTTTTGTCTTTTCTCTCTGCTCACTTGACAGCCACCAGCCCATTAAAAGTCACCACTCCCTTAGGGAACAGGCCACTGCTATTGTACCTGCATTAAAAGACAGTGGAACTGAGACCTGGAAAGAGGAAGAGTTGCTCCTGAGATAGCTCAGTGAACCACTTACCCTGGGTTCCCTGCTCTTCACCTCTGTACCATCAACTTGAAAGGTAAAATTTACACCCAAGATTCTCCTTTGCCCTGAGATCCCAGGACATGAGCCACAATTTCCTCCAGATCTGTTTAACCGGGGGGGATAGTTCACACCCAAAGCTTGCCCAGTACCTTACCCAGCACGGTGAGGTTCAGCTGACTCTCCCGGTTGCCAGTTGGGAAGGTGGCAAATTCACAGATATAAACCCCCTCATCTTCCAGCTCCAGCCGGGAGAGCTGGATGGTGCCATCTTTGAAGGAAGGGTTCCGGAACGTCACCCGTTCTTTGTAGGGAGAGAGGATGGAGACTCCCATGGCAGGGTTGTAGATGGCCACATTCTGCTTGGAGCCGTTGCTGGCCTTTTGCCAGGTGACCTGCGTGATCTTCACATTGGGGAGGGGGTTGGTGAAGCTGCAGTGCAGGACCACGTCCGTCCCGATGAACCCCGAGACGGTGTCATTGACTAAGACAGTCTGAGCTTGCAGCCCTGCAACGAAATGGGGAGACATGACATAGGCACGTGTTGCCTGGACAGAGGGAGAGAGAAAAAGAATGGTCCTTGCACATCAGGCCCATGAGCTTTTTTAAGTCCATTCTTGGCATGGCTGAGAGATGAACAATGGGTGGCTACAGACACTCAGCACCTCCTGCATCCACCTGCAGCTTCATTCCTGTTCATAAACACCTTCTCTGCCACAACTGATGTTCACCCAGCCCTAATGCTTTGGGCTCGTGATCACCAAAAGGCACCAGGCTGGATCAATAACTCTTTTGTCCTCAGCTCTGGGTAACACTACATCAGTTATGCAGAGCACACAGATCTGAAGGCACAGATATTTATCAGCATAACATATTGTAACATATGCTAACACACACTCAGACATCCATGGAATCCCATTGGAAATGCATCAGTAATTAAATGAGCTGCAAATACTCAGCCTTGGTTTCAGACTAGCAATAGTTCCCATATAAAAACAGCTGTACAGCAGTGCCCATGCACCTTGCACAATCCACCTGCATGATCTAGGTTGTTTCTGTGGCCTTTTTTTCAACCCCAGAAGTGGCTGCATTTAGAAACCTTCCATCTTGATTCTGTGGAGTGAAGATGAAAGGTGCTTGGGAAAGGTGGTGGCTGCTGCCTATGACTGTTCTGCCTCAGCTGATTCCTCCCCTGACGGCTGCAGAAAAATGTCTCCCACCAGACTGACCCTGAAATTCACCTTTGGCTGCCACTGTGTCTTTCCCTGTCTATTTAGAGATAATGCTCTGGTAATTATACAGCCAGTATTTATATGATAAATAGAATACAGGAGCGAGGTGGTGAGAACAAGAAAAGCCAGTTTTGCTCAGTGCTTCTGGCAGGATCTGAAATTGGATGTATTCTGGGAGGCTGAGAGTAAAGGAAAGGGATGATAAAAAAAAAAAAAAGATGTACAAAGAGTGAGGAACATGAAAGGGCAATGAAAGAGAGGCTGGGGGAAGAAAAAAAATGCATAGCAAGAGAAGCACAGCATCTTCCTACTGAGGGGACGGGGTGTTTCTGAAATGTCACCCCTACCCACTTCTTCCAGGGGATAATTGGGCTCCCTGTGCAAGGCCAACATGAGCTCCTCAGTCTTGGCCCCCACAGCCCCTTGGCAGACGTAACTTCTGTAACTTGTAGAGATGAACATGAGCAGCAGCTCTCTCCTCCCTGCAGCCCCACACACCCCGTGCAGGCACGGACCAGCCTCCTCCCCCACCAACACCGCCTTCGCCCTTCTCTCCTCACACCCCACCTTGCCCCCTCGCCCCATGCCTGCCATGCTCAGCCCCATCTCAGTCCCCACATGTCATCTAAGGCTCTTCTTTCTCCCCTTCTCCTTCCCTCCACGCCAAGCCTGTGACCCTGAGGACAAGCCTCAACAATCCAGCCTGGCCATCAGACGCCAGCCGCTGACCACAAGCAGCAGCAATTAAGCCCGAAACTCGGTCTCTAGAGCTTTGTGTGAACTTGCCCCCTTCCCTGAGTCAGCCCCACACCCCAGCACTGCGGCTGGCAGCTGAGGAATGTTCTCCAGTCCTTCTCACGGCCACAGCAAAGCACGGCTGCCCTCATGTGCCTGCATGTACTGAGCCACCCAGTCCTCAGAGGCTGCGGGCTGAGCTGGCCGGGCTGCACGTTCCCCATTCCCAGGGTAGCCATGCCATGTTTGCCATGCACGTCCCTCCAGGAACCAGAGGGAAGGGGTGCTCCTGCTCCAGTAAAGGCACACAGGACCATGTTTCTCCATCCCAACTGGAGGACTGGCCTACCAGAGAAGGATGTCCAGGCAGTGAGACACAGTGAAACACTTGCCTGGCACCAGACTCTGCCCAGTGGGAGCCCATGGCCCACAACAGCCTTCCTAATGAGACGAGGGCACTGGGTGCAGAGCAGGGCTGGCTTTAGATAACACAATGCTGGGATTTCAGGAGAGAACAGGTGGATGGTGAGGGGGGAGATGTCTCCAATATACGCTGCTCCTACTACCCCGGAGGTGAGAGGGCCTCTTGCTGAATTGCCCACACCTGCAGAGGTGTGCAACAGCTTTGCCAAGCAGTCTGGCTCTGAAGTCTTCAGAGCCTGAGAGAGCATGTGGGAGCTTGCTGGGGAGCACGAGGAATCACGTAGCCAAAGCCCTGGGAACAACCTGCCACCCATCTCCCGGAGGTGTGCTCAGCACTCCCTCTTCCTCCCAAGGCTGGAGGGGAAGGGATTCATCAGCACCCATCCCCACCTCTTTCATGAAGGGCTCATGCCCCCCAGCAGAGCCTGCCTGGGGCTGGGGCGATGGCACAACTGGCTCTGCTCCCACACAAGCTCCCTGACCCCCCACAGGTCTCCGCGGTTCCCTTTGAACCCGCCTTCCCACATCCCAGTGGAACGGGCCCCGTTTGCGACAGCAGCGGGGATTCGTGGCCCAGCACCTCCTGGCAGTGCCAGCAAAGCCTGAGATGAGACAAACCCTAGAGAGGAGGGGAAGGGAAGCCCATGGATTCTCCTCAAAATCACCCTCAGAGCTGGGAGGGCAGCCTGGTCTCTCCCCAGCTGGGTCTGCAGAGAAGGTGGCAGGAAGGAGGCAGTGCCCAAGGATGGGCAGCTGAGACATGTCTCCTAAATTCTTCACTGGGAGGGTGGTGAGAGCCTGGCCCAGGTTGCCCAGGGAAGCTGTGGCTGCCCCATCCCTGGCAGTGTTGAAGGGCAGGTTGGATGGGGCTTGGAGCAACCTGGGCTGGTGGGAGGTGTCCCTGCCCATGCAGGGGGTTGGATCTGGATGGTCTTGAAGGTCCCTTCCAACCCAAACCATTCCATGATTCTATGGTTCTATGATATAATCAGCCAATCCGGCAGAGAATGTGGTGTAAGTCATGAAAGGGAAATGAATCCAATCCCTCACTCCATCATTACTGTGCCCTTTCTTTACTCCATGATTTCTCTGCAAATGAATGAATGACCCTTTTAAAAAGCAAGTGATTTTTCTTGACCTTGAGTGATGGTAACAATTCCCAGTTCTAGTCTCCCCCTTCTACCATACCCTTGCCACGGGATTCATGCTTCAGTGTGGAGTGACTGTAGTTGGACACAAACTGGAGAAAAAACAAGACTTTGTTGCTGGAGAACCTGACTCTGAGCCAGACCCCAGAATGGTCCTGCAGAACCCTGCTCTGCCCAGGTGTAGAGAGTCAGATTTTTGGCTAGGGGAAAAGCCAGTGCCAGCTAAAGTCTGCTTGCCAACAACAAAATGCTGCCAACGCTGGGATTCAGGCTCCTACATGTAGCAGCTTCAACAAAAACACATTCCAAACTTTCTAGAGGCTTCAGGGGAAAAGGGGAAAATAGAAAAGAAAAACAGCCAGCAGAAGGAACAGCAAAACAAAACAAACACAAAAAATATCCCCCAAAACCCCAAACACTCTGCGGAAATCGTGTTTCCTTTCCAGGTGACTGAGTAACTCGTGGCTCTTTTGCAAGACAGGGTGAACTCCTGGTGTTCTGCTCCTCCAAGGCTCTCATCAGGGGAACAGGCACCCCTAGCTCTGCTCCCTGCACAGCAATAGCACCCACCCCTCCCAGGGAAGGAGGAGGAAGGGGAACAGATGGAGTCAAAGAGGTTTGACAGTGGCTGGATCAGCTTCTCATGCTCCCCATCCCAAATCAGAAGGCAGAAGGCAAACAAGCTACTGTTAGATAATTGATGGCAATGAGTGTGCAAGGCTGAGAGAGGAGGAGAAAAGAAAATCCCTCATCAGCCTCTGGAGGGGCTGGAGCATCTGCAGCAGGATGTGTGTGTGCACGTGCAGGGCTGGGGCTCGCCCTGCCCTGGCTTTGCTGAGGGATGTGTGTGGCCAGGATGGCAGAGGAAAGGCTTGGGATGCATCCTGCCACCTGCAGCTCCTGGGCCAGGTGTCCCAGTGCCCACCAATCCACCCTGGCACCTCCCAGGAGGCAGCCAGCACACGAGGAAGGATTAGCTGTGTAGGTTGAAGCTTGCTGAGTTGCCTTTTACTCGTTAGGGGGTTTTTTGGGGGGTTATTTTTTTTTAATCGAGGACCAAAAGCATTTAAAAAAAAAAAAAAGGCAAAAAAAAGGCACAGCTGAGTGCCAAAGACAAGCTGGTGCCAAGACCTCATTAGTGGAGACCTCTGAGATCCTACTCCTCCACCTTGGCCTCTGAAGTGGTTTGTGCTGATGCCTTTCCCCACGATCCCAAACCCAGATACTGAGTAGGTCATGCAAGGCCTTGAGGGCACTGTGTGGAACTCACAGTGCCCTGGGGCACAGGCAGTGGGCTGGGAAGGGAAGGTCTGGACAGGGAAGGTCTGGGCAAGGAAGGTCTGGACTCCCTGGGTACGAAGGACACTGGGGAGGGGGCAGAACAAGTGGCAGCTGGTGGGTCTTGAACCTGAAAACCCCTCTCTCCTAAAAGCCCGGGAGGTGCTGTTACATTGAGGCTCCCACACCTGCAAAGCTGGTTCTTGCTCCCCCAGATAGAAAGCTCTGGAAATGATCTCCAGGCACTAGTGAGCTCTGTCACAACAGTGAGCCTCCAGTCAATGCCTCTTTGTTAAGAACCATGTGAACTCCACACTGCTTTGCACAACCCTGCCTCTGCTGAGCCTCTCACCTCCCTCCTCTTCCCTGATACTCATCTCACCCCAAGGGCATTGAAAGAGCCCTTGGTAGAAGTGTGATGAGCCACCGGTTGGTGTGGCAATATCATGATGCAAATGGCAGAGGAATCAGTCCCTAACAGCCTTTGCATCACTCAGAGCTGAACAGAAGGGGATGTGGGAAGGTCACAGTACCCAGACTTTACCTAAGGAGAAAACAATGCACTTACAAAAGACCCTACACAAAGCACCTGGGTGTGAGACAGCCCCTTGCATTGCACCTTGACCACGGACAATAATGTCTTCTATATGGTCCCACACAGACCAGATCTACAAGAACCTTCCATGAGGGGAAAACCAGGATGAAGTAAGAGCTCAAAGCTCTCTAGTGGGTGGCATCTGTATTTCCCCACCCCCCTGGTATTTCTTTCAGTCTTTCAGATCTCCCCTATTTCTAAGTGGAAATCAAGGTCTGAAATCCAACTCTCATGGGGCAGAACATAACCAGCCTCCAACAGCCCAAAGGAACAGCACAGGTGTGTAAGGCAGGGTGGGAAATGGGAAAGAAGATCCTAAATCCCAGCAGGGGAATTTCAGGTGGCAAGAACCAAAGGCTTGAGCTGGCGCTCCGTCAAGATGTTGGGGTTAGCACCTTTCCTCTTGCCAGAGGGACTTGGTATTGATTGCCAGGCATTCAAATCAGGGCTCTGCTGCTCTTCCAAAAGTGCTCAGTGCCTGCCTCACCCTGCTTAGTCAATGACTGCAATGAAGGAGTGGTCTCCAGTGAGTCACCAACGTGCACTTCCTGACTTTCACTGGAGGTCTCTCTGTCATGCACTGACTCAGTCCTGCCCCACTCCAGTGCAGCACCAGAGGGATTAGAAGAGGAAGACTCCAAGGAGTCTCCAAGGCAAGGGGAAGGGGCCTTAGAAGGAAGATTAGAGAGGAAGAGATGTGGCAAGATTATAGCTCCAGGTGACGTGGCTGCACATGAAAGCGAGAGGCCCGAGATAAGATTGGGATGGGGTTGGGGCAGAGCAAGAGGAGCTGCAAGCCCAGGCCTCCTTTCCTGAGTCCCTTCCCCCAGCTGGGAGCTCGGAGCTTCGTGGGAGCAGCTGGGAAATGGCAGGGTGCACAATGGCCCCTCTGGCTCTCACCCAAATCCCTCTGAAAAAAGAAAGAGCAGGCTTGGCTTCGGCTTGCAGATGGGAAACACAGAGCCTTTTACTCTAGGTCACTGGTTCAGATCCAGAACCAGCAGACAGTAGCAACAGCAGAGATGCTGCTATCTGAGGAACCAGTCAATGGGCTGTATTGAGGGAGGTCTCTAGCCAGCCCTGCATTGGCTGGCTGCTGGGACAGGACAGTGGAGATGCCTTTGGGATGAAGCAGGGTTGCCTTCTCCTGCCTGTGCAGCATTTCCTGGTTGGATAAACAGAGCACAAAGCAGCCTCAGGATCCACTTGAATGAAAGATCCTTCCCAAAGAGCCTGATCCATTGATGCTCTGCTCGTTCTCTGTTAAGGCTTGGGAAGTCTATTCATTGAAGCAATCACTGGGCTTCACACAAAGGCCCTAAACAAATCAAGGCCACGTTTGTCCTAGGTGTTCCTCACAGACACAGATGAAAGCAAAGCAGACACCAGGGTGAGATTGGCCACAGATCAAACAGAAAAGCAGAGATGAACACCAGACTAGCCCACTAGTTCTTGTTGTCTGTGCTTCAGCCTTCCAAATAGTTGCAGCCAGCCTTCTAATTCTCCAGGAAAAGGGCTGCAAGCCAGAGAAGTGGGAAGAGGACAACCATGCCTGCCTTCCCCCCAGCTTTCACTCCATGCTTTACCTTTCTGGCTTCCACAGCTGCTTTGTTTCACCCCCCAAGTCAAGGGGAGGGGAGCATGCCCCATGGCAAAAGCAGGCAGGCTGGCAGAGCAGGGCTCCTGCTGAAAGAGCTGACACAGCACTGGGAAAGGCCTTCCTGCAATAAAGCTCTGAAACCCCATGCTCAGCAACACAGCACAAAGGCTCCTCAGTCCTGCTGCCCGCCCCACCCCACGAGCGTGTCAGCTAATCCTTGGGCAAGAGCTGCCAGTTCCCACACACCTGAGCAGCAAACCAGGCTGCCCCTTGCCTCTACCCGACCTGCACCACTGCTCAGGACTTGGCCCATTCTGTTCCTCCAGGCCTTTTGGACTGGACCTCACTCCAGCTCCTTCCTCAGCTCTTTTCCCACTGCACACTCTTACTCACACCTGTCCAGTGCCTGGGTTCAGAAGACTCTCACCTCCTTTCCCCCGTGGCCTTGTGCAATTTATTACAGCTCAGTCACATCTCCCTTCTGCCCCCACTCCCTGTCTCCATAGGCTGGGAGGGGATTGCCTCTCAACCTGGTCTAAAATGCTTCTTGCTTTGACTTGCCCTCCCTCCATTTTAGCCTTGCAAATTTTCCCACCTCCCTTTGTGTCTCTCCAACACCATTACCACACCCCAGGCCACTCACTTTGCCTCTTCTCATCCCTAGTTACTAGTTCCTCTGCAGGGGCACCTGGGAATAGGTCCATAAATCTGCAGTAGGAAAAGCAGGCAGCTGGCCAGGCACAGGCAAGGGTGGGCAAAGAGCAAAAAAGACCAAGACTCTTCTCTCAAGAGTCATCTCCTTGCCTGCCAGCAAGGAAGAAGCCAGGGTCTTCTTGCTTACCAACTCTGACCTGTAAACCATAGAGAAGGCTGAGAAAGGGGCCCACATTCAGAGCCAATGCTGATTTGGTGGTTGGGTGGGGAAGCAAGGTCAGAAAAGAACAGTACAGCTGGAAAGTCAAGTGTGGAGGAGGGGAAAGAACCTGGAGCACCCAGCACGGGAAAGCTTATTAAGCTGAGACTGTCCTGAGACCTTATCTTGATGGGCTGAGTCCCCACAGGTACATGAGGATTTTCTCTGCCCTGCCTCTTTCATGGACTTGTGTGTTGCCTTGGATGTTGTTCAAGGAGCCCTGGTCTGGGGATAAATATTCCCACTATTAGAGCTCTCCAGGTGCTAAGGAGGAGGGGTTTAATGAAGAGCTGCTAAGAGGGGACCAAGATAGTAACCCAGAGAGTCTCATTTCCGAAATGAAGGAGCTTGAGACTCAAGAGATTCAATTAAAAAAAAAAAAAAAGCACAAAAAAACCAAAATAAACTTGATAGCACAGAAAGAGGGAACATCAGATCCTTCCTTCCTCCCCTCCCCGGGCAGAGCAGGAGGGAAGAGGGAGCTCAGGGCTCAGTGACTCACTCTGTTCCACAATGGGAACGCGACAAAGCCGAAACTCTGCTGACTCAGGCCTGACTTCAGAGCCAGGGCTCAGAGCTGGCAGCCCTCACTCCACTGTCCCCACCACCCCCTGGGGCTCTGCCCTCACTCAGATCAAGCCTCTTTTATCAGAGGGCCAGATGCCAGGTTCAGAGGATACAAACTCTCCGCTCTGCTGTCCAAGGTGAGAAACGTCCCTGCCAAACTATGCTGTGGGTTTTGTGAAGGTCAAAACTCCTGCTTTCCTACAGTTTAACTGCATGACAACCAGGCACAGCTTTCTGGCTGGTCTTGCTTTCCTCTTGGCTTTCCTTCCATTAGCACAGAATCCTAGAATGGTTTGGGTTGGAAGGGACCTGAAAGATCATCCAGTCCCACCCCCCTGCATGGGCAGGGACACCTCCCACCAGCCCAGGCTGCTCCAAGCCCCATCCAACCTGCCCTTCAACACTGCCAGGGATGGGGCAGCCACAGCTTCCCTGGGCACCCTGGGCCAGGCTCTCACCACCCTCACACTCCACAATTCCCTCCTCATGTCTCACCTAAATTTTTAGTATACAAAGTATTGCCAATATTGAACTATCTCCTGAAGTTCAAAAGAGATAAATATCTTCCACTGTTGCAGGTGGGAATGCCATGCTCTGCTCCACTACAATTTGTTCAAAGACAGAAACCACAATTATCCTTTTTTTTTGTGACCAGAGGAGTGTGGCCCATGTCCTGGTGGCTCATAACCTGTCAAGAGCTGACAACCAGGAAAATACTTGCCACAACGTGAGTGCAAACATGGCACCCAACAGCTGCAGTGGACAGACACCCTTCCTGGGATTTCTCTCCTGTGTTATATCTTGCCCTGGAGATATTTCTGCAGGAAAGTGGAAGAGACTCAGATTTCTCAGCTTTGGGTTGTTTAAACACTCCAGCCCATGAGCAACAAGCTGTAAAGAACAGTGTGTCCACAGAAGCCAAACCTCAGTGCTGCTGCCTGACTCCCAGGCTGCTGCTTCTCAGCTTTCTGATCATCAAATCCCTGCTGAAGGGAACTGATTATTACAAATTTCACCTCTTCCCAGATTTTTGATCTCCACAGTGCAGAGTGGCAGACACTGTGGCTTCAGTGCCCCATCTGTAGGAATAAGTCTGTGTATTTATGGAAAGCTTTGCATCTTCTACAGGCTTTTCAAACAGTTGCTAATTAATCCTCCAACACCTTGAGAGGCAGGAAGGTGTTATTACTGCTGCTTTCAGGGATGGGGAAATCAGAGGTGCTGAATGACAAAGAGGAGTGCCCAAGGCCACCCAGGCAACCTCACCTGAATGGTTTGGTTTAGATATGGATACCTGCATATTATGGTGACAATTCTCACCTAAGGAAGCAAGGATGGAGGCATTTGTGGTCAGGCCCCACAGCCCCACCCACCACTCATGCAAATAGGAAAGGTCACCCTCGTTTTTTATGGCTGAGGAAACTGAGGCACGGGGAGATGAAGTGGAAAACCTGTTCTATGGACAGAGCCTGGAAGCAAATCTGAGCATTATCCACATCAACAGCCAGACCAAAGGTTCCCAAGACCTGGCCCACGTTTCTTCTCCACAAGGAGCAAACCCACTGCAACCAAATCTCTGACATTTTGTGTTAAGAAGGCACCAGAAGTGATGAGAGGTATTGAGGCTGATGGTGAGGGTCCTGTCCAACCCCTGAGCAAAACCAGCTCCACAATTCCAGTCCCCACTGCCCTGAGGAGCTGACATGCACTCCAGGTTTGTTTTATCTCACTGGCTTGCCAGATCAGAGGCTGCTGTCCTCCTTCTAGCCT
>NW_009952719.1:293024-294111 GCF_000747805.2 Chaetura pelagica
AGGAATGCCACCTCAGTGAGGAGAGAGCTCTAAAACCAGCAGATTTGGGTGCCTGGGAGCCCCTCTGACTCCAGGCCTGACAGCAGCTGGTGGGGATGGGCAGAGAGGGAGATTTGACTCCAAGCTGGATGGAGATGCAGCTCTCCTATCTATTAAGGTCACAGCCCCCATCCAGGCTGTCTCAGGAATGATTGCTGAGCTTCAAAACAGGGGGCTTGGAGGAGCCTGCTGAGCTTGTAAGGCTGGGGACTATAAACAAGTGTCAAGACCACCCACTGAAGGCAGTTGTGAGGACCTGAGGGGGGAGGAAGGCAATGACTGAGGGTCAGAGCCTGGTGGGGAGGCCTCCCACCCCGGGTCATGCTCCTCATCCTGCTGGAGGAGATTGGGTTGCTGCAGTTTGGGCTGATTTTGGGGGCCTCTCTCAACACGCTTCTCTTCGTGCCCCATCTGGGGATGCCTGAGCAGTGGGGCTGGGATGCCTGAGCAGTGGGGCTGGGATGCCAACAAACTGTGGCAGGAGCTGCAAGGCCTGACATCTCATGGCAGGCTGGGATCAATCACATGTTTTCTCTAAAATGAACTGTTCCCAAAGTCTAGATTGATGAGAGACAAGCCAGAACCAAAAAGCAATCTGTTCCCCCTAAAGATCTATTAACAGCCAACAGGATGGAACAAGCCAAGAGTCAACATCCCATTTCTAGCCTCATACTGGAGAAACTAAGCCCAGAGACTGAGGGTTAAATAGCTCAGTTGGCCTTAATTGACATATTTCATTGACTTTCATAGCTAGTTCATTGACTTTTCTTGAAACCAGGCTCCCAGTTTCCTTCTTCTGCACCAAGAAGCTGTGTTCAAAAAGCTGGATTTGTGGATGGGAGCAGGAGGCTGCTCAGCAGGGCAGACAAAATTTTCTCTGTGCCACTTGGGGAGAGCTCCAGTGAGTCATCCTGGTCTTCAAAACCCAGGAGATCAACTGCCCTCCTGGGACACAGAGTGTGCTTGGCCCTGGCTGAAAAAGTTGCCACAAAAATGGAAAGCATGGGGGGAAAAAAAAAGCAATAAATGAGAGCAAGTGCAAAATTTT
>NW_009952719.1:294202-301797 GCF_000747805.2 Chaetura pelagica
CGACGTGTTTTGCTGATGGAAAGTGTCATTCAGGCCAAGCCAAAACTATCCACAGGAACATGCTGATTTTGACAAAATTCAATTAAAAAAAGAAAGTAAAGAAAAAGACCTTTGATAAGGTTGCAATGGTCTGTGTGTGCTAACCTTGGAACAGAATGTTTCCTTTTTTGTGGTTACAGCTGTTACCATTTTTAAAAAAAAGAGGGTTTTCTCCTTTTAAGACATTAAATCTATTGCAGAACAACCCCTCCTTTTTGACTCTCACTGCTTCTCAATGGTGTAAGGTAGAACACATCATACCAACATACCAGAACTGACCAGAACTGCCACTAGAACGAGATGTTTTGGCATCATTTTTGGGGGGACACCTGAGCCAGACCGAAGATTTCTTTTGAAATTTAATTTCTGTGGACGTTTTCAAATGCCACCCTGTGTCAAAGCAGAAGGAAAACTCCCTGTGAAACACCCAACACCCCCACTGAGGAGCCCATGCTGAGTTTTTAGTCATCTCCACAGCTGACCTTCCCCACAGCTCTCCCACCCAAAATGAAGGCACCTCTCGCCTGCCTGTCAATCTCCCCACCTTCATCCTCCCCTTGCAGCTCCACTCCATCTGGATTTATCCTCCAAGTGTCTCATCCCACCCCGTTCCTGGGGTTCTCTGGGGTCTCAGGACAACCTGCCCAGCCATGTGAGGTGGCCTGGGATGGGACCACTCCAGAGAATGTCCCTTTGGACTCCCTGTCTCTTCCTCCTTCCCGACAGACGGATTTGCTCCCACCCTCCACCTGCCTGCTGTGCCCACCTCCTCCTCCCTTTGCTGTTTATGTCTTCCCACTTGCTCACAGCTACATGGGAGGCTATTTAAGAAAACCCATGTTCTTTTCAGACTAGGGGAGGAGGGGGGAAATAAAAAAGAAGGAGAGAGAACACAAACCAGACTATTACATTTTTTAGCAGACACGACAATATGGACACGGTTCCTGCAGAACGTTGTACATTTTTCAAGACAAACTCTACCCAAGAATTGTCAGCCAGCTTCCCTGGTGGGAGGAAAAATGAAGAAAAGGTCCTTCAGGTTTTTATATTTTCCCCTTGGAAAGCTGAAAATCAACTGGGCAAGATCTCTTAGCACTTGGCTGCAGAGTCCAGAAGGCAAGTGCCTCTTGCTGTGTCCCACTGCCAGCCAGCACCGCAGCTCCCTGCCTGTCCTTGGGCAGCAGGAAGCAGCCAAGGATGGGAGATATGGCTCTGGAGCCAAAACACCAGAGGCAGAAGCAGGGAGATGTGATTCAGATGAGATGGACCTTCCTGACCAACCACGCCAGGTCCCACAGCAGCTGAGGAACATCACCCGACGGAGGGAGGAAGGGAAGAGCTGAATGAATCCCTAGGAGACAGAACCACCTTCCCTGGGGTCTTGGTGCTCCACAGAAAGATGGGACAAGCCTGGCCAGGGCTCTCCTTGGTGCTTCACCACCTCTAGGCATGGCAACAAGGTTTGAATTGCTCAGAAGCTGCACAGCAGATCAAATGTCACTTGGCTGCCATCTCTGCTCTAGAGCAGCCACTGCTGGAGTTAACAGCTGGTCAGAGACATCTTTACTTCTTGCTTAGGTACCAAAGGGGCAGATATAACACAGCTGGATCCTTGACTACTTAAGAAGATGGATGGAAGGATATAAATAGCTAACAGAAAAGAGGACAAAAAGTCCCATCTCCAATTTTATACAAAATGACCAGAATAGCAGTGCAGAAAGACTTCCAGAAATAACCAGCTGGGTGTTGGATGGATGCAAGTGGGGGCAAGGAAAAAAGAAAGAATAAAGAAACAAGGGAAAAGAGATTAAAGGGAGCTTCTTAATTTGTCTGAACTGTAACGTGTTCATGTCAGCTGGATGCCAGAAAATGTTGCTGTCAGTAGGGTACCCAGATGCCTCAGTGTGGGGAGTAGCAGGGTAGGCTGTGGAAAAGTAAGATAAATGTACAGATAAATGTCATTAACTCCTATTAGTGTGGGGGTTAGAGAGTTCAGAGGGTCACTCTGCAGTTAAGGGTAGAGGTCTCTGGGGCTGTGTCTGGCAAGAGAGGCTTGTTTGTAGGAACCCTGAGAGGAGGCAGAGGTGGGCAGAAAGAAACACCAATTTAAGGCATGTTGTTCTCTGAGCCAGAGCAGAGCAGGAGGTGCCTCCCTGGCACAGCAGTGTCTGCAGAAATACACTCACTTGCTCATTCAAGGTAAGCTCAGGCACTGGCAAATGGTGCAGACCCTCTGGTAAAGGACTCATGCTAGGCAGCCTGGTTAGAATCACAGAATGGTTTGGGTTGGAAGGGAACTTAAAGATCATCTATTTCCAAGCCCCTGCATGGGCAGGGACACCTCCCACCAGCCCAGGTTGCTCAGATCTAGTTGGTTTAAGCAAGGGGAATGCACAGACTGGTGCCTTCACCCATGAGCTGCATGAAATGAAAGAACCATTCATTGAAGCAAAAGCAAAGCTTCTTCCTAGTTCTGGAAAGGCACCAGGCTTGAGAATCTCCTGTTTCTGATGCTGTCACAGCACCAAATCTCTGACAGTCACTGGGAATGGGTCTTTTGGACTTGAACCCTCCTCAGCAGATCAGCCCACGCTGGAACCACCCGTGCAAGAAGGCAAAGGCCACTGGGTTCTGCATCTGAAGCATCCCTGTGCTAGACCCAGCAAAGCACACAGGCAGGGAGGCAGAGGGAACAGAGCACAAGAGGAAAAGAAGGATGTGCCCCAAAGGGTAATTAAGAGACTTCATTTAGGGGAAGAGATGCACCTTCCTCGGGAAAGATCCCAGTGAAGTAACACCCCTGAAATGGAAAATAACTACCTCTTTGCAGGGCTGAAGGCAACCTGAAAGGACACCCCAACCTCATCCCCAAGGCTGTTTTGAACCCTGTGGGCTTTAAAAGCTCAACAAGCACTTAGAAAAGGTCTGGGATTTATTTTTTTTTGCTGCAGATTTCCTCAAGCAACAGACTCAGACAGGGAAGCAGCAGGAAGCCCAAGAGGAAGAGGAAGTTTACAGTTGTCCTCAGAAAAGTGAATGTGGCCTTTTCTCTCAGAGCTTCCCTATCCCTTAGGAAAACATAACAGCCTGTGCAAGTCTGCACAGGACTCTTTGGGAGCCTGAACCTCAGGCCTGACAACTCACTGGCACGGTGTGAATCTCAAGTCATTGCATTGTTTGCTCTGGGAATACTCCAGATACACTTGGCATAACTGGGAAATAGACTCCAAATTCTCCCACTGTAGGATTTTACAAATCCTCTGCACTTTCACATCCTTAGGATCCATGTTTCCTCTTCTCTCATGCTTTCTTTTGTTTTTTTCTGTTGCCTTGATCCCAGAAAAAAGGTGCTGGACTTTCTGCCTGCACTCTCCCTGTGTAATGAAATCCTTGTATCCTCCAAACATGCTTTGCAGTTAAGGAGTCTTCTGGAGCAGACAATGAGGTAAGGGTCCCCTGGGCACAAAGACAAGCTATCTGCAGGCAGCTGTTTGGGCTGCAGGGTTAAGCCATTTTAATTACCTGGAAGCAGAGCACCAGCCAAAGAATGGTCAGTGTGTAAAGCAAGCCCTGCTGCCCAGTGGGGCTGGGATGTCTCAGGAAAGCTGTCTGCAGATCTTCTGCTAGATTAAATTCTTCTGTGAGAGCTGGCCTACAGTTTTATGGTGATAGGGAGAGGTTCTTTCCTGCACCCTAGAGTCTGTTGTTTGGTTTGTGAGCCCAGAGCAGCACAACTGCAAACATCCCATCTGGATGACAACACCCCTGCAAAAATCCCAGGAACTGTGACTTCAGCAGGGCTGGAAGTTGTTGCTTTCCCACTGCTAGCATTGCAGGAAGGCAGATCCCACCTTCTCAGAGCACTAGAGCTTCAGGAGATCAGTGTGTCATTCCCAGAAACAGCCCTTGCTGGGCTCAAGGCAGGGGAGTGAGGGTTTAGTGACCCCACAGAACTGAAGCACAGCTTGGTAAGACAGTGGGACAAACTAATCAGTCTGAACCTCCCAGCTTATTTTCTATTTGTTGTTTCCTTCAAGTTCAAAGGATTCTGATCACCTCTGTGCCTCCTGGCTGCCTCTGCAGTGTCAGCTCAGGTTGGCATCCGCTGAGGAAGTTTTTTAACAACTTGTTCTCATACACTCTGTCCTCAAGTAAACTGGTGCCAGGCCAAAAAACCCTCACCATGGCTCCAGCCTGGGACTAACTGGGACTTGCTCTGTCATGATCCTGTCTCACCCACTAAGCAGGTTGCCAATCTGAGTCCATCTGTATCCCCAGCCTACCCAGACCTGCCCAACTCCCAACAGTTCCCTCTGGCTTCTGGTCCCCTCGTGCCCCTCAGATGCCCACATCAGACCCACGTGAAAGAAAATGGTGTTTGGGTGTGTTTAGATGTGGGCAGAGGGAAGGGAAGGAACAGATCTTTCCCATGAAACTAAGATGGGAGCCAGAGCTGAACAGCAGCTCTTTCCAGTGCAGGGACAGCCATTTAGCTGCCAGCTGGTGGCCCAGGTCCTGTGTGAAGGCACCTGAGGCTGTGGCTGTGTTCCCCATCAGCATCTCAAGTAGCCTGGATGTGGCATTTGCTTGGCAGGCCGTGCTGAGCCTCCACTGAAGCTCCTGCACGTGCCTCACTGCCCTCTCTGCCCTTCCTCTGCCTCCTTCCCAAGCACTTTGCTGACCCAGGGAACCCAGTGATGTTCCCAGGGGAAACCTGTGCCCTCCCAGCTGGCAATGCCAGCGGCACAGACCCCACCTGGAGCTGCTCTGCTGAGAGGAGTGTGCCTGCCTGGCTCCCTGCCTCCTCCCCTCCTCTCTCCATCTCTGCAGGTACCAGGGAAGTCACAGCTTGGTCCCGTGGGACTCGGGGTCTCCAGCAAGCTCCCCCTTCCCTTGCCCTGCCACGTGGGAAGCCGCACCCTGACCCCTTCGAGCTCTGACTTGCTTTTCCAAATTTGACTAGTTCTGGGCAGGACATGCTGGGGCCTGCTGCCTCCTCCCTGTCCCTTTGAACACAGCCACGTAGGCAGCCAAGCAGGCTGAAGGCAGCTGCACAGGGCAGGATCCAGCCCTCAGACTTTCGAGTGGAAAAACCACAAACCCATGAGTCACCTGGATTCAGCAGAGACAGGGCCTGGAAATGTTCCTGTTCTCTTCCTTTCCTTGGTGGGACAGACGTGCTCCCAAGACACCAATGCCTCCCTTCCTCCTGCCCCAAGAACTGGCATCAGGACAGACTTCTGCCTGCCAGGCTGTGCCAGGCTCTGGGAGGAGGAGCCCAGACCTCGGGATGGTGTCCCTGCTATCAAAAAGGGGAAGGAGACCAAGGACAGGGATGCCTGGTGCCACAGCACAGAACCAGAGCAGATGGCTCCTTGCAGAGCAACCCACAAGTGACAGGGACCTGGGGGGCTTCAGCCTTGACCCTGCAGCAAAGGAGCCTGCCTGAGGTGAAGGATTCTCCATGCTCAGCACTGAACCCTTCCCTTCTCCCAGGGACACCTCATCTCCACCATCACCCCACTCAGGCACCCTCCTCCTGCCAGCAGCTCTGCCAGCTCCTCTGGCTCTGGGGTGAGCTGGGCAGGTTGCTGCCCAGCAACGGAGAAACCATCTGACAAGGGGGATACAAAGCAAGGGGCAGGTGGAAAGGACAATTGAGGGAAGAGGAAACACATGCTGGATGTTGGTCCTGCATGCACAGCAGCTCCCAGGGCTCAGCACAAATAGCTTCTCAGCTTCTGCAGCCCAGCCAGAAATCCCCCCTCAAAGGCCATTTTCTCAGCCAAAGAGACAATAGGGATCTAACATAAACAACCCAGCAGGGTTAGCACAGGGGTAACCAGCCTGCCCCCACTGCTGCCTCTCTTCCTCCTCACTGGAGCTGAGGTGAACTCGACACAAAGTGTAATTAGGTTAATGAGCTAAGCCCGGACTTTAATTGGGATTCCCTGATTTATTGGTCTAGCTCTTCTTTTTGTTTTACTGTTGGTTCCTAAAAGCTGTCCTTGCTGAAGGCTCTGATATCAGAAAGGTCTTACGGATCTTTAATTGTATTTAATCATCAAGGTAATTAATGATCCTTGAGCAAAATGGAGATTGCATCTAGAGTAGTTCCAGTCTTGCCCTTCAGCATCTGTTGTGTCTGGGCAGAGGAATCCTGCAGACACGTAGGAAGGGGGTTGAAACCAAGACAGACAAAAGGATGGCAGAGAGAGGAGAAGGATGGAAAGAGAAAGGGTTGGGGGAAAAAAAAAACCTACCACATTTAAAATGGGAGAAGGGGCTGGATTAGAAGAGAGGGAAGCAGGGAAAGGGAAAACCAGTGCTGTTCCTTCTCACGTGGCTGCACTGCCCTGTCCCATGGCTGATTGATTTGATAGAAGGAAACCAGGTCCCTCGGCCACATGTTCAAGGTGAGGTGACTCACAATGCTCCCCTGCCTTTCTTGGAAGCTATCCACCAAATGTCCAGCTGTCAGTGGAACAGCTTGGAGATGCACAGAGTTCTCAGAGGGCACAGCAACAAGGCAAGGGTGAGCTTGGCTCCCCTCACTGCAGCCTAGAGCCCAGAGATCCAGCTGTGTGTGGGTCCTGAGAGCTCAGAGGACCTTCCTGGGTTCACACGGCCCTGCCTGAGGTACCAGAGTGGTGTGCCACGGGGATGGCACTCCCCAGGGGGACAGGAGACTACAAGTCATTTAATTCCAGAGCCTGGAGCAGCAGCTCATGGGGGATGGCTGCTCTTCCCTGTGCCTCCAACCTGAACAACCTCAACAGGCACTCTGTGCGCAGACACCAGCAAGTTTACTCCCCTAAGACAGAATCACCTGTTTCTGCTGTTTCCTTTTTCCTTCTTTACTTCCCTCTGGCACCATTTCTCCCTCCTTTCTTTTTTTCTGTT
Source organism: Chaetura pelagica (assembly GCF_000747805.2). Taxonomy (NCBI): domain Eukaryota; kingdom Metazoa; phylum Chordata; class Aves; order Apodiformes; family Apodidae; genus Chaetura; species Chaetura pelagica. Next base: position 301,145 of record NW_009952719.1, read on the forward strand.
GTTCTTTTGCAGGAAGACTTTTCCAAAGTTCAAAACCCCGAGAGGGACGGGGGGAGAGGGGGAGCAACGGGCAGCAAGTTGCAACACATCCCCTCTCCCAGGCCACAACCATGCAACTCCCATCCCAGCTGACGCCTGCAGCCAACCTCTCCATTTCTCCCAGAGCACCAACAGAGCCAGCCCAACCAGAAACTGGGCTGCCTGCTACGACTTGCCCCAGAAATACAGCTTGAAGTTAGAAACGTCAGCGGGAAAGCAGAAGGGCCAGGGAATCAGTCCCTGTCACTTGGGACCTATCAGACCAGGGTTGTCATAAACACAGGGATGTGAAAAGCAGGGAGAGGTGTCTGTGCTGGCTTGTTGAGGAATGTACCCTGGCTCCCAGCCCTCATGACAAGGGATGGTTTAGTGCAGAAGAACCATTGCCTTCCCCTTCTCCAGCCTCAGCAAGGATGGGCAGGCTCCATGCTGCTGCTCTGGTGTGAGAATTGAGGACAGATGCAAATGTTGCATCAGGATCAGTGGAGCCTGGGGGTGGGGTGATATGTGGGACTGCATGAGACCTCTGTAGAGGAAAAAATCCAGCTGTCACAGCAGGATCCACCAAAAAAAGTTTCCTCTCTCATTCCTATTCTGATGGGCTCTCCACGGTT
>NW_009952719.1:302225-315090 GCF_000747805.2 Chaetura pelagica
GGTTCAGCACAAGTGAAAGGTCCTGGCGTGGTGCTAAAATGAGCCTGCTTTTATAATGTCATTGTAAATTAGCCCTAGTGTGGCTTCAGATGGGACCCAGATAAGCTCTCTGAGTTGTGACTTGCAGAGCGAAACTGTTGGGTTGGGCTTTCATTTCAAACTGGGCACAAACTGGGCTTGTGGGCTTCCTCAAGCCTGGAGCAGCCTGAGGTCACAGTGAAGGTTTGGGGGGCAGAGTTCCCTCCAGATAACGAAAGGCACTTTTATTCCTGGGAACCTGGGGCTCCATTACCATGAGAAAGGGACTGCCCAGAGCCAGTCCTGACTGTGAATCTGCCCCTTCCCACCCTGGAACAAGCCTCCTCACCAGGCAGGTTTCAGCTTGCTTGGGCAGCCAGCTTGGCGGCTCTCATTTCTACTGGGTTTTTTTCCTCCTTTATTGCCTCCCTCTCTGCCCCAGGGCCTGAGAAAAGCCTGCCTCCTTTATAGCATTAGCAAACATACCAATTTTCCCCACTTGGAATATGACATGCACAGGCCCTTTTCTCCCACGCTCGCTCCCTACTCCCCTTCTCCATCCCAGCTCTGGCTGAGGTGGCAGCTCAGCAGCCACATCTGTTGTCCAGGTGCAGTTGGGCAGGTAGTGCCCCTGTTCCCTCAGCTCTGCCCCTCCAACCACAGCACAACTGGGCAAACAGGAGCACTAGACATGAGCAATGGGGAGAGGGAGAGCAGCAGGAGCTGCATGGGAAGGGGTGTCACCCAGAAACGTGGGACAAGGAGCAGTGAGGAACAGGAGGGGAGGAAGAAGTTTCAGGCTGGGTTCTGTCCACAGGGATGGATGTCCACTGCAGAGGGAGAAGGGAGAGGACTGGAAAACTGGGAATGCAACCAGGCTACAGCTCACTCAGAAGCTCTTCTCCCTGCAGAGAGAGCAAGGTCTCAGCTTCCCTACCAAGGCTGATCCCTACAGACCCTGATCCTGGGAACAGCTAAGCTGATTGCAGCCGCAGTGAAGATCTAGATCAATCCTCTCCTCCCTCCCAACATATGAGATTGGGCTGCCTGATTGTGTCATTTATTCCCCTGTAAACAAAGCAGCCAGAAGAGAAACCCAGCTCATAAGTAAGAAGACACAGCTCAGCACGGAGCAGCTGGGCAGAGCAGGAGAAGAGCAGCCCCAGTGCTCCCAGTCCAACCTCCTCTGTGGAGGAGCTGCCTTGGGATGGACAGTGGCAGGAGACACAGCACCTTCATCTGTACCAACTCCACGGGTGCCTGGTGGGCCTGGCTTGCCCCACAGGACCCACATCCTGATGCAGACCACATGTGGAGAGGACCCTCTCTCTCCACAGCAGGCATCCCTCCTCCAAGCAAGGAGGTGATGGGACAGATGCAGGTCCCAGGGTCCTACTCCCACAGCCCTCCTGCTTCCCAGCCTGGCAGAGGAGGGAAGAGTGAGGCTGGAAGTGGGTTCTGCCAAAACAAAGGTGCCTCAACCTCCTTCTAGGGTGCTCTCCCACTAGTGCACACAGGGCTGTGGTCCTCCTGCCCTGAGGACAGGCCACCTGTAGGGCTCTTAGCCACAGCTCAGGTGAAGACAGACACCATCTCAGCCCTTGTGCTTCAGGGCAGGAGCTGATCATGGCTTGCCACAGCAGGGAGGAACTGCTCCTTCAAGGTGTGCTGCTCACTGCCCATCCTTTCCTGCTGCCAATGCCAACCCCTTCCTCCTGGCTGAAAGGCAGGACCTAGGTCCAAAGCCAGGATTTGCAGAACTGGGGCTCAAATCCTGCTGCCTGCTAGATAAGTTACTCTACATCCCATGAGGGAGAGACTTCAAAAGGCTCCTGCAGCTCATGCTACCCTGTTGGGACACAGACTGCTGTGCAGGGTGACTAGGTGAGCAACCCTGGCTGACAACTGTGATCACACACAGGCATTTAAAAGTGTCCCTTTGTCACCAGACCACGGCCTCCTGCAAACAGATGTCTGCAGTGAAGGAGATGCTGGGAGATCCTGATGCAAGAGGAGGAGGTGCTGGGCTCTTCTGCTGACTTCAACCTGTGCTTAGCTCTGACGTAGCATGAAGCAGGAGCTCCAGCTGCTTTGGGGAGCTTGCACAGGGTCTCAAGCTTCAGTGTTAGGGCTGTATTGCACCCAGGAAAGCTTGGGGCTCTCTTTGGAGAGAGCTGGCAGCATCCCTGCCTTCTCCCAGGGGCTGGCGGGCAGGGGAGGCAAGCTGTGCTGGAACTGCCTGCCCTGGGGTCCCTGCCAGCTTGGTGACTGCCCTCTTGCCTGTCAAGGGCAGCCCAAAGAGCTGGCTGTGCAGCTCCCCCTCTGCCTCCCAGCTCTGCCACCCCCAGAGGAAGGGGAAGCAGAGAGACAGGCTCAGAAACACACACACACACACAAATGCACCCGACTCACACTTTCTTCCTTTCCTCCCACCCTCCGCAGTGCCTTTTGCTCTGCCCTTCTGGCACCTCCGCACACACACAGGATTGTTCTTCTCTGCCAGAGAGAACAACCTGAGCACTGTGGAGCAGCACAACCCTGCAGTGGCCTGCAGGGAGCTGGGTGGGTGGGAAGGGGAGAGCTGAGGACTCTCCCTTGACCCCATCTCACTGCAGAACCGTTTCCCTGCTGACCCCGCCTCGAAACATCTGCACTTAATAAACATGAATGCAAAGACACCCAGCAACTGGAAGCACCACAGTAGTTTCTAACCACAACTCAGCAAAGAGTCCACACTGTCCTTGTTGGCTACTCCCTGCCAAGGAAGGATCAGACCCCAGCATGCAGAGAGCTTGTTTGAAAACTGACCTCCCTCTGCTGCCTTTGTTGTTCTGGGTTGTTTTTTTTTTTACAAAGAGGCAGAAATAGACCAAAAAAGCTCTTGAGGGATGCTGAGAAGTCACTGGCTGAACACACAGCCCATGTCCACCAAGACATGGTGGAACCTTTGAACTGCTGTTCAAGTAGATTTTAAAGAGTCCCAGCCCTTTGCAAGCTGAAGGTGATGAGGAAGAAAATGAAACAAGAATGTAATGCACACATTGAGGACAAATGGCTTTTTCATTGATAATGCCAGCAGCTGCAGTCAGGGGATTCATCAGCTTGTTTTGGCATCCCACAGGATTGCAAGATTCTGCTGTCCTAGTGTTAAATAACCTGTTAAAGGGAGCAGAGGTGCAAGCAGGGGTGCAAGGCCTCCCAGCAGCTGGAAGTACCACATGAGCTGTTGCCAGATGCACTCAGGAAACTTCAGCTCTCAGAGTCAGCCCCTCCTTCAGATGGATGAGAGTAACTCCTGCAGTGCAGACACCAGTTTGCAGCCAGGCCACTTGGCTTGGACTGTCCTCTGCAATAGCCCTGCTTCTGTCCCAGAGGAAGCCCTGAACTGGGAATCACTCCCAGGGAGCACAAGCAGCTCAAATGATGACTTTGCTTCTGTCCAGTCGTTCCTGCTCTGCCTTATCCCTCAGCTTTCTGCACACACTCAGCCTCACTGCTGGGATGCCACCATGCCAGGATGCCACTGTGTGTTTTGCTCTTCATTCCCCTCAGGAGTCTCTTTCCAACCTTGCTGTCCTAGTAATGAAACTCTTGGGACCGAGTCACTGGCATGTGGGAACCCAGGTAAGGAGATGAATCTTGGAGAGACAGTAATTGGTTCTGTCATATTATTAAATTAATAAATCTGTCATTTGTTCTGCAGATTTAATTTCTCATCCCTGTGTTTTCTCTTCCTGTCACACAAACACACTACTAAAAATGCTGGAAGCTGCAAGGAGTGATTGAAAGAGGAGAAGGAGGCTCCAAGCAAGGTGCCATCTTCCACTCTGGAATGCTCCTTAGCATCTCCAGAAAATGATGCCAAGTGACTGAAAAGGCTCCTCAAGTTGCAGTAGAAGAAAGGTGAGAGGAGCAGAAACTCTGCCTGCATGACAAGCAGTTCCCCCCATGGAAAAACACAGCTGATGTGCCCAGTGCAGACACCTTCACCTCAGCTGGCTGCACTAACTACTGAAGAGCAATTTTTACCACATAATTCACCCAGTGTGCGTAAGAAATCTACTTTGGGCTGGATGAATCTTAGCCTGAAAGTGCCCATTTATTTCCTTGGACATGAAGGAAACTGGATGATTAGCTCCATATTCCCAGCCAATGTCAAAGCAGGGTCTTGCACAAACCCACCCCAATGAAATCAAGCCTTTCTCACTGAACTGGACTAGAGGCTCTGCTCATTCAGCAACTTACCCCCAAACTACTGAAAGTACTTGGAGATCTTGGGCTACATTTTCTGAAGGGGCTGCCTAGCTGGAGACCCCATTTCACAGAAACCTGTTCTTTTCAGAGATGACTTAGAACGTGCTGGTGTCTTTCACGGGTCATCATCTGGACAGCCCAAATCACAAGTCACAAGGAGAACTCTGCTCCTCCTCCAGAGCCTCTTTGACAGCACCAGTTCTTAGCCAAATTTCTAAGCAAAGCACTTGTCTTTCTTCTTCCCCCTTTGCAAACTGCCTCTCTGTGAAAACTGACACTGCCTGTGGATCCAATTTCTGACTCATCACTTAAAGATGATGCATTTTGGCCCAATGCTTGCTCCAGCCTTTGTAAAATGATGCTTGGCCTCCTCTTTCTCCCACCCCCTCCTGCCCTCCTGAACAACCAGGCTGTGAGGCAGAGGCAGTGGAAACCCAGAGGTACTTGTTGCAGGGGAGGAGGAGGCACTGAAAGTCTGATGCTGCGAGGACCTGTGGATGTTTCCCATCTCAGCAAAGACAGGGGCTCAAGGGGAGCATCCATTTAGCAGTAGTAGGAAGGAGAGGAAAGTAAAGATCCTACTGTGAGGCCATCAGGTCTCTTCCATTAAAAAGTCACACCATCTTACATCCTCTGAGTGACCCTGTACTTCCCTACCCTGCTTACAATTTCATGCTGGCAAAAATACAGACAGAAAGATGTGAGGTTTCTTGTGAAAAACCAGATGGTTAGACCAGGAATCAGAGCAGGGACATGACAGGAGCCCTGATTTTTCAGTACCTGAAGGGGCTCCAGGAAAGCTGGGGAGGGACTTGGGACAAGGGCAGGGAAGCAGAGGACAAGGGGGATGGATGAAAACTGGAAGAGGGAGATTGAGGTGAGAGATGAGGAGGAAATTGTTTGGTGTGAGGGTGGTGAGAGCCTGGCCCAGGTTGCCCAGGGAAGCTGTGGCTGCCCCATCCCTGGCAGTGTTGAAGGGCAGGTTGGATGGGGCTTGGAGCAGCCTGGGCTGCTGGGAGGTGTCCCTGCCCATGCAGGGGCTGGGACTGGATGATCTTGCAGGTCCCTTCCAACCCAAACCATTCTATGATGCTACCTACAACCCAACTCTCCTGCTCCAAGTGCTCCAAGTGCTCCTCCCCTGTGCACCCAGAGCAGCAGGACATTCCCATCTGCAGACACAGGGCTAAGCCAGGTTATCTTTCCTCACCGCTTTGGGGAAGCAGAGAGGGGAAAAAAAAACCAACCCCTAACAAAGCAAGGAGGGCCACAACCCATGGCCACGTTATCCGGGCACGGAAGGTGAAGCAGCCAACAACACAAGGCAGCAGCCCTTCCCCACCCCCATCCCTGCTCCCTGCAGATGTCTGCTGGCTGCTGCTTAATCCTCCCGGCCCCAGAGCCCCCCTCCTGGCTGGGCTGGCCAGTGTCACCCCCCACCAGCCACCAAACCCCTCGCACAAAGGGCATCACCGGGGGAAGGGGAAGGGAGAGGCTGGACCAGCCTGGGGGGGTGGGCTCAGGGGAGGCTCCATCAGCAGCAGGAACAAAGGATGGGGCCAGGGATCCAGAGCAGAGCAACAAGCATTTCGATGCTAATGAGAGCTCCGAGGTCCAGGCTTTGAAAGGACCCTTAACCCTCTCTCCTCGCTGCATTTTTTAACTGAGTCCCACTAAGCCGAAGGACCCATTCCAGGGGGGCTCTGGGGAGCACTCAGCCCATCCTGCAGCCCCTGCACTCCTGCAGGAGGGGCTGGGTCCTGTCACCTGCACCCTGGGGCAGTGCGAGGGGTCAGGCTGGGAAAGGTCTCTTCCACAGGTCCTTCATAACCTGCCACGGCTCTTTCCAGCTCCTCCTTTCACATCTCTTGAACATGAGAGGTACCAGCAACAGGAAAGGCTATAAAATCTGGCCCAAACTGTGCAGAATTCCCATGCTTTGTGCAGTTAAGGTGATGTGACACCAAACAACTGGGTCTATAAAGGGTCTGAAGTCTTCTCTTGGCTTCAAATGGACCATTGCATTTTATAGGGCTTGAATAACAGGTCAAGGGGATGATGAGCCAATATTTGGCATGGTCTGACTGTCCCAGTCTGCTTCCTTTCCAAAGGCAGTGGAAAGCAGGTTCTCAGCACCCACACTTCAGTCAGCCCTGTGCTACAGCCCCAGCAGGGAGAGTTTTGATCAGCAGGATGAGAACCAAGGTATCTGTCCTTTGCACAACTGTCCACTGACAGGTCAGCATTTAAAACCCTCAAAAACAAGCCCTGACAAGGCATTGGGCCCTGGAAGTGCTCTGCTGGACTCCATGACCTAAGAGAATCCCTGGCTTTGAGCAGGCATGATGTTCTGATCAGGCAACAGAGCTGACATGCTGGTGCTTGGTCCTGCTCACAAATAAACCCTGCCCTCCTACACAATGAAAACACCAGCTGGCTAAGTCTTGGCCATCCCACTGCTTAGTCTCAAGGGATGATCATCCTGAGATCTGGCATTGCAAAATATACTGGAGAACCCCATGGATTGCCAAATTCCTACAGCAACGCCAAGTCAACACGGAAACGCTGGAAAAGGGAGCAACTGGGATTCAACTGGAGAGCTGTGTTCTGCAGAGGGAACAGGATCCATCAAGCAGGGACTGAGCTCTCTGCTCACACTCTGCTGAGGGGCCTGGCAGGGCTCACCCTGGAAAGAGACCATGTACTTTTGAGCTGAAGAGAGGGAAAAGCAACTTTCAAAGGCTGGTGTGCCAGTGTCTGTCCCAAATGAAAGGACTAAAGGGGCAAGAAAAACTCCACAGAGACCAGGATGCTGCAAGGCAGATGTTGAGGGGTGTCCTGCCTCTGGTACTCCAGTATTTTCAGAGCTTGGAACAGCCTGGAACAGCCTCCTACTTGTATCCTGAGAGCAGAAACCAACCATGTGAACAGATCCAGAGGGAAACCCCAAGAAAAGAGCAGGAGAAGAGGGACTGGAGGCAGATAACACCTCACTGGCATGTGTCAGTAGGGCTTTTTCTATAAATATTTCACACCAGAGGCAGGCTGGGTGCCAGTCATTTCAGGTGCTTTGGAATTTATTAAGGTGGTTTGCTGGGAGCTGAGGTGTTTGGAAAACCTGTCACTGTCCAGTGTGTTACTATCTTAAAATAATGAATGAATTAAAAGCCAGTCCTGAGCTTTTTTGGAAAGTCTGGCCTTATCTCCCCAGCTCTGAAAACAGAAAAAGCAGTTTTTATGCTTTGCCAACCAACCAAATCCAGCTTCAGACCTCTGATTAAATATTAACTACTTTGCACAGACCACAAGCAAGATCCACAGCTATTTATTGCTCCAAAGGCAGCTGCAGCAAGAAAACAAAACAAACCAAACCCAAACCAGCCAGGAATGAACGGTGTCATCCACATCAACAAGTCTCCCGTGTGTGCTTAAGTCAGCTTGAAGCCAGGAGGCATTTAAGAGGACGTTTCACTGGGCCCAGTGCATTTCTCTCCCAGGCCCACATGCCTCCCAGCACCTACTGCTCCTCCCTGCTCCACACGAGTGAACCCTCCAGCCCCAATCCATAGGCTGCTTGACGTCAATGCTCTTCCCTTTTGGATCTCGCTGCAAAACCTCGGTGATGCCTGCAGAGCAAATATCACTTTGAGAGAGTAAACTGATGACTGCCTGATCTATCTGCCTTTCATCCCCTTTTCAAAGCCCAGTTGGGGCCCAGCAGAGGCCCGACGGTGACATTTAGAGGCACAGGAGGACGTGAGTGTGTGTGCAAGAGGCAGAGCCCCCGTGGTGGGACTGCTGCTCTGAGCACTGGGAACCTGCAGCTGCAGGGGTCCATGAGCTGCCACTGCTGCAGTGGTTGGCCCTGTGCAGGGCACAAGTCTAGGACACTTGTGGGAAACAAGGTCAAAACCATGTCCCCAAGCCCAAACTGGCCCATTTCTCACAGCTCTATTAAGTGCCTGATCACACCAACGACAGAGATGTGTGTGGTTTTATTTAAAAAAAGTAATAATACTGAAATGATTGCCCATTTCTCTAACTGTCCAGGTTTAGTCTGGACTTGCAGGGGTGTTTCCAACCTGCCTGCCTTGTCCCTGAGCAGCAGGGTGATGGTGAGCAGTGGGTGTTCAGGTCTGTCCCACCATGTGCAGCACCCACAGCTGCCTCTCCTCCGGGTTCCCACCTGCTTGGAGCTGAGCAGGGGCAGAGAGCTGCCCTCCTCAATGTGCATCTGCTCAGGCAGGTATTTACAGCCTTCCATGGCTGGAAACCTCCCTCAAACCAGCCTGAGGTGGGGCAGCACTGGCTTGGCTTTGTCCCATGCTAGGTAGTGTTAACACCCCTCCTATCTCTTTGAAGGCTTTTCCCCGGCCTCCCTAGGATCATTTGATGCCCTGGAGCAACAGGACAAAAGGTGATTGTTCCCCATCTTACTTCTAATTATTATTGGAAATGAAAAAAAAAAGCAGCTGTGCTCCTGTTTGGGACCTGAGCCAGTCCTGGTGTGTATCCCCCCCAGCCCCAAGCCTGATTTCACAGACATAGGCTCAGGTTTCTGATGCACAGAGATCAAATAACCCATCACTCAGGGAAAGATATTATCCCCCATTACCAATTCAATGCAAACAGCTCTTGTCTTCCCCAGATTAAAAGCCAATTAAAGAACCATGCTTTTCAAGGGGAGAGGAAACCGAGAGGAGGTTGTTGGTTGGTTTTTCTTTCTTGTGGGGGTTTTTATTGGTCTCTGGCAAGGAGGCAAAATCCCCCATCAGTGTTATCAGTGAGTTCTTTTCAAATTGTGTTGATTTTGCTCAGAACAGGTTGGGACTCACGTCTCTCAAGAAAAAAAAAGTGAACTAGACAAATGACAACAACAAAACCTCAACAACCTGTGTCCTAAAAAAGAAAGAGAAAGAAATTGTACTTGCTGGAGGATCAATGGTGTTTGCTTAAGTCAGCAATTGGTGTTTTGGGTTTCAAAGCTTCCTCAGGGCAAGGGAGCCTTCCTCTCAAGGTGAAGAGAAAGCTCATAAATCTGGGAGAAGCTTCAAGACCAGAATATGCTGATTCCCCACTGCAGGGAGGGCAGAGCCAACAGGAAAAGGGCATTTGCTCTGCAAACAAAAAGCAGGATGAGCGCTTGTAAATCCTTAGTCACCAGGGAACAGGTGACATTCAGTCCTACTGCACTCAGATCTGGGATCTAAGGAGGAGAGAAAGGTGACTTTAAGCCAGCTCTGCACTCACAGGGCCACACAAGCTCCTGGTTTCTCCTCTCAGCTCCCAGAACAGGTGAGTGAAGCATCAGGTCTGAGACCCTGTTTCCCACAGCTCCCACTGGGAAACCAAGACTTATCTTCATGGCAGCAGCCTCAGCCCTGGCCCCACATGTCCCTGGGAGCAGGCATGGCCAGAGAGATACCCAGTGCAGGGGTAAAGCCAGAGGTGGGAACATGTCCTGGCTGGGACTGCAGCCAGCACAGCAGGACTCCAGCAGGAAGGTACCCAGTGCTAACTCACTCCATCCATCCAGTTTCCCTGGATCGAGGAGAAACAAACAAAAAGCCTCATCACCGCAACCCTCAGGAACTGCCTTCCCAGCTCAGTCTCTAGGCCTGTGTCGTCCCCCCCATCTTGTCACTGCTTCACTCACTGCCTGGTGACCCCCCTGCCCCTCCGAGCCACCCTGCTCCTGGCCCCATTCCCACCAGTTTGCAATCCAGGCAGGAATGACCTGGGCTCAGCCCCAGGTCCCCCCTGGCCATGGCCCTGCCACCGAGAGCTGCCTTCTCATCCCTGCTGCCACGGGAGGGGCACTGGGCTCCTGACAGAGGGCATTTAGCACCCCCAGCTGCCTCAGTGGGTAGGCAGATGACCTCCTGATGTCCTTCCCAACCTGAATTATCTTCTGCTTCTATCAGGATGCTAAACCAGCACAAAAACATGTCTGTCTTGCTGTCAACCTGTCACTTTGCGTTCATTTCATTTTCATCTGCCACACATTAGCCCAGATCTTACTGTCTACAAACAGATAGTTATTTATCCTTTCCTGTTTGGTTTGCTTTTGTGTTGTGTTTTTTGGTTTTTTTTAAAACCCATTTCCATGAAATGCCCTGACACACAGGCAGACACAGGCACACATACACAAACAGCAGGGCCCCATTTTCCTGCTCTCTGGTGCAGGCCTATTTAGTGAGAAAGCCTGGGAGTAACTCAGTCTGACAAGTGACTCTTTGCATTAAAACCAACAGCCAGGCTGCCACAGTCTCCTCTTGGTTGCACACACAGGCAGGGCCAGGGGATCTGCCCAGCTTTCAGCCCTGCCTGCCCTGCCAGCAGCAGATCTCAGCCCATTTCCAGCCCACACTTGCCCACCAGCCAACATGTTCCCCGTGCAACCACAAGTTTTGCATCAGGAGAGGAGGGGCCCGACCACAGCCAGCAAGGAACCCAAAATCTTGCTCCCACTGTCTGGACTGGAGAGTGAGCACAACCCCAAGTCCTGAATGTCCTTGTGCTCAGCACTGGGTGACTTCAGCCTCAAACCAGCACCAGACTGGGGACCCACGGGGACCTCCCAGCACACACCAGGCTGGCACCACACACGCGGGAGACCCCAAACTGGAGGGAGAGGCAGAGATGGGAAGGGAAAAGGGGTGAGCAGGAGGAGCCTGGGGACAGGACAGCGGGGAGGAAGGAAGGGAGGCAGCCTCCCCTGGCAGGATCCCTCCCCCTCCTCTTCATTTCCGCCCGGGAAGGAAGACTGGATTTTTTTATTTTTTTTTAACTTTTTTTCCCAGCATCCCTGGCCGCTGCTGGTGAAACCCCAGCTCAAGCCACCCCGTTGCCTTGGCAACGGGCAGGCAGGAACAGATGGTCCTGAGGAGCCAAATCCCAACCCAAGGGGAGCAGCGCGGGGCACAGGGAGGTTGTGCCCCTCGCGCTCCTCTCCCTCCTCCTCCAGCCACATCCACGGGCTGGATGCCACCTCAGAGAGGCCTCCCAGGAGGGAAGGACATGCATGCTCCTTTCCCAAGGGGTACGAACCCTCTGAGACCCACCATCCCATGAGCTGGGCTTCCCTGGCTACGGGAAGAGCCAAGTTTTCTCAGACACCCGGAGCATCTCCCTGCCCTCCTTCAGCAAACCCCAAGCCCAGGAGACTGCCCAGCAGGGCAGGCAATGGGGGCCAGACCTCTTCATCTGTGAAGTGAGTGGGCACAGGGCTCAGCTGGCACAGCCTGGCCAGGTCCCACAGGCAGATTCATCTCAGCAGACTGGGGATAAGGACTGGGGTGGGTGAAGATAAAACTTAGCCACTAATCTCCCTGTGGATTAACTGTCAAGCCTGTCCACGTGGGGCCACGGTGTGGGGCTTTGGAGCAGAAAAACAACACCTAAGCCCTCCTGGAGATACCCACGACTCCTCTGGAGTATTTGAGAGAAGCAGCCAGGCACCTGGAGAGAGGAAGGGGCTTCCTGGGGGCACAGACCTTCTCTCCTCATGGGATTTGCCAAGGGAGCTGCAAACCCAGCACAGCCTGGTGTGGGCAGCCCCGTAACTGGTTGCATTCTGGGGGAAAGCAGCAAGTCTGAAAATACACTTCAAAGCCTACAAAGCTGTCTGGACCTGCCAAAGGGAAGGACTCTCCGTGGGGAAACAGGCTCAGGATGACAAGGGACATTGTTGCATGGAAGAAAAAAAAAATAAAAGAATTATCTTTTAATTGGCTTTTCCTTTAGGATTCTCTATTTCTAGCACAGGCTGCCTCATCTGCTCAGGCCCATTTTCTCCTGAAAACCCAAAGCAACACTTGCTTTCCCAAGCTGGTTTCGGAGCTGCTACCACCACCATCACAGCTTCCTTAGCTCCAGACCAGCTCGATCTCATGGTGCCTGAGTTTTGCAGCCCTATCCCCAGATCTGTGGGGGCCCAGACAGCTGCTTTTCTTGCCCAGAGTCCCAGAAGGCTTTCATCCCACCTGGAAAGCAGCTTTTTTTGGTTGTTTTTCAGGGCTGAAGGGCCAAAAGAAGCTGGGGATGGGAAGCAGGGGGAGAGAAGCACACGCCGGGGACGGGGGGAGCTAAACCCCCTCCTGCCTAACTGCAAACCTTGTGCCAACCACAGCCAAGCTGCTCCCTTTCCCGTGGCCCTGGCAGGTTCACAGAGATACTGGCCCTGGGGGGGCCCAGCCCGGCCCAACCGGCTCCCAGCCCACACCCGTGAGAAGAACAGAGCCCGTCCTGCCTCTCTCAGGTGTGGCCCGGAGCCTCCGGGCTCCCTCCCTCCTGGCAGCAGCTCTGGTGCCAGCTTGGATGCAGCCACTTTTGCTGGAGAGAGAGAGACAGGGAGCAGGACCAGCCAGGTAGCAACACCCTGCCAGGGAGATCTGTGCCAGGGCAGCAGCTTTTCCAGCCTCCCAAAGTGGATGGGGCTCTCCACAGGCACCCCCTTTTTTTTTTTTACCTTCCTTCCTTCCTTCCTTCCTTCCTTCCTTCCTTCCTTCCTTCCTTCCTTCCTTCCTTCCTTCCTTCCTTCCTTCCTTCCTTCCTTCCTTCCTTCCTTCCTGCCTTCCTTCCTGCCTGCCTT
>NW_009952719.1:315270-328431 GCF_000747805.2 Chaetura pelagica
CTTCCTCCCTTCCTCCCTTCCTCCCTTCCTCCTTTCCTCCTGATGGGGTTCCCAGGATTTTCTCTGCCGGCTCTTGGGTTCAGCCCTTTCTCTCCCCCAACCTGAGGAGCCCTGGGAACCCACAGCTTCTCTCTGCAGAACAGGTTGGGTGCAGGAGCAGCCGTGCCCGCTTCCCACGCGCCAGCACAGCCCAGCCTGGCCCACACCCTCCCCCTGCCCCAACAGTCCATCTTTCTCTTTCTCCCCTCTTGCTCCCTTTCCGAGGCCAAAGCTGCCTCCCCTCCCTGTACTGCAAACATTATTCAGCTGCTAGATAAGAAGCTCTCCAGCAGCTCTTTATTAATCCCACTGGAGGCAGAAAGAAAGCAGAAAGAAAAGACTGAGCATGGCCAGGACAGAGACTAATGGGCCACGAAAAACCTTTGCAAAAAAAAAAGAGGCATGTCTTTCTCCCAGAAAGTCTCACGGGAAGCTTGGCTAATAATTAACAATTATCAAACTTTAAACCCTCCATTTCTCTCTCTCTGTCTCGACCGGGTTTGGTAATAACTCACCCAGTCTGAAACAGTGCCAGCCTGGTTTGCTGGGGCACCCTGGGGCAGGAGGGGTGAGGAGGGGGCTGCAGATGGACCCCAGGCAGGCAGGAGGCAATCACTGAGCCTTGCTTTCATACTGGGCTGCAGCCTCCCAGCTCCAAGCTTCCAGGGAGCTGGGATATGAACCTTCTTTCCCTCCTTCTCGCAGCTTCTTTGGCCATAAAAAAGCAAGGGCTTGCCATTGTACACATTTTCCTAGGGATGTTTGTTCCCAGACTTGGAATGCCACAGACTCTTGCATATGGCTAAAATCGTAATCTACCCAGGAGATAGACTAGAAAGCTTTTCTAGCATAAAGACACTTGTTTAAATCCATCTGCTGTCTGAGGCAACAATAATCAGTACCATGTGATGGCTCACACGTGGAACAAGCTGCATGGCTCATGGGCCTGGGTTTGCCTTGCTATGTGCCCTCTCTTCTGGAAGGGTATTGGGAAGTGCTTGTTCATGCACCAGGCAGGAAGGATATCTCTGTTATCTGCATCCTGCACCAGGGCAACTCAGGTGTTATGCAACCTGCTCACAGCCACCTAGGACAGGAGTGGTAAAAGCAAAACACATTGCAATAGCTGAAGACTGACATGACTGTCCCCAGCATCCAGCCATCCTTCCTGCCTCATCATTCACAGCAAATCCACCAAGGACAGGGCACAATCTGAGCCCCTGCCACCTGTCCTGTCTGGTGCATGATTCCCTATAACACAGAACAGTAAGAAACTGGGTCCAGTGTTTGCACTGACAGAGTATTTGTACATCAATCTATGCAAAATGCTTCTTGTCTCCTAAAATCCCTGGGCTGCTGGCTCCTGGCTGCCAGGAAAAATGACAAAAGGAAAGGGGAGTCACCTTTCCTTGTGCTCTGCAAATGGCCTCCCTGCTTGGATAGAGTAACCTGGGCAAGATCAGTTGTGCAAGGCACCCTGCAGACACAGGGCAATATGAGCAGAAAAGAGAGGGACTGCTGCAGGCAGCTCTGGAGAAGGAAAGGCAGACAGAGGTGAAGGGAGCTAGCCAAGGAGATTCCAGGGAGCTTGTGGCAAAGCCAAGAAGTGATGCCAGCCCTTCTGAGCTCAGCCTGCCTTTGCCATCACCTCCAGGCCATTCTTTCCCTTTGAGTAAAAGCTGATTCACGCCTGGTAGAAGTCAGTGTGAGGCAGCAGATATTCCCATTTCCAGGGAGGTACTGCAAGGTGCTCCACAGCACTTGGGATGCCAAGTATATAAAATATATAGCCCTAAAAAGAATCATTTTAGCCTTTTTTATCTCCGGAGTAAGTTTAAAGCCAGTGAAAGGTCTCAAATCAATACCAGCAAACCAGCAAATTGGAGCCCTCCCCTTAGCTACAGAAAGGGTACAGCTGAGACAGCATCTGCACAAGCAGCCTGCCCACAGCCCCTGCCAGCCTGCCTCAGCTCTGACCTTGAGCAGCTGCCTTCAAGCACAAGAGGGAAACTCCCCCTCCCTCCTTCCTTCCCTCTTCCCAGGGCTCTTGTTCCCCAGCAGGGAGAGCACTGCTGGGTTATTTCACTCGGGTACATTTCTACCTAGAGAAGAAACTGAGTCTTGACAAACTCATTCCACGTGCACACCAAGAAGACCTGCTTCATCACGCGGGTGGAAAGAGGTCCTGAGGGGTTCAACGGGATTTTGCAGCACAGAGTTTGAGGTAAATCCAGCCCTAGAGAGAGAGCTTAGCTGCCAGGCTGGCTCTGCCATTTCAGATGGTGAACTGCTGCAGTTGCCTGTTGTGCTCCATTAGAAACAGGCCTTTCTTCTCCACTCCTGCCCCACAGCTGTACATGTGCTTGGCCCCATGCCCCAGGGACAGTTGCAAACTGCATTATACGGTCTCCCCATACAAAGTTTGGATCAATACAGCTGTCAGGCTTTGGCCACACTACCCCTGCTAATTGGAATTACAATAGGCAGAGTACAGCTTTCACTCCATCTCTCTGTTGCTTGTCATAACATCATCAAAGTCTCTCTTGCTTTTCCTTTATCACGGAGTGTAACAGGAGAGGTGCTGGCAACCACAGGGCCTCCAGAGACTACAGATTCCTGTGGATCTGGCAGGAAGAGGAAGGGACCTGCTGCCATTGCTTGTGACATCTGGACAGCCCCTGGTGCTGCTGGGAAGCTTTGGCACAGGGGTGGGAAAAGAGCCCCTTTTACTGCTGCAACTCTCTGGCCAAGCAGGTTAATGGGAGATTCAACCTCAGCCCCAAGCTGGGCAGGGACCTGGCTGGAGACAGAGGTGGGGATTGAGGGGTGCTGGTGCAGCAGGTGCTGTGGGAAGGAGGTGCAGAGTCAGGCTACATCCAGAGGCAGCCACAAGTGGAGTGTGGAGCTGGAGACTGGCAGCAGAGCTGCTTGCTGACCCCTCCGAGCCGAGCTGCGATCGCATCTCAAAGCCTCAGCTGGGTCAGGATGGTGCCACGCTTGGTGCTGTGCAAAAAGCCCTGCAAGCTCCCCACTGTGGTGACCCACAAACCCCTGCCCACTTCTTGCTCGCTGCTCCCCAGCCCTGTGCACAGCCCTGCCAGGGAGAGGCCACACGGGGCTCCTTCCAAAGGCTCAGCCAATTTATGGAGCCGGGGTGATCCACGGCGGGCAATAGATCCAGCAGCTGTGATTTGTTGGTCGTTATCAAAGGGCAGTAATGCAGGGCTGAATTACCCAGAGGAGGGAAGCATCAGCAGCCTGGACCTAGTCAGCTCCCCAGAGACTGGCCATAAACAAAACTTAAATAATTAAGAGTGTTCCAGTGGAGATGCAGCCTCTAAGTATTCTTAGGCTCACGCAAATAAAGGAAATAAATTCTTGGAAGGTGCCAGGCTGGATGGGGCAGAGGGAGGCTCATTTTCCACACCACTTGAGAGCAGCCATTATAAATCTCACTGAAAGATGCACCTCCCCAGGCTAGGGATATTTTTAAACTCTGGGAGAGAGGGGAGAGCAAAAAAAATCCACCAACCCACCACATTTTAGTATTTACACCACGGGCGAAAAGGGTATTTAAAAATCAGGGTACATTTTTGAAAGTCTGTTCCTGCCATGCTGAGAAAGAAGGAAAGCATTTTCTTTCTCTAGTGTGATAGCTGGAAATACTAGCCCCAGAGAATTAATTCCTACCATGATGGTTCTGTTGTAAGCTGAGAAATCAAACTCTCAGAAGGACTGGGGGGAGCTGGGGGATAACGGCTCTTGCACTGGCAAATTGCTAGTTGAGTTCCCAACTGAATGAGCAGCAAATGCAAATCAGCTCCTCTGAATCCTGAGGGGTGACTCCTGCACTGTTCCTGCTTACTTGGTGTCTGGGATAACATCCCAGAGGAGATGAGACAAGAAGGATTGACACCCTGGCACCCTGCTGGGAGCAGCAGCCTGGTTTGCTGGGCCAGGAGCCCAAGGGTGGAAGCAGCACAGCAGGGATGGGACACCAGGACACAGGGACCTGCTCGTGGGGTGTCAGCTGAAGGACGTGGCCCTGGAGTTGGAGGGAGGGCAAGGCCTCAGCTGGTGCTTTTCCCAGCCATTCTGCATGGCAAGGTCACCTGAGCTCTGGGGCAGGGGAATTTGTGCCTCTGCTTGTGTGGGATCTCCAGGCCAGTTTTCCTTTCTGGTGTTTGATTGTGCTTTATTTCATTAGTGCTTCCTTCCCTGTGCAGGGTGGGGAGTGGGAAGGGCTCCTTTTCTGGCAGTCATGTAGGAAACCTTGTCAGTGGCTGATGGATCACAGGTTGAAGGATGCTGCACGGCCACGGGAGGTGTAAGGATGTGACTTCTCAGCCTTGCTCTCAAGCAGGGTCCTACAGGACCCAAAGATAACCTGCCAGAGCACTGCCTTCCTCTGGAACCACTGCAAAGTTTCCTCCTGCCAAACTCAGTCCTGCTCCCGATTCCCTCCTGGCTCCTCAGGCACTGAGAACATTCCCCTTTTACAGGCTCTACTCTGCAAGCCTCTCTCCCTCCCACCCCTCCCACCCCTTCCCAGGGCTGCTGCCATCCTCCCCAAAGGATCCTGTTCAGCTTCTACCACAGGGATACATAAGCACACCCATTAGAAATCACAGCACCAAGCAAATCCCCAAACAAGCTGCCCCTGAGGATCAGAGCACACTGCAAAGCCATCCCCTCTGCAAGGAGATCCCAGGGAGCCCTCCCCCACTTGCTCCCAGTTCTTGCTGAACCCAAAGCACATCAGCTACCTCTGGCAGGCTCAGCCCCCTCACTGCCACAAGTCCTCCTCATGCAACTTGCACACACAGAGCTCCTGGCCTCTCCCTGCTGCCCTGTTTCAGAGGCTGCCCCAGCAGCCAGGAGGGCACTGGGGCTGCCACCCCTGCCTGCAGCTGGAGCATCTCACTGGGCTGGGCAGCACGAGGGGCTGCCCAGATGTCACAAGCCACGGCAGCAGGTCCTTTCCCCTCCCTGCCCTCCTCTCCCTGCTTCCTCCTGGGGGAGAGAGCAGAAAAGCCCTGCAAGGCCAGGGAAGGGGGAGCAGGTGGATGTGACTGCCCCAGGGCAAACCCCAGGACAGATGTGGCCCTCTGGCCCACGCCTGTTGATTCAGGTGCTGGTGCACACGAGTGTCTTTCCCAACCACAGCCTCAAAGGGAGAAGCCAGAAGCCTTTTCTGAAGCCTTTCGTAAGACACCATGTGCTTTATGACACAACAAGCACAGCACTTGGCTCTGGAGTCGTGAGGAGAGCTGTCCTGTAGGTTTGGATCCTGGGCTGCTCTGAGACCTGCCCTTTCCTCAGCACCCACCACCTGGGCCCCTTGGCACACAAAAATGAACTCCTCTCTCTCAGGTAAAGCACACAGAGCTGCAGTGTGTCCAGCCAGGGGGTGCAGCCCACCAGCACCCAGCAGCACTGCCCATGGAGCCCAGAGGGGTCCTGTATCCAAGGGGAACTCTGGCAGCTGATATAAATTACAGCATGGCAAGGATGTGCAACACATCCCTGATCTTTAATGACCATAAATGGGCACAGCTTTGGTTCTCCCCACGCCCAGAAGATACCTCTTCCCCTAGCTGGGTCCCCAGCCACCGTGCTGGTGCAGCTGACAAGGGGAAGAACATGAACAGGCCTAGTAATGACCAGATTGCACCATTGTCTCCACTGTACAGCACCAAACCACAAGCTGCTGCCTTCTGTTCCAGCACTTAGACAGCACTGCTTCTCAAATGACACAGGTCTTGGCTAAGTGGGTAAGGTGACATAGGTAAGAGGAGCAAGGAAACACCGTGTGCTGCAACCTCTTCAGAACAGGGGTGATCTTTTTCTTGTGTGTACTTACAGCCCCTAAACTGACTTTGATCACCTGTCCTTATATTTCCTTTGCTTTTGGCACCTCCAGGCTAGGAAGGCCACCAGCAGAACTGCTCTGGTGGGAATGTGACTCTGGGCTTGCCTACAAGGGGTCTCAGTGCCTCTACCTAAGAAAAAAATAGCCCTAACTTGGTGCAGCTTCATTCTCCAGTGAAACTGGTGTCCTCCTGGCTGCAGGGTTTGTATGGATGTTGAATGTGCTGACAGCAATGCACACCTTCTCCTGCCCACCCCAGCATTCACTCTGCTGGGCATACAGCACTGGCACAGTAGCTCCAGCCATCACTTAGGAAAGCTGGGGCTGCAGCACATCAGGACAGTCTCTTTATTTCTAGTCCCAGCCCAGTGGGAGGTCGAGATGTTTCAAGGCAGAGGGAACCTCTGTCATGGCCATGGGTTTGGGTGAGGGGTGAATTATGACTCCACATGGTGCTGATAACCCCCCTGCTCCTGGACTCTGAGCCCAACTGGCTCATTTGTTTGGGCTCTTCAAGGACTGGGCAGGGTTCATGCCTCCCTTGCTGGTCTCTCCTGCCCTGAGTGCCACAGTGGCCCAGCATCACCAGCACGTGTCAAGCTGCTGCACACAGAAACCTGGGGAAGATAGTGATGGGAACCCTGACCTTTCTCTGGAACTATCCAACCTCGCAGTATGTGCCTCTGAGTAAACCCTGCTCATCACATTAAACTCTCCCCTAGGTCTATGACTTCTGCCCATCACAGACTGTTTGTTACCCCTGGCTTTGCTAGGACAACAGCCTCTAATTATAGGCCTTGAGCTCGTCAGTCCCATCAGCCTCTCCTACCCATTAGCATTAGACCTTTAGTCCACAACCAGAACTCTGCCCTCAGATTGCCCCCTTGGGCTGTCTTTCCTAGCAGCAGTGAAAATGGTCAGTGAAAAGCTTCTCAAGCATTATCCCCCTCAGTTCAGAGGGTATCTTGCCAGGGGATAAGGAATGTCAGCAGAGCAGAAAGGCTGGATGGTGGCCACTGGCTGTGGGCTTCATGGACCCTCTGTCACTCCTGGCCATGCCTCTGGGTGCCTTGCTCTAGCATGATGGGGGAGGAATGGATCTCCCATGGGAAAGGAAAGGCAGACTCAAAGTCAGCCTGATGATGGAGTTTTCCCAGGTAGAGAGAGAAATGCTGAGAAGAGAAATGGAGACAGAGACCTCTTGACTAACCAGGCTTGGGAGCACCTGCTGTCTCACAGTCAGGTGGTCCATCTGGTACCTGCTGCTGCTTCAAGGCAGGGATGTGATTTGCAGGTCCTTCTGTAGCATCCCTGCATGGCTGGGAGCAGCTGGAGACACTCTCCTGTTTCCTGCAGTTAGAAAGGCAAACAGGCTGGGGTGGGGAACAGAAAACCCCATCCTTGTGTTTTCTCTTTCAGGCAGGAGAGTCACACAGATTGTGCCTCTCCTTAAGCTCTTTCCCCCTGCCCACCTGTGGGTGGAGGAAGATGGAAAGCAGTGCTGCACACCAGTTTCTAACTGGACTGGCTCAGAGCCAGATAGGGCAGGGCTGGAGCAGAGTGATGGAGGCAACGTTGGGAGGATAGTGCTTAGAAATATTTCCCTCCTTCCTCACACCAAAGAATGTCAAAGGAGGATTATAAACCTCCTGCAGGGACAGCTTTACTCTGGGGGAATGGAGAGGAGATGGTTCATCAAATTGAGTCAGTTCCTCCCATCCATCCCCAGCACCCCACACAGAGATGCTGAAGGGAGAAGAGACCACTGGCCAGATTCCCCTTGGATGCTGCAGACCTGTGCCAAGCAGCCCCCCTAGCCTGGGACTCCCTGTCCTCCTGGGCTGGGCAAACAAGCAAGGGACTGAGGTTCCCTCTCCCCCTCTCATGCCCTGGAGTTGCTCTTTGTCTGCCTTGGGATTGCTGCTCCTGATGCCATGGCTGCATCAACCCCAGAAATGGGGAGGAAGAGCCAATGGACAGCAAGGGTTGGACCCCCCCACACTTCCTCGGGTGCCCATGGAGGCAGGGACACCCAGAAGTGACAGCATGGGATGTATAAAATAACACAGTGCTGGGAAAGAAGCTTTTGCATTTGCAAATTTTACTTCCCATTTCTGTGTGTGACCCAGGGAAGGTTGTAAATGCAGGACTTTAAACGTGGTGGAGGGACAGGGAGGTGCCTGTCTGGCTGCCACAGGCTCTCACCCAGTCTGAGAGGAAACTGTTTTACTCCCATGGATGATACTTCTGCATTGGAGCAGCTTGGGCAGCAGTTTTCTCTTCTGCTCTGCAGTCAAGGGTGTCCCCTTGAAAACCAAGCTGAGAGGTTATATGAGTCAATCAAACCTTCACTGGGAGAAGAGAAAAAAACTGCAGGACCAGGAGAACACCTGTGGCTCAACAGCAGCTGAGAGGAAAGCAAGGGGATGTACCAGGAGAGGTTTCATTCCTTAGTTAAACACATTTTCACCTGAAACAACGATGTGGGTTAAGGGAGCCCTCAGTGCAGAGCTCTGAACTCTCCGTGCTGGGATGGCTGTGCTCTGGTAATTAACACAAGAGGTGTCTCAAATGCAAACTGGGTCCCAGCTCCAGCAGCTGGCAGCACCAACCCACCCAGCATCAGAGCTGCCCTGATTTCAGCTGATGGATTTGGAAAAGCAAGATCTCTGGGGGTTGCTCAGACTGGAGTACCTTTGTCCCTCTGTTTCTGCTTTTTGCCCCAACACACCTTGCTGGCCCGTGAGCAGAACTGAGCAGGAGCCACCACAACCTCCAGCAATGATGTTGTGAGGTGCAAAAACCTTTTCTCAGAGGCACCTGAGGATTGTGGCAATCCACCTGAGGACTTCCCAGCTCATCCCTGCAGCATTCCCAGGCAGCCTGACTCCTGCTCTTCTAAAGAAGACCACCAAAAGTATCTTCTTCCCCTGGCACTGCCCCACCACCTCCCCACAAACCTGTCTGCTGGAGGTGCTGGGTAGTGCTGGAGGTGGGAAAGAGCCTTCCCCTGGCTAGTGGTGGCCACTCACCGCCCTCCCTTGCCTTATGATGGGCTGTCACACAATCACAGAGTTGTCACAGTTGGAAAGAACCTCTAAAATCGCCAAGTCATAGAATCATGGAATCACGGTTTGGGTTGGAAGGGACTTTCAAGATCACCTAGAACCAACCCCCCTGCACGGGCAGGGACACCTCCCACCAGCCCAGGCTGCTGATCTCGTCCAACTGACTCTCCCCACTGTCCCCAGCCTTGCGTGGTGCTAGCAGAGGGTGAGGGGAGCCAGTGGAAACTGCAGGCCTGGGAAGCAGGTCAGGACAACCGGCTCTTCTGGTTCCCTTCGTGATTCAGCTGAGGTGTGAGCAGCGCCCAGAGGATCCTGCTGGTGCCTCCCTGTCAACTTGGCTCTGCAGCTGGTGCAGCTGCAGCCCAGAGGAGGGGCCAGGAGAGGAGATGTACCAGGCACTGCCAGCAGCAGCATCTTGTCAGCCACCAGCTAACTGGGAGCACTTCCCTCATGCTGGATGTGCTGCTTGGAGGTGGAAATGCCTCTGCACGGGGACCCATGTGTGCACTGGGCTGAGAGCTCCTGCTTGATTAACGCTGCCGGTTCAGAGAGCAAACAGCATCAACCACGGCTGTCCCCTGGCTCTTGCCATGGGGCAGACACCCTCCTGCTTGTGGGCTGAGCTGGCTCTCAGCACAGCCTCCCACCTCCCCCCCACGCCGACACAACCATGAGCTCATCAATTCACGCCAGGTTAAAACTCGACGGGTCGGTTCCGCCGCGACGCGCGCGGTTCGATGGGTGAAAATATCAGCAAAGGACACACTTTGGCTTCCTGAAATAGCCTGATGTTGTCACTGCTGAGGAGGAGGTAGGTGAGGGGAAGAAAAAAATAACAGCTAAGACCTCAAGCCAAAGGCTGGAGAAAACTCTTGACAATTTTTTTTTGCCTTTTGGAAGCTGCTTTGGGATATCAGAGCAGCTCTAGAGAGCACAAGAAGGACCAGAACTTGCAGGGACACACTGGGACTATTCCCAGCACTCCAGAGACCTGTAGAACCTCGCCCCCAAAAAGATCCCTTCTTCCAGCTGCAGCTAAGTTAGACCTAAGGCCTTGGGGTCACCACAGCTCAGCCAATGCTGCTTTCCAACACCTTGATGGAAAAACCCTGTGTCAAAGCTTCCAACACATCTCCGGCTCTCCCCCGCCGAGGATCTCCAAGCAAAGCAATTTCTTTGCAAAGAAACACTCACAGGCCCCTCTGGGAGCCCAAGAGGTAGCCCAGTGATAGCAGAGAGGAATTTGTCCCCAGACAGAGGGGAGTGTTTGGAAACAGAGGCCCAGATCTGCAGACAAGCACAAGATGAATGCAGCTCAAGCAGCACCAAGTTCCATGGCAGGGAGGAACAGACAGATTGTTCAGACTTGTAAAGCAGAAATGCAACCACAAGTGTGTTCCTAACCTCTGAGGATCAGCCACTTAGGGTCTCCCCCACCCTAAAATGCCACAGGGCTTTTCGACGAGGCCTGTTCACACCAATATCTTGAAGCCCTGCCTGAGTTGATAACTGGTTAGTGATTCCAAGTGGAGAGACAGGCAGGGAAGGCTGCAGGAACCTGGAATTGAATCCGTTCTGGACCATTGAGCCGATTGCATTAAAGACAGTTTGTAAAGTAGGTTTTTATAAGGGCCCCTCACAGCTTTTAAAGCAGGGAACTTTTATTTCCTTATATATACAGAACCAACTCAACAACTAACATTCTATATGGGAATGGCAACAAAATGAAACAGCATTGATCAGATCAGCATGAAAGGTTTTTCAGAAAGCAGGTAGTGTCTGCCTTCCTCTCATCCTCCCTGGGTGCTTGGCACCAAACCACACCTTCCAACAAAGTCCACAGCTATTAATTCATTTATAATAAAAGATTCTAAGTTCCCCTCTCCCTTTCTCCTTGATAAGTGAGCTTGTCTGCATTCAAAGCTTCCCTATGACTTGTTACGTATTTATACATACATACATGTATCTATATATATATATATAGATAGATAGATAGATATATAGATATAGATAGATATCTTCTCAGCTGATTTTGGCACAATTCATGGTGAACTTGAGGGACTACCACCCTCAGCAGGGCACTCAGACCTGTGGTTTACTAAGGACTGCCAGTCTGCTGTGACTTTGTGCAGCACCTGGCACAGTTTTGCACTGGGACTTCAGCTCTGGGATGTGTCCACAGTCCAAATAAGTGCACATAGGAATGAATAAACATGTCACACAGGATCAGTCATTCCTGCAAATGTGGTGCATCCACCACTAAACTGGTCCAGCCAAGAGTCTTGCCCACACAGGCTGGAGGGGACTCGGTGACCACGGAGAGGGGTTGGGAAGGATTATCCTCCTGGAGCACTGCAGAGCTGGCTGTACCCTTGGCTTGGCAAGGCACCACTAGATGCACCACTGGCTAATCCTGGCAGAGCTGTCAGCGGGACAGTGCAAGACAAACTACCAGGCTGCTGCAGAGTGGCAGGAGATGAGATTGCCTGACTGCTGGCAGCAAAACCTTGAGAACTGCCAAAAACAGGATAAGCAGGGGAAATAAAACTCTTGGCAGGACAAGGTGAGATGCCAGGCTGTCCCAGGTTCATTGTCTGTGTGTCTCCTTGGAGAAAGCAATTCCTAGAGGGACTGGGGGAGCATAAACCCCTTTTGGTTTGCCAAGCAGAGTCACCACAGCTTTATTGCACCTCCAGTGCCTTTCCCAGAGGTTGTGGGGAGGGATTCCTGCATGGAGCTGGTCAGTGGAGGATAAGGAGGAGGGAAGACCAGGTGAAGAATGGCATGGAAAATTCTGGGACTCCTTGTGAGGAGCCAGAGCTCAGCCAGGCACCTGCCTGGAAGCACAGAGGAGCACAGGGAGCCTGAGGCTGTCCCTGCCATCACCTCTTTTTGCAATGCACAGCAGATCCCTTTGTCCTAGGAATACAGAGCTGTACCCAGACCCGGTTTCTCAACACTCTGATAACCTTTTCCTTCTGACAGCCTCCCTGGTTTCCTGATCACCACCCCCTCCCATTCCACCTCATCTTTTTTAGCTGCACCAACCAGTCACTGTGCTCTGCTGATGTCCCATGCCCTGGATGTTACCATTTCTGTCTTTGGTAGCACCAGGGAACCCAGGGCCCTGGCATTTGCTCTGCTGGCCAGTCCAGATAGCCAGACCTGGCTAACTGCAGCCACATCTCAGAGTCACAGCCCAGCCTGCCTGCTCTTGTGGGCTGCTTCCCCAGCCCAGCGAGTGGAGAAGCAGAGGCAATTCCACCCTGCCTTCACTTCTCTCCAGCTGCAGATCCCCCTCCTGCAGGCACAGGCTGTCCCTTCCCCTCTGCAGGAAGCTGGATACCCACCAGGGGTGGCACATATGCCCCCTGCCACACACCCCCGACCCAGCCACCAGGAGCTTAGCCTGGGAAGGGCAAACATCACTTCTATTTGCATCTCCCAGGTCACTCACGAGCGCTGTAAACCCAGACTCCTGGTGCCCCTTCCAGGGCTCCGACTCCGGAAAGCCCTCCAGGATGGCATTAACCCATTCTGCACTGGAGCAGAATGAATGTGCCCCGCAGGGCACTTGCAAAGTGGGTCATTCTCCTGCTTCTAAGAGCTGTTTTAGAGCCCACGGGCAGGACAAAGCCCTGGGGTGGGAACACACGGGCTGCTCTGCCACCGCCAGGGTGAGTCGAATGAGCTGGGGAGAAGTCGATACAAATCTTTGCCCATCTCCTCCTTTCCAGGGTGGATCAGAACCGAAGGGATGGGACAGAACCGGAGGGATGGATCAGAACCAAAGGGATGGGAAGGAACCGAAGGGATGGGACAGAACCAAAGGGATGGGACAGAACCGAAGGGATGGATCAGAACCGGAGGGATGGAACAGAACCAAAGGCACGGATCAGATGCCATCAGGTACCCAAGTTCAAAAGCACTGAAAGGAAGGTCTGAGACCAGGGAGCAGCTCAGCCCCTCCGCAAAAGGACCCGTGGCAAGTGCGTGTGTTGAGGGGAGCAGGGATTTCGGGAATGCTGGAAAGCTGAACCTTCCCTCTCCCCTCCCGACACATCCGTGCTCACTCCCCAGCCTCGTGGCTCCCTTTCCCGGGAATCCTGGCTCTTCATGCCTCGCTAGACGTTGCTCGATCCAAAAAAGCAAACAAACCGCCCCAGCTCCCAGGACTCCGGA